>NC_091016.1:43727440-44035588 GCF_041296385.1 Aphelocoma coerulescens
AGTCCAGACCCCTAAAGATCAGGCACTATTTTGCTTTTAGTACGAGTTACTGAAGTTCACGTAATTTGGAAGTTGTATGTGGGTAACCCAGTTGTTTACATCTGTTTGGACTGAAACAGTCCAAAAACTTTTTGTTTGGTTGTGTTTTTTTTCTTTGTTAAGTAGTGAATGGCTGGGAAAATGTCCAAATGGTTCTCATGTCCATGTATGTGCAGAGAACTTCCTTCAGAAACATCAAGTGTTAAAACTGATGGTCTGATTGGGGACTTCATCAATATTAAGTAGTGTACCAATGGTTGTTGGTGTGAAGACAGTCAAAGAACTTCGTTCAGAGGCTGTCAGCAATCCAGACAATCAGGGAGACAAATGGAAAAATTATTCATGTTGTCAAAAAAGAAAATTATCAGAAAAATTATTGAAGTTGTGAAACTGGAATTAGAAGTAGTTCTTTGGTGAATGTTCAGCTTCTGATATGCTAGTCTTGATCAGATTTAACAGTCCCCTTCCCCTACTCCTCCTCCCTGCCCCCCCAAAAAACACTTACTAGGAGAATGCTGACTTCATACACACAGACTGGATAATTTGTAAGCTATTTCTACTCTGTATTCCATCAATGCTGAGATCTCAACATCAGTAAGAACATGTAACACTGAGTGTGGCATGGAATTTGAATTGGATCAGGTGCTTATTTGACTTGGAAATGGTTTCCTCTCTGTTTCTGGGCATCGTGTTTCAATTTTAGAAATGACTTGCTTCCAGTATTTCAGCAAAAATTAAATGGAAAAGTCTAACAGATGTGATGCAGGAATTGGTATGGTTTTGCTGTTGTGGATCAGCACAGTTAGTTTAAAACTAGAAATGTCACTGTAGATAGGCTGGATTACTAAATTTTTAACTTCTCTAAGAGGAATGGTCTCTTTTTATTTATTTTTAGCTTTTAAAACTTTGTATAAGCATCCTCTGCTTATGTTAATTTTTCCACATGGTGACTTTTTCACCAGGTTTCCCAAAATCATGGTGCTTATACAGATTTTTTCCTTTTTATTTTTTTATACTACCTTCAAACTTGCCCCTTGGCATCTTTGCTGGTTTAAGCACCCTCTAGCTAATTCAAGGATTCTTGCATAATTTAACTTCTTGCCTGGTACTTATTCAACCAAAATGTCATTTCACTGACAGGCGTATTATGCAATAATCAGTCCATTAATATGGTTCAAAAATGCTTTCCTCTCCCCCTCCTTACTTTGTGCCCCCTTAAGGATTTTTCATCTCAATAAGTAAAGTTTATAGAATCTTGCAGACAGAACTAAATGTTTCTCTGTTTTAATGGATTAAATACTTTGTAGAGTTGACCTATTAAGTATCTCTTGTGACTTATAAACTGCTTTCATTTGAGAATGCATTTAATCCACAGGGAATGTAAACTTGGAAATCATGAACTCAGGGTTTTGCCTGACACTTTGAGTGACACCGGTTGTGTCTGACAATACTGGAATTCGGAAGATGACTGATACTGACACAGAAAGCTTATGTAGATGGAGAAACTTACCAACATAAAACAACTTTGCATAGAGGCTATCTAGATTAAATTCCACATAAGCATAAGGATTAAGAATAGTCCCTGAGGGTGCTCTTGTCTAAATAGACTAGTTTGGCCTTGTTTTGGGGAAGTAATGTTTTGAGAAGAATGGAAGCAGTTCACACCTTTACCAGAGGCAATACTTAGTCCCCAGCAGATTTCACTGGGTATACTGGGTACTTAAGAGAATCTGCAAATCATGTTACCACCACCTTGTGGGTCATGAGTGTGCGCGTCTTTATTAAGACTGAATAAGAAAACGAACTGGGGAGCGCAGGGTTGTGGGCAGGAGGAAAAGCACTGACTGGCTCATAGGCATGCACCAATTCCCATGTTCTTACTTATTTCCTAGACTTTAAGTCTTATATAGACAGCTACCATTAGGCTTCAGTTGTTGGTTGGGGTTTTTTGTTTGTTTGGATGAGTTTGTTGTTTTTTGTTTTTTTTTTCCACTGGTGAAAAGTCTAGCAAGAGTAATGTTTCTGAATCCAAGACAGCCCTTTCTGTTGGGTCATTTATCCTTAAAATAAATTAAATTTCAGTGTTTTGCTACAGGCTGTGTTGTACTCTCCTCAAGATTTTTTCAGAAAGGCTGGATGTGTGTGTGTGGAGGCATTTCTTCCCCTCACTGATGGGTTGTTGATAAAAAGCTGGGGTCATACTGATAATGGTGTTATACTCACTGATGTAACATGTGCTGCTTTCACAATAGAAATGCCAAACTTGATGTCTATCTCTAAGTGAGGTTTTAGAAAAAGAAAAGAAGCCTTGAGGGTAATTCTAAATCCAGGCTAAAGTTTTTCCTGTAGTCTTCTATGACTAAGAAATGGGGTGTAATTCCTCTGAAACATGTTGTAATTGTGTTCAGTGGTGCTGCATTAATGTCTGGGGGGAAAGGGCAAAATATTTAGGATATCAGATTTCTTACAATAGTGTGGACTGTTCTTGGTATAGGTTGCTTTACTCATGGCTCTGTTCCAGAATTTGTCTTTGACAAAACTTTTCCTATTCCTGTCAGCTTTGCCTCTGCCTAGCAGCTTCAGCAAGCTGCCAGCCAACTACTTGTTTGCAGTGAAGCTGATGCGTGCTGCTGTACATGCAGGCTTCTGAAGTGTGTGGGTGCAGAGTGTGGCTTGGAAAAAAAAAAAAAAGAAAATTGGAAATTTAGACTGCTTTGGAAAATGGTTATGAAGCTTTGGCCCTCTTCTGAGGCTTTAGCAATTATTTTTGTAAAGAGTTTTCTAGAGCTAGAGGAAAAATCTGCTATGACAGCTAAAACACCGCTGTCTGTGCTCGTTCTAATCACAAGAGTACTGGCAGACGCTTTTTCTGACCAGTTAAATCCTGGGACACAGTGTAGTATTTTCAGTCAGCTATTTATGAACAAGACATGGTTCTGGTCATTGGATTAAAATAATTTGCCTGTAAGTCTTTTTTCAGGTGTGTAAATGTGTAGGGGTCAGACTTCAAAACTCATGATTTAATATTTCAAACCATCTTTGGGGAAGAAGGCTTTTGGAAGTACCATTTACTTTTGCTGTGAGGAGCCCTAAGAGTGAAAGTCATAAAAAAACAAGACAAAACACACTCCTCCCTACTCCCTCTGTCCCTTGATTCCCCCTGCCCAAAAAAAAGGCAGGGAGAGGGGAGTACCTGGAGAAGTAAAATATTCCAGACAGTGGAACTTGCAGTAGTTGTCCACATCACATGTTTCACTTAACATTCCCATTTATCTCCTTGCCTTCCTCAAGACTTCTGTGGAGTTTCTGATAATTCACTGGAAAGCTGATCTGTTTAAATACTTTCTTCATTCCTTAGTATGAAATAACTGTCTTCAGACATTTGAAGAGCTGCTGCAGGGAAAGTCTTTCTCACTCTGTTGGGAATTGGATCACCTGAGATACATGCTAAGATAAAGCAGGCAGTCAGGTTGGAGACAAGCATTACATGTATGTGTTTCTGAGGTATCTAAATGTTATGGTACAATTCTGCTTTCTAGCTTTGACTAGAAATTTTCTCAGGAAGCTGCAAAACCCTTTTATACTGCTGTACATTCCACATGAAGATTTGGTCTTGGAAAATGAACCATTCCAAAATGTGGGAAAAAAAATGCTTTCTCACAAAACTCTCAGCTGTGTGTCTTACCATAAAAGTTTCTGCCGGCTCTAGTCCTTGATTCATGACTTCAGTGAAGGAATAAGTTGCAAGAAGGGAAAGGACTGAAGCCAGTGTATGAGCTCAAACTCACTTCAAGGCTAGTCTTCCCTTCTGCTGCTTTTCAAGGTCTGAGGCTGGGTTTCAAGCATTCTTTAGTGGTGATTAGTCACTTCTATTGTTCAGCTGCTCCAAAACATGAATTTCCTTTCCATCATTCTTTTTTCCTGTTCAAAGAGTGTACTGGCAAGAAGCATTTCCTTTTTTTTATTTTAGCGAGTTAAAATCCTTTCAGAGTCTCATACCATCTTAATGAATACCACTGATTTGAAAATACTGTTGTGTATGCCAGTGTACTGGAGTGGTGGGGCTCAGACCTTGAGTCTAGTGTCATGGAGGAGTTTCTGAAAAGTTCCCCTTCCCAGTTCCCAGAGGGCAGTACCAGTCTCAGTAAGGATTGCCTCTCTCTTGTCTTCAAATGCAGATTTAAAAGGATGCAAAAGTCTGTGAGATGTGACTTGGACAGTTTCAGGTCATCAATGCATTTTGCGGTGTCTTTGCTCTTTTCAGCATCCGTAGAGCTACCTGTGATGCTTTAAAAAGGGGCAGAAGTAGCTGAGTAGCATGCTTTAGTTAAATGTAAATTATGGGAGTTGACTCAATCAGATCCAGTTAAATTACAGTTCAAAGGGTAGGGTGGTAAACATAAGATTATTGTGGGCGAAATGCTTGTGAATTGGTTTTCATCAGTGATACTTTAGTGACCATTTCAGTGTTTCTTGCTGTTTTGAGGTGATGCATTATCTTTGTAAACTGTGAAGGAGAGCAGTATAGCATTTTCCAAACAGTAGCTGATAATCATTAAGTGTCCAGAAAGAAGGAGAAGGGTTGGGGCACAAAAGAGAAGTTTCTGTGGCAGGCAGAAGGAATTGAGAACTTGAAGGGAAAGCAAAAAATTAAGCAGTGGAGAAGGAGTCTCTGAAAAGGTCTTTCCTTGTACTTTTAGCTTGCACCTGTTTTGAGATGATCCTTTGCCAATGGGGACAATAAATGTAACTATAGTGAGGTACTGTGTGCCTTGAAAATAAGGCTCAAAGTTAGTTTCTAAATATGATGTTTTTCTAAAAATGCAGGCAGCTCTTTGGGCAAAGATGAATGCTTCAATTGTGAGCATCGTGCCTTGCATGGTGCTGTGTTGTGAGTGCTGGTATGCAGGATTTAGTATGGAAGAAGTGATGGAATGCTGCTTACCAGAGACACGATTCTCAGACTATTTCCAGACTAGACCTGTTTAAGGACCTCTTGTTCAACTTGTTAATGCCTTAATCCTCTTCCCTACTTTAGATGCATGCTATGACAGGACTTGGGAGTTCAGCAACCCAGAGCAGTATGTGAATTTTTAGCAAGCTGAAACATTTGCTTTGCAGAAAGCGATTATATGAATGATAGAAAAGGAAAAAGTTTGGAATTAATGTGAAGTCTCCCTTCCTGTGGCTTCCTTTTGGTATGAAAGCACAGTTAGAAGAATTGAAAAGGTATTATGTCCAAGACTTAACTTTGATCTGAGTAAATGCAGAACTACTTTATTATCTGGAACTTGCCTGAATGAGTCAGAAAGAGTGGGGAACTGCATGTAGATAGAAATTATTTGAAAGAGAAATTACTTTGAAGCTGTAGTTATGAGCCTGCTGGGAGCATTTGAACTGCTTCGAGGCTTGTGTGCAAAAGGTACTTGAGTGACTGTATAATAAGAGTCCAGTGACAACTCAGGACAGCTAAAAAGTGTGGCCCTTTGATTTCTTGCCCTTACCTCATCATGCCAGCATAATGAGGTGGTGAAAATCACAGCTAAACAAAGATCAGTTTGAATGAAAACTAATAGTTTAGTTGGGCTTCTTTTCAGCTGGATTGCTTCTAAAAACCCCAGAATGTTAAATACGTACTTGATTTTTATATTTTTAGGTGTCCTAGAAGTCAGCTAGGGGATAGGATGTGCATACCAATGTTTGAGGTTTAGATTCTTATATTTGGGATTTGTTGCCCCTGCTTGCAGAGAAATAAAGCTTTCACAAACTACTACATCAGTTTCTTTCTTCACATCATCCAGATTTGATAGGTAGGCATGAAAGAACAGTCTTCTGAAAAGGAAGCCATAGAGGTGAAGTAGAGCACGCAGGAAAGTGTATACAGCCTGGAATAGTTAATGAACTGTCCCAGGTCCCAAATCACTGGTGTGTAAAAGTTTGTTTTTGGAGTAGTCCCCAGGACATAATGATCTTTGTGAGTAATAGAGGCTAGGTTATATGCTTCATACAAGATATCGTTCCATTGTCAGTTGACGCACTGCTGACCTCTAAAGGAGTGAGCAGGTTATACTGGACCACCATTTATCTGCATCAGTGAGAGCACTAGAGGCCTTTGCATCAAGTATCCAAAGCTTTGATTTGAAGTGAGATGGATTCATCCCTTTAGCTCTTGTGAGTACTTTCATGTGGTTGTACCTTTCATTCCAAAGAATTTTGTTCTGCCTATATTGATGTGACTTCTGAGAGTTTATTCTGAGTGGTAAACTCATTTAACAGGACCTTGAAATTCTGTTCATAGAAGGACTAAATCAACCAGGAAAAGGAGTCAGTCTTTAGTCTGCATGAAAAATCATGGTAGACTTGGCACTGATTTACTGAACTAAAATAAGCTCTTGCTACACGTTTGCTCCTTCATTGATGGAAATCATGTTTCTAAATAAACTTGTGTGAAAAGTAAGCTGCTAGAAGATGTGCAGGCTAAAACTGGATTTGCATTCTTCCTGCCTGAATGTAACTTTTTTGTATTCACACCAAGTAATGAAAAATACCTTGTTTGAAGATTCAGCATGTTAGAAGTATAGTCTGCACAAGTATTACTGAGGGGTTTCTCTTCTCATTAAGACTTTAATGGCTACTGAGCTAATTTTTGAGGTGTGGGGCAGTGAAGACTTTAGGTGCACTTACTGTTGGGCCAAGTGCTTCCTGTGTTCCTCCTTTTCTGGAAACTTATGAGAGCTGGCAGATGTGGTACAAACCACTAACCTGTCCTGGGAGTCAGGGTGCCACAGTGTGCAGTGCATCTGCATTGAGGTGTTCTACTGCAGGTAAGGGATGACTTTGCTTTCTGTGCCAGCTAGGTCCCAACTTACATGGGGTGGGCAGCTCTCATGTGACAAGATCCTGCTGATCTGTCTGCCTTGAGAAGATCTAGTGCTGAAATACCACAAGGCAAAGCAGCACAAATGCTCTAAACTGATTTGCTAGAAAAGCAGCACAGCATCGCCATCTGTGTGTCCTTCCAGTCTGCACTGCACAGGCCTGGGGGGCGCAGGGCTGAGAGTGAGTGCATGTGCTGCCACTGGGCTCCTGTCCTGCACCCAGGAGTACAGGAGGAGTCAGAGAGCAACACAAGCACTTCTTTAAGGCTGTTAGACTGATCTGGATGAAGCTGTGGTCCCTGCTGTTGCAGAGTTTGAAACAGCCAGTCTTGAACCATAGGTGTAGCTTTTGTTCTTGTTACATGGATTACTGCTGTGCCTTCTAAAATACAAATTGTCCAGGCTGTATTCTGGCTTCTCAAAAACAGGATGTATTCTTGTTCTCCAAATTCTCAGGGTTTTGTTTGTTTGGTTTTTTTTCCCTGTGTATGCATGGCCTCATCACGAGAGTGTCCCAAGCATTACTGGAGAGGCATCTTCTTTTGAAAGAATTTTAATAGTTTCTCTTCAGGAACTTCTGCACTTCCTCTGACTTTCATTGATACAGTTGCTGTATTGGATGATAGAAAAAGATTACTTCCTGGGGTTAGTGACTACTCTTCCTTTGCTATTTTTATGGAGAAGAGCCATGAGGTTCCCATGGAGGTTCCCATCTTCATGTCTAAAATGGTCTTTGTTGTTTATCAGTGCTTTTTGTCAGCAGGGTACTTTGCCGACTCATAAGTTCTATTAGGCATGTGGTTGTACAGGGAGAAATACACCTGTGAGAATCTGCTCTGACACTTCCTGTAGATCATGTACAGTACCAAATTGGTAAACGGCTCTTTCTAGATGTTCTTTTATTTTCCCCAGAACAGGAAAAACTTGAGGTCAGAAGATACTCTGCATGTTTCTATTAGTGGAAAGAATTTACTTGTCAACTTCAGCATGTGTGTATATACTGTTATTTGCTGTTAGTTTTTAGGCTTCTATTGAGCATCAGTCTACTGAATGACAGTTTTGTATTTGGCTGTGGGCTGTCATACTGGAGGACAGCTTCTGATAACCCCAACAACAACACGAAACCTATCCTTCATAACTGGAAGGTATTTTAACTTTTTGGAGTGTTTCTTAGTAGGATCTATATTGGAAACTTGCTTGTTAATAGTAAATAAAATAGGAGTGAACTACTTAGAATGCCCAGTGTGACTGCTGCTGTTGAGTGTAAGGGTATAAAGATTAAAAATATCTATTTGTTCCTATGTTCATTACTAGAAGTCAGTGGACTTTGTGCAACTATTTCGTAGCACTTAATTTTCCAAGCTTGTCTGTCTGTAAAACATCTGGTATTCTGGTGAAGAATACCCAATGCCTAATTTAGTTTCTTCAATCTTGCTTGAAAAGTATCTGATAGGACAAGGGGGAATGGCTTAAAACTGAAAGAGAATAGGCTTAGACTTGATGGAAATTCTTTACTGTGAGGGTGGTGAGGCACTGTAACAGGTTGCCCAGAGAAGTTGTGGATGCCCTGGAAGTGTTCTAGGCTGGGCTGGATGGGGCTTTGAGCAACCTGGTCTAGTAGAAGGTATCCCTGCCCATGTCAGGGGGGTTGGAACTGGATGGTCTTGAAGGTCCCTTCAAATCCAGGCCATTTTATGATTCTATCTTGATTAAACTTGTGAGTTGGTGGGATGTTGCTGTATGTGCACTTGACCTAAGGAAACTTAGGTATTGTAGGACTGGTTTTGGAATTTTGGATTGACTGGATTTGTATCTCTTTATGGAGAAAAAAATACGTCTTGTTGCAAGTAGCCCCCTAAAAGGGAGACAGGCAGTTGTACAGTGGGAACATCAGTTATGCGCATTTGTCAGGGTTAATTCAAAAGGAACAGTTATTTAGGCAGAGAGACTCATCCTGACCCCACTATCCCTAGACCCTTGACAGCAAGGAGTGCTGTGTGCTTGGTCAGTTCTCCAAGAATATGTATGATAATTCAGGACTGCTGGAAAACTCATTTTTGGTCATATAACGGAATCGGAGGCCTGGCATCTTGCGGCTTTTCTGTAATAAAAAGTTATCTCCATGGAGTGAATTCTGTGTGGTGCGTTTTTTAATCATCTTTTAAAATGCTCTTTTTCTGACTCAATTTTGACTTCTGTAACAGCTGCAGATTCTGTACAATGTTCTCACTTCCATTATAAATAGAACTTCTACTATCTGCAAAAGTTAATTCTGTTAGACTAGCACTCATTTGTACTGCAGCTATGCATTTTCCTGAGATGACTTTGTTTTTCATACAGATGGAAGTAAACAATGCCAGTTGCTTTAGCAAAATGGGCAGTAGAAGAGCTGCGAGACATGGTACTTGACAAATCCCACTGTTTAGATTAATCCATTCTTTTTTTTCATGTTATCTTCTGTTTAGCACTGCGTTGAACTTGAAGTGAATCGCACCCAACTTCAAAGCAGCTGAAATTTATGTACTGCAGCTGAAATCCAATAGTGAGCGAGTTTGTTTGTTTATTTTAGATGAAAACTGGGATGATGATCAGCTTCTTGGATTTGAACCGTGCAATGAAAACCTTATAACAGGTTGTAACATAATCAACGGGAAATGTGAATGTGACACCATTCGGACCTGTAATAACCCATTTGAGTTTCCAAGCCGGGATACTTGTCTGTCGGCCTTGAAAAGGATTGAAGGTAAGCACTTGTCTTCAGTAATTCAGAGTTAGTAATTTTTTCTGTGCAGTTGATGAAAAACTAGAGTTTAGTTTGTGTCTTAGGATGACTTGTGTAGTTTCAGATACCTCTGGTCTTCTACATGTCAGAAAACAGGTGTATGTTTTAGAGGAAGATAGTACCTCATAAGCTTGGAATTCCAAATGCTTAACTTTAAGAAGGAAAAAAACCCATGCTTTGTGTGCTATGATGTTTGCAGATTTTAAGACTAAATGGTTCTGTTTGCAGTTTGTGGTAGCTATCTTTGCTTATCTTCAGCTGCAAAGTAGTGTGGAATACTCTCTTTAGATGTGTTCATGTGACTGAATCATGAATTAACACAGTGGATTTCAATAGTAAAGGCATAGAAAAAGGGGTAGTTACCAATTATACTTGTATCTTTTATTATATGAATGCATGTATTGCTATTTTCTTTAAGTTTACATAATGTTACATTACCTTAATGCTCATATTTTACACTTCTTATGTCCTTTGATTAGATTTGTATTAGGTCCCATATGTTTATGCTTATTCATACATCCATATTTGTTTTGCTTTTTTTTTCTTTTTGTTGCTTATGGCTGAACTGCAAATGAGTTGGCTCAAATGTATCCAGCTGGAATTAAATTTACATGGTGTATTTCTGGATTGTTCTGAACAGCAGTCAAAGGAGTGATCTTGGACCCTCTCTATGATGCTGTAATTACTGTTTATTCTCCAAAGTGTTCAGGAACATGCAGAAGTTGATTAGTGGTGTGAACCTGCTTAATTAGACTACTTTAAAACAATGTTTAAAGTCATATTGCAAAAGTGAATGTATTTACAAGGCTACTGACCATATTTTAGGTTAAGGAAATCTTTGACTTGAGAAAGTGTGATGTGATGTCATCTGTTATACGCCTTTTGTGTTAAGAAAATTGGTTTTGTGCTATGGACTTTAACTAAGGAGATGTTGTGAGAAACTGCAGAAACATACTCATGATTGTCAGTCATGATGTTCACTAAAGGTGTCCAAGTGCTTGGTCAGGGATTTTTGTGGGATTCTTTTCTTTTGTAACTCTAGGAAGAGAAGAGGCAGAGCCTTTGGTCTGTTGTTGGCGTAGTAATGGGCAATAGCATATATGGGTTCTTCAGTCTTACCACTTCTTTTTTGACTTGTGAATGTGTAACTAAGTTCTGTAATATTTCAGCAGGATGCCATTGGCATGGCAGTTCGTCGTATGTTTAACTTGCTATGAAAATCTGCTGTGGGTTGTCTTTTTGTACTTTGCATCCTTGGAAGAAATGGACTTAGCTTGTGGAATGGCATAGCTGAAGCAGGTTGATGCTGAGTCGCTTTCAGTGATCCCTTTTTTCAGCTAAACTTTCATTTTAAAAAGAACAGCATTTTATAATTAGCCACGAGGTAACAATATTCTACATGTGAACTGTCTGGTATAAGAGCTGTGGTGCAGTTATTTTTTCAGAGATGTAATTTTAATTTTCTTTTTTTTTTAAACTCAGGGGTTTTTTTTTGTGGAGTGGGGAGGGTGTTCTTCCAAAGCCTTCAGACTATGGGGCACCAGTAGAAGTGTTTAGGGCCTGTTGACTTCTTAATTTTTCACAGTTGGGAAGGATGGCTGATGCAAGTGTTGAAGCAACAACAGTACCTTTAAATAACAGAAGTCTGGCAGTTACAACTTGAGTGTTAAAACAGTCCAGCTTTTACTCACAAGAATGTGAATTTGCATTTGCATCCTCAGACTATCAGACTGTGCCACTGAGGGATGTTGGAAGGTAATCCCTTTGTATTTACTAATAGACAGCAGAAGCCATAATGTAATTTTGATTTCTGCATTTTACAGATACAGTCTGTTAAATTTGCCTACTGGATTTTGCACTGTAAATGCTTATTCCATCTTTCTCCAACTAGCATTGGTAATTGAATGCTAACTGCTAATGGAGGTTATTTCTTTAAATGCATTAGTTCTTGTTTTGGTAATTAAAACCAAAGTAATGCTTCATCCTGTACCTAAGCTAACGGAAAAGAAGAATAACTTTTTTCCACTAGTGCTTGCCACGTCCCTGTTTGCTAAGCAAGCCAAGTCTCTTAGGTAAAATGGAATAGACACTTTGGTGTGCCTGAGCCAGTACTTGCTGCTTGAATATTTCAGGTTTTCAAATTTTAATAGTCTGAAAATGGAATTCAACCACTTGGAAAGTCCACCTGAAACATGGCTTAGGTAGCACACAAACCACAGGGCTCTGTGAGCATGTTAAAATAGAGAAGTCTTTCAGTTTATTTAAGGCAAGCTAAATCTTAAAGTGTAGTGTCATGTAAAAAGGGATGATTCATAAGATCTGTTAAATATGTCAAATTAAGATTTTCCTAAAATCCAAATTACTGATGTACACTTCACTCTTTTGGCTTGTCTGTTAAAGATAATAGCAGGAAGATTTGAAACTAGTAATTTAAACCTTTAAATACTCTAATAGACTCTGTTGCCATGGAAAGTGGGACCAAGGGAGGGTAGTCTAACTTCTCTCTCCTCACCACACTTTACATGGATAATTAAATATATAGTGTGATTAAAAAGACGTAAGTTGAATACCTGAATGATGGATACATGGTAAGAGTTTCTGAAGAAAACTGCACAGCTTGCTGAAAGCCTGCAGATAAGGAATCTGTTGCATAGATACAACCTGACAAGTAACAAACAGTGGGATGAAATCTGGAATCCCATTTCCATAAGGGAATGAGCTGAGGGATTGAGGCTTTTGCATGTGCTTCATTTTCTTGTGTGTTTTTCTGCTAGCACCTTGTCTTTCAAGAGTCTTTCCAGTCATCTTCCTTCTTTATCTAGTTTGCCTTATACTTAAGCTTTTCAGCCTGTGTGTGGTCTTCCCTTCTAGGCTTGATGTCAATTCTAGCTTGCTTACTCTGCTAACCCAAAGTTTTCTCTTCTTAGCTTCATGTAGGATCTTTCTTTTCCTATTGGCTTGGGTTCTGCCTGCCTTCCTGGGCTCCTCATATTTCATTCTAACTTTACCTCTCTGTCTGTTTCTTTGCCTACCTATTTAATTCTGTTTATATCCCCGTTCACTTAAAACAACAACTTCTATCCTTCCTTCCCAAAATCAGGTCACCTGGGCTCTAATGTCATGTTGTTTTGATGTTACTGATAGGACCATGTTCTTTATTTTGTCTGCCTGAATCTTGCTCTACCCTGTACTGGGAAAGCCTGTGATGAGAAGAGATTAATCTCTACTCAATTGTGTGTAACCTCTGTAAGGGGTGCTGATGTATATTGGCAAGAAAATATGGCAAGGCTAAAGTGCAGTCTCAGTGATACAGGTACTCAAGGCAGTTTCATATCCACCCCTTGTACTTGTTTTCCTGGAAAACAGTAGGATTAGATACATTTGAAAGAATTGGTTTTGTCATAAAACTTGGTAGCCACCTTTTATCTAATTTTCATGCAGACATGCTGGAAATGTTTAAAGCGTCGTTACTTCAATAGAGTATTTATGAGCACTTATGCTTAGAGGTCTCCCAGTTCTATCACCAGGCTTGAAGTGCCTGTTTCTCTACATGGATCATCAATGACTTTTCATAGAGAAGGTTTGTATATAGGTCATGAACCATCCTACTATGAGGAAATGCACACATTTGGGGCTAGAAAGAAACTGTCTGGAAAAGCTATTGCATGCCTAGTGTATGCAATACCACCCCACTGAACCTGGTGGGGGAGGGGTGGTTGTGCCTTCTCTGAGGATATATTTCTAAATTTGGCCAAACCGGAACACCTTGTAATAATAATAACAACAATAATAGATTCCTGTGTTGGGGTGTTTGGGTTTGGTTTCTTTTTTGTTATTGTTGTTTAAAATGCTTTCGGTTATTGTCTTGATGAGTGCCTGTTCTGATACGATTCAGGAAATCCTGTGTTCTTGAGCTTGGAAAGTTTGTTTCTATTCAGGAGCCTGCTAGTGATGACAGCTTGGTTGAACTTGGACTGCTGGAGTGGACTGTGAAAAATATGGCCGGAGGTGACAAGATGCCTTCTGTCTTCTGAGCCACACTTAGCAGTCAGGAGTCTGAATAAGCTGCATCTATGCATTCTTGCAGTCATGATTTGAAAAGAATTAGCTGCAGCCAGAACAAAAGAGTCAGTTCTTCAGACTTGGTGTGAGATGCTGAGGATTGGGGATGAGGGAATTAAAAGAGGAAGTAACTTTTTTTTCATCAGGATACATTTGTAGGGTATTGATAGGAGGTAGCATGGAAAACTTGTAATGTAGTGCCTGTTCAGTTAGCTGAAAATCTAGTTTCAATGACTATATTCCAGTTCTGGGGTCTTCTGCTTTCTCTCCCTCTATGCCTGACTGGCAGCAGCTCAGATAGCCCCACAGAGCTTTAAAGAACAGGAACCTAAGGATGTTCTTGAGCCTGCTCCTCCTCTTCTACTAGAGCAGGCCTGGATCTGTGCTCTTATGATCTGCCTCTTCAGAGGCATCATCAGGTCTTCGAAGTGATAGCTCACTTCTTAATAAAAATTCCCTGCTAGAATAGCTGTCTTCTCTTCCCTCTGGGAAGTGAGGGGAAGGTTGGGGGTCTGAGGCCTGCAGTCTTTCAATAGATGGGCTATACATCAAGTTGGGTTCTCTTCAACTCATTTACTGAAAACTTCAGTCTGCAGAGACTTCTAAAGAGTTTGCTTTGATAATACCAGGTTCTGATGTGACACAGACAAACATGTTTTCCAGAGAGAGCATAAGTTCCAGTCATAGCAAGGATGGTGGTTTTGTCTCGTAGGTTCAGTGTACACTTGAGCTCTAAGAGGAGAAATCAGTCAACTTCATCAGTTCTACTCTATTTAAACCATAAGCATTTTCCATATCAAAGTTAAACTCAGTCTTTATTCAGAACAAATGTGAAGGATAAAATTTGTACCTTTTTTGATGAAAGACATGATTAATGCTTTAGGTAAACAAACTCCTTTCACTTGCATCTCTGTCCACATGTAAAACATGCTGCTGATACTAAATTATTGAAACTGTTGTTTTAAGAGTTTCTTCTTGGTTAACTAGCTTGCACCTTTCCAAGCTGCTCACTGCTGTCCTTCATAGGTGAAAGGAAAAGGCCTTTTAAGTTGCTGGTATCTATTAAGCTGGCTTATTGCAATGCTCTCCTTGCATTCCATTATTTTTTACATGTAACTGAATAACTTTATGCTGACAAATGTTGCAATACCTGTTAGGCCAGTCCTGGAATACCAAATATGAGAAGGTAATTTTATTCTGAATGCTTGTTTGGTTGTTGTTAAGTTTGATTTTGTGTAAAACTTCACTTGTGTGGTCTTAATGGCTGTATTGAAAAACTAGAACAGAATAGCTCCAGCTTTATGCTAACTTATCAAGCAAGGAGCAGAGTGAAATACTTTCAGATGTGCTTAATCTGATATACTTTCCACTCCCTCTGCACAACAATTAATGTATGTTTTTGCTCAACTAACTGAACTTTGAAGGTTGGCATGTATTTGCAATAAGGAATGCAGTTGTGGCAAACTTCCAGATTTTACCCTTGAACATGCTTGTGAGAGCCAAGTAAGTGCATTTGAAGGCAAAATTTTACATGAGTACAGGGAAAACCAGCAGTATAGCTTTTGGGCTTTTTTTCTGAGTACATAAAGACAGAAGGGAAAAACCCATTTGATATGGAAATAATACAGATTAAGAATAGTAATACAAACTTCAACATACAAAACAATTTTCCAAAACAAAAAGGAAAGAGAACTCGATCATTAATTGCTGAGAGGGTTCTGTTACAGTGGCACATCTGGCAGTGCAGTTCCTTTCACAGCATGACAGTGCAGTGTTACATTTGCAGAACTTGCTGCTTTTTCCTGACTCTAGTTCCTCAGAGAACTGTTCCCTGATCAAGGAAGTATGATATTTTCCTACTATATTGGCTATCTTAGCATGTCCTATTTTTGAGGCAAGTTATCACACAGACAAAATTTATGCCATGAGATTTCAAGCTAACCAGAAGAAAACCTTGTGGAAGTTTCAGGAAGATACCAAAAGGGAAAACTGATTTTCATATTTCCGTATTGATGAGGCTGGATACCTAATTTTAGGCTTAATTAGATTATGAGCAATGAATTTTGTATTAATAGGGAAAAAGCTGCATTGCAGGAGCTGTTAGGAGGGAAGATTGAATATAGAACACAAAACTGAGCAGCTGGCTAAAAACCCTAAAGTGTTTGCATCACAAAAATAGTTTACAATCGGAAGTATTGTTGTATCTTTTCTATTTTTCCTTACCATTTAATGTAAACGTGTGGTGTTTTTGCAGTGTAGTAACTGAACTTATTGCCTTGCTGTGCTGCACTCACTCCTGTGAGCTGCTGTACAGATGCCACGCCTGCCTTTCTACATCCAAATTCTTGGGCTTGTAATGCTTATGGAGAGCATATTGGATCTTCAATTTGTGACACTTCAGTTTCCTTCAAACCTGGCAGTTTTCAAGATTGCTGTGGACAGAAGTGTAACCTTAACTGTGGGCCCTGAGAGAGGACTGTGTGACAAATGCCTCCTACAAAGCCAGCAGTCAGATGTGATGGTCAAAGCAGGGTTGTTCTTAGAAACAAAGGAGCATTCTTCTTGCCTTTTTCTGTTTCAGATGCTTACCTGCATTCACCTGAAACTGAATACAGGATAACTGATTGTACCTGGAGCTTCTATGAGACCAGGTGAAAACAGGGCAGGTATCTTACAGCTGAGCAGATCTTGCTCTTGATAAATTCTGTGCCTCCCAAAAGCTCTTTTCCATGTTGGCAAGTAAGCTGTGCTTGAAATATGCCCACTTTAACTGTAGTGGCAAGTTACAGGTTTAAATGAATGCTTGACCTTACTTCTCTTCAAGTTGAGGAAGAGAGTGAAAATAGAGCAGATGACTTTCAGCAGAACGCTTCCAGATGCAGTGTTGATTTTAAGGATCAAAAGTTAGTTACATGTGACAGAAGAGACCTGAGCAAAGATCTCAATTTGAATGGTGTGTAAACATTAGGTTAATGTTGTATAGTAGCAGGAAGCTGTATTCCTGTGGCTGGGTCACAGGTCTTGTTTTGACAGGGCAAGTCTTGTTTGGATATACATGGCATTGATGCTGACAGAGATAACAGAGTGTTGAGTGAATGTATCCAGTGATAGTGGTATCAAGGACATACTGGTCAATATGACAATTTTAGTACAGTGGCTATGTCTCTATAAATAATAAGAAACAGTTTATAAAATCATAAAATTATAAAATCAACTTTTTTTTTTTCTTTTTGTTTGATCACCTCCAGTAACTTCACAGCTGTCTCTTTAAAAGAATGATATACCAATATTTTGTGATTCTGAACAGTTGTATAACATGGGACAAACTATTTTAGCACTTTGTCTCCAAATTTAGGCCTCGAAGTCGTCGTGGTGTTGTTTTCTAAATAAAATAAGCATTATGCCACTTCCACGTCATCAGACTAATTTTTCTTTGTAATAGAATGAGGCATCACCAGAAAAGTGTTTGTGTCCAAGATGTATGTTTGTATGGAGACTAGAATCGAAGCAAGATCCTTTGAACCAGTTAGGTTTTAGAGAAACTTTGGTTTTAAATGTGAAGCTTGACCTTGAGACTGGTTGGATTTTCTTTTGAGAAAGCCATTCAAAGACTTTCTCAGCCTTAATGATGATAAGAAAGAGCTCTACCCATTCCTGAATTCCTGCAAATGTTCTCTTCTCTGTTGTTCTAGATTCCCTCAAGTGTTCTGTGTTCAAAATATTTTTTAAATTATAGCTGCTCAAGTTCATGAAAACTTCCTTCTTCATTCAACAAGTAACTTATACAGCTTGTCTAGAATCAGATGTTATGTAAGTTCTGTCTTTCTGTCCAGAAGAGGTAAAGCCTTCAATAACTCTTGGCTGCAGTAAGGAACAGAAAAAATGGTACTTTTGTATGTTTTAGAGACATGTAAAAATTGTTGTCATAGTGACAAACCAATCTACATAATTTAAGGTGCTAGAATTTAAATGACTTGTCAGATATATATGCCAAAATTGCAGCTTCTATAAATGACTGCACTAATAATGTTAAATGTTGAACATTTTTGGCACTAGCATATAACTTTAGAAGGACAAAGAAAACACTCTTTTGATTTAAAACAAGTATTAAAAAAACCCCCAAACTGGAAACTCACATCTGCTTTTCACCCCTGGTTAGGAGATGCAGTCATATAGCAGCAGAGGAAGTGCTTGACATTCTCATCATGTGGGCTGCGGCTTCCAGCCCTTTTGGCACACGTACATGGGCAGGTCAGAGGTCTTTTCTTTGCAGTAGTTGTGTCAGGCTTCTTGTAAATAGGGAACAGAGTAATGCCAAAAGCAGTGTGTTTCATCTTTCTGCTTTGGGTCTTTCTGTAATTTGTATTAATTGCTATATGGGAGTTTTAAACACAAGTTCCTAAACTCTTGTTCATTTTTAGAAGTCAGCATAGAATACTAGTATCAAGGTTTTACAACTTGAGTAAAAATAATATATTTTTTAAAAACTAATCTGGATGCTTCTGAAGAAAACCACTTCAAGTATCCAAAATGGTTTAATAAACTTGTGACTGATGTACCGTAGCACAATGATGGATAGAAAACAAGATGTAAAATAAGTCTGTTAAACAAAATTTTCTAATTACTGTGCTGTTATAGTTTGTGGGCAGTGTGGATGTTCTTTACCTGCAAAGATCACATGTGACAGAAAGCTAAAATACCAGTCTTGATGCTGTTGCTTTTCAGAAGTCTTGCACTTCATACTGCCATATCAGCTGAAGAGTTAAAGCTTATACTTCAGTCTGTGACATCATTCGGAGCATCTAGTCCTTACCATGGTGCAAGCCACTGTTCTTAGCTTCCAGCTTGCAATAACTGGATACCTTCTGCTGGGGCTTTGAATGTCCTGCAACATAGGCATACTGGGTAGAAGGACAAACACCTTGAGCCTGGAACTCACCTGCTAGAGCCGGAGAGCTACTGGAAGTTAAATGCTGTCAATCTCCTTGAACTGGATCTGTCCCTGAACAAGATGCTGGTAGCTGCCAAGTCATGGGTAAGAAGAGTAGAGTAAGGCAGGACTCCTCATCCCAGCTTTACCAGAAACTGGAAACTCCAAGTGAGCCGAGCAAGATCTAAGTGCAGTGTGTGAGAAAAACCCATCTTTTTTTCCCTGACATCTCCTCCTAGTTGGAGAGTTAAAACACTTAATGGATAAGCATGCTAATACTGTTTGTTGTGTGATCTTATGTGTGTTAGGCAAGAAACTGAGTATTTCAGGATGATGGGTATTTGGGAGAACATACAGGTATCTGAGGTGGATGGGACTCAGATCCTGGCTCGAGGGTTGTACCTGGGCAGCAGGGCCCTTATAAAGAAACACGTGACCTGTCTGGTTCACTGATAGGTTTGAATGTCTTACAAAACATGGTACACATAACACCTAATGAATTAATTTGAGGCATGGTGGAAAATGAGGAGAAGAGGAAAATGTTGCCATTTTCAACATGTAAAGTGTGCTATTTTAGAGCTTTTCATTACTGCATGAAGTTACTCTAACTTTAGCAAGATTCTCATTTTCTAAGCATGTATTTGCTTGAACTTTTTTCAAAACTCTGTAGGGTGTCACTGAGATTCCCAAACCAGGTCTGTAGGAGCTAGCATCATGTAAAGGCATTGGTATAATAACAGTTTACTCTCTCCTTTGCCATTGTCTGAGAAAGCTGTTTACTGAAATGAGGACTGTTTACTTAAATAAGGACTCTGTCTGACCTCTAATCAACAATCCCTTGTGTGGATTGTCCTGTATAAGGGACTGTGCTTTACTGCTATATTCTGCAGGTTCCTTACATGCAGAAGAGTTTCAACAGATCTGTTCAGTACTAAGGTGAAATGAGATTAAGAAAAATTTGAAAACTGAGATAAAGGTGTAACTTCACAATAACACATCTCTGACTTATTTTGAATGAGACTATAACATTCCAGTAATGTGAGTAGCTCTCTTACATGTAGACCAGAGCATGAGTACTCATTGTAAGAAAGTCCTGCACTTTCTGTAAGCCACCATTGGTTTGGTTCAGGAGGGTGCAGACAGAAGTGTCTGTGTCTGACATTGAGTTTACTCGCAGTCCAGCTTTTGTGAAACATTGATTTACCAATGCACTTATTCCAGTAATCTCTGTTTTTCTTCTCAGTCCTAGGGATTATTGCTGTGAAAGCTTCTAGCTCATTGACAAGGGAAAGAGCACTTTGCTTTCTAGCAGAAATCTAGTCTGTCTTTATAGCTGCAAAACCCATCACTGTGTGATCAAACATAGTTTCACATCAAGTCACATATGCACTTCTTTCCATCACTATGGTAGTTCTTACTTGCTTGATATTTTACATAACTGAAATTCAAATCCGTGTAATATGGAGCAAGAAATAAAACTTACTGAAATCTTATTTCCTCATGAAAGCCCAGTGGTAATCTGTCAGTGATTGCTAGGTCGGTAGGATTGGCTCACCTGTGAATCCTTTGTGGCAGATCTTCCCTTTTTTTGTTATTTTTCTCCTCTCTTCTTCCCCACCTGTTAAGGGCAAAATTGTCATAGGCTACATACAGTTAAGGAACTTTCTGGGGAGTGCAAGGATTGCTATGGAGTTGGAGGAAAAACTTGAGAAGGCAAAGGAGATTTGTCAAAAGGATAAGACAACTGTATCATGCTTGTGATTTTGCTTATGTTTTGGAGTTTGTTTTTTTTGTCCTTTTTGTTTTGTAGCTTGGTGGCTTTTTTCTTTTGCTTAGTGAGGGTTTTTGTTGTTCTTTGGGGATGTTTGGGGTTTTTTTGTTTGTTTTTTCTGGACTGAAACTAAAGTATTTCAACCTATCTGCTATTTACTAAGGTATGTGTAGTAGATACAGACCAGAAGTCCTCATGGTGTTCCAGCGTTACAAAAGTTGGCAAATGGGAGCTGAAACCTAAAGTATCTGTGAGGTATAGCCTAGTAAGAATATGGCATCACTTCAAATTTCTTTGTCAATTTTCCCACAGAAGAAGGATATCTGTCGTAAATTAAAAAAGACTTGTTTGTTACCTGGCTACATCTGTGTGAGGTGTGTTCTCTGAATGTGCCTTTGAAAAGGTTTATTCTCTTAAAAATAAATTAAAAAACCAGCAAGCTGCTCTGTGCTTTGTAGTCTGGTGGTTTTGACCCATCCTGGCTAAGTTGAATGAATTGATACTTCCTTTCTCATCTGTGTTTTGTGTAAACAAAGACTGACCTAGTTTAGGCATTAAAATGCTTCTGGCTTTGAATCCCAAGTGGAAAAGGGGGCTTTTGAGTTTATGGCCTGGTGAAAAGGGGGATTTCTGCTGGCTCTTGCCTTAAGGAGTTCATGGCTCTATGCTCCTCTGTATCTCTTCTCTCTGTTGCCTTGACATGACATGCTGTGTGTCCATGCTGGGAACTGGGAGGGGAATCCCTGAAGCTATTGGGGCCAACAAAGATTCTTTATTGACAAATTGCGATTCAGATGGTGTTGTAAAGAAAACGAGGCTTTTGTCATTCTTCTGCTTGTCTCCCAGTCTCTGCTTTTCCCTATTTCCTGCTCACGATTACTTTTGAGATTTATTAGATTTGAGGAATTTCAAGGAATGGATAAGGACTTCAAAGATATTATCATTCTGCAGGTACTGAATATGGGCAGGTGACTGAGACTATACAGCAGGAAATCAACTTTGGTGCTAGGCAGCAGAGAATCTGTGGGAGCTGGAGGACTGATGAAGGGAAATATACTACTACTATTTGAACAACTAGAAAAGCTTCAGCTGGAACTCTCATCCATCTTGAGTGCTACAGAATGCAATTCTGAAACGAAGCCGCAGGCAACCAGGCTGAGTAATTTCAGTGCTAGTGAAACTGTGTTCTCTATTCTGTTCTCTGCTGTCAAATGCTTCCAGTAAAAAAAAGAAGGTAATAATAATATGGTAGATACAGTAATTTGAGGCTCTAGATGCCACTAGGTGGCAGAACCCCTGCATCTATTTTGTGGATTTCTTTCTGTGCTTTGATTCTTCGTCTGAGTATATTGAAAATACTTTTCAGCTATCGTGTAATGACAATAGACATCAGTAGGGATGCCTACATGCTGTCCTAATTGGGCTCATATTGGCTGCTGTTGTGGGAAACATGGAGGGCTTGCAACACACTCTTGTCCTTACTTGTTCAGACTGCTTTTTCCCTCTGAAAAGCCTGCTACTCAAAGCAGTTGCTCGCATTTAGTTGCGCTTGGATGTCAGCACAACTCCTTCCCTTTTTCTTGATTCTATTGTTAATAGATGGGAAATGAGGAGATGACAAAGTGGCATTTAAGAGGAATGCTTTGTAAAGGATACAGTGGCAGGAGCATGGAGATGGTGAATGGTTACACCTGTGGTAGAAGGTGTGATTTTTGAGTGTTGGAAGCTCAGTGTTTTGGAGTAACTCATTTCTCTTGGTTAGACCCTTGTACCTGAGTAGTTATCAGTTGGGAAACAAACCTGTCTTGAAGAATACCTGTTAATGATTCTTTTTAATAAGGTTCCTCTTCTGTTAGTGCTAGTCTTTGATTGCAGTGTGTTTGTCATCCATTCATTGTGGAGGATCGTTTTAGCTTTGGTTTTATTGCTGTTTTGACTTATAGAGCAGCTGGGATGGTGGCTTGAAAGCAGTCCAAAAATAGGGTCATTGCCTGCCTCTATTTACTAGTAGAGAGCTATGTAGTTCTGGTTTTTGGGGACAATATAAATCCTGCAATTATTGTGTATGTTTACACATTGTATTAACTGGGATACAGCCCTCATCTTGCATTAGGGGATACAGTGCTACTAAGGCAGGAGACATCCATGTCCTCCTGATTTACTCTTAATGCCATCTCTTTCAATGAGTACGTCTGTGAGTGCATGCTTAGTAATGAATCTGATAAGTACTGATTCATGAATCTAAAAGCAGCATGGGTCTGTTTCTTCTGGTGCTGGATTTTAGGAACATCATCTAGATATTTCAATTTGGAGTATGTAAACTGAAGTGTCAGATTTCAAAGCCACTTGATTAGGGTTTTCAAAAGGTATTAGACTCACTTAACAGAATGTGGTACCTACTCTGCATTTTGTATACAGTTGATGCTGTGCTGCATGAGGGCAGTTTAATTCAGATGTTTCTGACCACCTATAAAGAAATGTGAAGGCATAACAGCTTACTCCAGTTGTTGGATAAATATTGGTTAGTTTATAACTTTATTTTGCTCTTCTGGAGTAAACACATGAATGAGAATCACCTTTTGAATGTAGTGTCTTAGAGGAATTGTACAGGTCTCCTTTTTCTCAGTAAGGTCAAATAAAAGTTTGCATGCAAATGGCTTTTTCCCACCTCAGTTTTCTTTCAGTGCTCCAGTCAGCTGTGCACAGCCTTCTTTACCTTTTTAGTACATCTACTGTGCCTGCTTCTACCTATCTCTTCTCCAGCTACCCTGCATCAAATCCGTCGTTACTTCTGATGATCTTCCTGGGCCTGCCCACACCTCATGAATACCTCATTCCTTCCTTCATCCTCTGTGGATCTGCTCTGAACAGTTGAATAAGAAATGCAAGTGCTGTTGCAGCCACTGCAGTACCACTTTGGGGATGTGATAGGGATGTTTGTGAACTTGTGCTCTTGGTGCTAGATGTAACCCTCTAGTCTGGACAAGGTGGGTTTGTGTGGGGTTTTTTTGAATTTTTTTTTTTGTTTTTTTGAAGAAGGAGATTTTAGGCTGTCAGATGCAGGCAGCATGACCTTTTTTGACAAGCTCTTTACTGGCAAGCATGTCTGAAGCTAGTTTGTCTTTACTGTTCCTTTTAAAACTACTGGTATTTCTTTGAAGTGTCTTTGTGGAATGTGTATGGAAACATTGAAGGAAGTACTGTGAAGGAAAGAAATTCACCCAAAAAATAGAGCAGTTTTCAGGGGGGTGCTACTTTGGCTCTCAGTCTCTTTATCTTAGAAAGGTAAATTGAAATAACAACCCCAAATACCAAAAAGTCATCTACTTTTAATTTAAATATATTTTTAAAAATATACTATGCTGAAAGAAATGCCTGAAGCATCTTGGTGTTCAGAATTATGTGTGTAGTTTCTCTTTTGTATCTTGTTCATATCATTAGCTCTATATAATTTCTACCTACAAACCAATACCACAGAGATCATTCAACAGGCTTTATTTGTGGTGTAACATCTATGGGTATTTATGCATGATATGCCTGCAGTTCCCAGTTATGCTCAAGTTATTGTTTTCCTACATTATGCAGTAGGAAAGATGGTATTTCTTGAAAGTTTGAGGTTCATTGTTATAAATTAGATTTTTTTATGTTTTGTTTTTTCTAATTTTAAGTAGAACTTTAAAAATCGTGCATAGAAAGCAATCTTCCTTTCAGACAGGAAATTTTGTTGACTGTGTGTTTTCCTGTGACATGTTGAAAATAGCTGATGGTTGGATCATTGCAACTTGAGAGCTCTAGCACAAGATCTGTATAATGCCTGGAGACTCTTGCTACTGTCATTTGAGACAGTATAAACCTAGCCTACTAAACTGGTCATAAAAGCAAGTTGGTACTAAGCGGGTGAGCAGTGATGTCTGGATGTAGCATCCCAATTTTGTTGACTATTTGGAAGTGATGGCGATTCCTGATGAAGCTATTGCAGTGAAGTACAGAGAAACTTCTTAAGCAACCTTTGGCAGACCTCAGATGCTGAAGAGTTCAGTATTGGTGAAGGGGGTTACTGAAAGGAAATGTAGTGGACATACGGAGACACTGAAAATACTACAGTTCCAAAGATAGCTGTGGACTATGCATTAAGAACAGCAATATTAGAGATAATGGTGTATTTCTGTCCTGTTGATGAGACAATGACTAATGCTGAAGTGATGTCCCCCTTGTGATAGAGGTCTTGCATGGTGTCTTGATGGGTTTTTGTTTAGAGAGAGCAAACTGGAAATCCACTGTGAGGGCAAATACCTTGTGTAACGCATCTGCCTTGGTGATATTAGACCTTGTTTTGGAGTATGTGGAACACTGTGTGATATCTGCCCATGAGATTGGGTGACGCTCTCGAAAAGAGGCTTGGCTTTAAAACAAGTTTTTGTTTTGTCCTGATGTACAGGGTTGTACTGAGGCTGTATGAGTGCAGTGAGCTTTATTTAGAAATTCCTGAAATTACAATGATTATCCTTTTAGTCTTCCTGAAATAATGATCCTTTTAGTCTTCTTGAAACAAAATGCAGAGAAGACTGACAATGCTGGTTCGAATGTCCAGATTGTGCCTATGGTTCAAATGAATTTTCTGCTGACTTCTGTGTGAAGAAATTTAATTTCATCCTTGCAGTTCTTCTTTCATTTCACGGTAGATGTAATTGCTAACTGGGATGCAAATGTTTAAATTCTCCAGTGGAATATTCTTTTTCTGCTTATTTATGAGAGTGTGTTTGGGGAGTGATGCATTGGTTTGGTGTGTCTTGTGCCCCTTAGGGAACTCAGTGACCCTGGGGTGTTGATTTCAGAGGGCTTCTGTGACTCTGCCTAGCCAAGAAGCTAGGCAGTAAGGTTCTCTAGAGATGTCACACTGTGTTAAGTGAATTAGGTTTGGACTGTGCAGCCAGTGGTTCTTACCAGCTCCAGCATGATCCTTTTTAGCAGGTGGATTAAGTCTATCAGCTCTGCAGTCCCTGGCTTCCATCAGTCTTGAGCCTGTGGATTCGTTGGCACTGGAAAAGGTAAGTCCCTTAAAAGGGAATTTTCTTTGGAATAAAACCACCCCATCAAACCCAGCATCACTTTCAGTTAGTTTTTGAAGAGGCAATTGTAAGAGTTAGTGCTGTATTTAGCCTTTTATCACTAATGCTGCACATGCCAAATTACTGTAACTTGGAGCATAGCTCTCGTGTTTCTCAGCGTGACCTTTTGGGTCTCAAAAAGTTCTGCTGGATCCAAGGGGATCACAGAGTGCTCAAGAGCAGTTCTGTGGCTCTTCCTCGTGTGGTCCTGTTTGGACAGTGTGGGAGACAAATTACAGACTGCAGTTGCTGGCACCATCTGCAGCGGCTACTGACGGATGCTCTCGCTCATCTCTCCCCACAGTAGTGGGTCTGCAGCTGGTCCGAAGAACTGTGCAAGAACAAATGAGCTGAGCAAGAGCCATGCCTTCTAAATGTTTTGAGACGCTCTTCTTGTGTGTGTGAAGGTGCTGACCTCCTTTCCAGAAGATTATGGTAGAATTACTTTCTTTCAAGTGCAATAAATGGTTATTGCCTTTACTGCCCCATTAAGACTTAGCAAAAGGAATGTTAAGTGTACAGATGTTTTATCTGTGGGAAAGCATGAAGTATCTCTCAGTTATAGTCAGGTCATACAGCTTTCTGTCTCTTGTTCAGAAGTTCATCAGTGGATTGTGGTTCTTAATGTCCAAAAATAATGACATGATTGAGACTTCCACTGTCCGTGGTATGAGAGGATATCTAGATATTTACAATTCTTCCTGCTCCACAGTGAACACTGTGCAGCAGTGGAAGGAAAGATGACTGTTGTCTGAGTCAACTCACTCACCTGCCCCCACTTCAGGTCTTGACAACATAGGAATTCAAATGCATTTCAGTTTTTGATTCTTAATCTATAGTACTTGAAATAGCAGTTAAATGGAGGGAAAAGCATTAAGAAAATAGTAATGGAACAAGAATTTAAAAATTGGGGAAAAGGGATAGATGTTGAAAACTGTTCCTGATTCGCTTTCTAGACATTAATAATGAGAGATTTTTGGTTTCTGATCCATCTGAAGCATCTCTGCAGAGGATACTGAATTTGTCTTGCCATATTTCCATCTTTTTTGCTTGGAGAACTGGTGCTGAATCATGAGTGAATGTTCACTGGAAATTATAGTACTGATGCACTGTAGTTTTCACTACTGAAACTTCTGATGTAGCAAATAGGAGTTGTTATAATCCATATTACACTGTAGGTAGCTTGACTTGGAAACTTCTTGTTTAGTCAACAAACATGACGGTAACTGACTCTTTCCTACTTTTCTCATTCATTTTGCTCTTACAGTTTTCTAACTGTAGTTACTTTCCTTTTTACATGCTAACATTTGTGTTGACTTTTTCTCAGCTAGTTGAGGGAGCTTTATATTCTTACATTTCACTTAATTTACCTCTAGGATTAACATTTTAGGGAGTTCACTGTTCCTGATAATAAAATCCTTTCTCTTCTAGTCAAGACATCTGCTTTGTTCTGTTATGTATTCCCGAGAAACTATGAAATGTTCCCACTTCATTATGCTAAAATTGCTCCTTGCTAATTGCATGTGGAAGTACAGGATAAGTTTTTATCATTATTTATAATACTTTCATTTCTATACTTTCATGGTCAAGGGAAAAAGAACAAAACATAAGTGTGTTTTTAGATGTTAGTAATGAAAATTTAAAAAATTCTATTTAACTAAAAAAAACCCCAAACAATTTTAAAAATCCTGAAACATCCCAAAATGAAAAAAAGCCCAATAGTTGGACAGGGTAGGAGAAGCAACAACCACTATCTTTTACTTTCAGTCTCTTCCCTGTAGAGATGGAATCTAAAGTGCATTAATTTTCAGTATTTTGCTCTTGCATAGTCATGTTTAGATTCTCTAGTATTATGCAGCCTGCCTGTGTGCCAGTTAGATTTAATAAAAAAAAAAAGTCAGCCTCTTTATTTTCTTAAAGTTCCCGGTTATACAAGAAGCAGGTTACTGTTCCTAGGTCAGTAGACATATAACAAATACCATGAAAGCCAGGTGCTTGGAGAGCTTCCTGACATTTAAGCGTGGTGGAAATTTCCTTAGTTGTAATCTTCAGCTCAGACATAATCTCCTTCTCATGCTTTCACAGCATGCTTGTCCTTTTAACATGAAGATGAGTAACATAAACAGAAGTACTCAATATTGATTCTTTGCTAGTTCTTTATAATTCTTGTATGAAGCATTTCTTCCTTAAGATTTATTTTTGGATTTTGGAAATAACTGTGACAGGCTGCAGAGTCCTTTAGCTATTTTAGTCACTTTTGGAATATAAAATATTTTATGCAAATATTAAATAAATTGCAGTTTTTCTCTCTTTGGTAGTTCCCCTCTTCCTCTTCTTCCCCACTTTGTGAACAAACCTTTACCAGTTGTAGCCTTCACCTGTAGTATTTCCATCACTGTTGGAATTCCTTTTACTGTGACACGTTTATACAGATGTAATTATTTTTTGTAATTCCACCTTCATAACATTCCTATTACAATGTGCTCCCATTAGTTCTTAGTACCCGCTATTGATGCTGTTTTATTTAATACTGGGAGTTTTCTCATTGTTTTCTGTTATAACACACCAATGATTTTATTCACTGACAAGAATTATGTTTGGTTTATGTATTTGTGTGTATAATGTATATGATTTTAGATTATCTGCTCTTATATTCTTGTCAACTGATATATTTCTGACTGAATTCTAAAATGTTGATTTTTAAAAAGTATCTTTTAAATAGTATCTAAAGTCTCAGTTAAAAAATTAAAAGGATTGTCTGTCCCTGTAAGATTTTAAAAGCAGCACTAAAATATTTTTGGAGTAATATACTATTGTACTCAGCCTCATTCCTGTCTCTGCATTGCCTGCCTGTTGCCTTTTACTTTCAAAGCTGGTGGTACAGGTAAACACTTCAAAGATTGAGGAAGAGGATGCACTTGAGCTCCCCTCAAAGCACTTTAGAGAGGAAGTACAACTGACTCATCAATGAAATTGTCTATACAGCAAATGCTGGTAAGTGTACTAAATGAACTGGAAAAACATTGTCTATGGTCTTTTAATTTTAGCAGTCCTGTAATAGGACTACTGTTTAGATGAAAATATATGTTTGCTTTTCAAGTTGAATGATGCTAAGTTAATCATTCTGTGTTTAGTACATCACTTATCTTGCATCTAGAGTTGTTCATTTCTTTCAGCCAATACAAGAAGTTACTTTTCCTAGCCTGCTACCTTTCTTGACTGGCTTTCTTCCTTACAGTATATTCTCCTCTTCCTTTTACAGGAAGAATATTTCTCAGCAGCAGCTCTACTTATCCAAAGCACTACTTTTTTTGGTGGAGGGGGGAATTGTTTCCTGAGGTATCCACGGAAGCATGTATGAAAGTGTCTTAGATCTGCACTTAGGTCTTGCTGCTTATTTGCTAGCAGTGTTGAGTGTTTGTTACACTCAAACCATTTTGAATCCTTCTGTAATCAGATTTACTTTGTCTCTCCAAGATGTGGGGGATACATGATCTAATAATAGCTAGGTGAGTGTCAGCTGATGCACTTTTAACTGCTCTTGTCCGCATGCTTAGCTCTACTGCAAACGCAAATGCAAATTTCTAAGTTTAGTTGGAATTTGCAGTCAGGACAGAGTGAGCACCCTGTCATTTCTTGTCACAGATAAGCTGATAAGCGCTATCGTTTTAAGACAAGGTAATATTAACATGGTTTATATAGCATGTTGTGTTCTTGATGTCACTGGAATTGGAAATATAAAATTTGACCATTATTATCCGTCCTTAATTTCTATTCTGTTTGCTTTATATACTACTGCTGCTCTATATTAAACTTTTGGATTTTTTGTTTTGTAAGCCCAAGAGAACCCTTCAGTAATAAAATAAATTTTTTGTAACTTCTTTTAGAGAAACTTTCATTGTGGTAATTTTCTGGAAAATTTTACACAGGCATTTTCAGATGCTTTGGGTTTTGTTTGCTCTGAATTGATCCTCCCCACTGTCCTTACCCTTACCGCCTGCAAAGTTCCAAATACACTTTTTCATTAGTAAATTTTGTCAACTCCAGACACCTTCAGATGCATACTTCTGAGTAGCTTCGAACTTTTGTGTGCTTTAATTTTTTCTTTCATTTTGGGGGGGCAGCTGCATGTCACAGGCTTTCCATCAGTATAGGCTGGAATCCTTATTTCCTTTCAGTGTTTTCAAACTTGGTTCTTAATGGCTTGAGAGACTATTTTAAGCAAATCTCTGCTTGTTTATCTTACAAACCTTGCTTGCATTAACAAAAGCAAAAATACTTTCTGAAATGCTAGTTGTCCCCTTTGCTGCACAGCTATTGAAAACTCTCAATAGCATTTTGCTTTTCTGGTGCTGTCATTCCTGATAAAGCTTTTCCATGTTATAATTACTGGTGTAGTTAATAGTGAACCTTGAGAAGCAAACAGGCTTTCTGTGACAATTTTTTTATTAAACATTCATTGAAACATCTGTTAACTCCAGTAAGGACTGAAGAAAATGCCATGCTGTCTCAAGGTAGTGTTTTGGAGCTTAAGGCAGGCTCTAAGGGGCTTCCATCACTCCAATTTTAGCTATGAGAGAGAAAAATTCAAGGGAGAGAAAACTTAAGGCCATCTATTTGAATATTGAGAGACAGATGCTGCTTCATAAAAGTTCTCTTATGAACTGGTTTTGTCCTGAAATGCCCATCTTCCAGATATGAAGTGATACCATACAAGCGTCAGTGTGTGTACATTGGTTTTGTTAATGTGCAAAGGGACTGAAAACTGAAATGGGATAGAGCAAGAAATGCAGTGATGTCTGTTGATGGCAACTTTGATTAAAGAAAAGCAGGCCAAGAATTGGTTGATTTAGATATAAAAGCAGAGGAGAGAAACTAAATAGATGATAAAGTTGACAGCTTAAGGTCTGTGTGAGTATCAAAGAAGAAAGCTGAGGTGTGATGGTAACTGGTGTGGTGCACAGGAAGGTCTAGGAATGGAAGTAACAAAAGAGGTGTTAATAACTTACACTCAGTTATCTTCTTCAGTTATGTTATGTGCAGTTTTGAGAAGAGGAAAAGGGAGAAGGTGAAGAAGGCAGTAACTAAATAAAAGCCTAGCTCTGTATCTAGATGAGGATAAGACAGTCTTGAGAAGGCTGCAAGATTCTTGAGCTGCTTGAGAGCGGTTGAGAACGCCTGTCACTGTGAGTGGAAGAGTGTCACTCTTAGGGAAAATTGTCTTACTGGATGATGAATCACTGACAGGGAAAAGTACAGAAGATACAACTGAGCAAAGTGAAGAGTATTAATTCTCTGGGGCAGAAAGGTCAGCTTTGGATTTGGAATTTAAGGGCTCTCTTTGCTTTTGATTTTGACAGAAACATGACATCTAACAGAAGTGATACTGCCATCCTGGAAAGTCATTGTAGTGTTAAATACCTGTTGAAGGGCTTTCAGCAGCCTGATGGTTTACAAATGTGTTCAGAGAACATTTGATAAGATAGATACTGAGTAGTGGCAAGGTGCAGTCTGTCAGGATGAAGAACTGCAGTATTGCTCACTTACAAGCTTGTTTTTCTAGGTCAATGCATCTATGTGAAGAAATGTTCCTTCTGTTATTGTAATTAATTTTATATTGATGGGCAGTGAGTGAGTGGGGAATGGAGTAGCACTTAAAGTAATGTTAAAAGCATTGGTTAGGTGTTTGAAGGTGTTTTGAGCACTTCTTTGTAGAGTACCTACTGGGTCAAGATTTTTGATCGCATAGTGTGGGTTAAATCTTCAGCGCCCTGTGGTATGGGATTTTTTTTTAAACCTGCTGGTCTTCCTGCTTAATGAGACATGTTTTATTAAGCTTTAAAGCTTTGGAGGTATTCAGCTTCTGACTTCAAACTGGGAATCTTTAGCTCCTCTTCAGTTATCCTGGCTAATTCCATATACAAGTGTTCTTCATTTTCATGGGGGTGGTGCATGTGTTTGAATGGCAGGAAGATTGGGTACGTGTCTACGTTCATTCTGTTCTTACACAAGCTTAATGCTTGTTTCATTCCTTATTTAATATAATTTGTAACTTTCCTTTGCCGTGGGTTTTTTGCTTGTATTTTGCTGGTAAAGGTGTTAGCATAATTTTGATTGAGTGATTTTTAAGCACTGTCTGAAAAGTAGACAGGCCCAAATGTAAACATCTGTCTCTATTTTTGTGGAGACATGAAACTATAACCTTTTCATAGAATCAGAGATTCACCAAATGGTTTGGGTTGGAAAGGACCTTAAAGAACATCCAGTTCCAACCCCCCTGCTCTGAGCTGCAACACCTTCTAACATCCAACCTGGCACTGAACACTTCCAGGGATGGTACATCCACAATTTCCCTGGGCAAGCTGTTCAAATGCCTCACTGCTCTCCCTGTAAAGACTTTCTTTCTAATATCTAATCTAAACCTACTCTCAATTTAAAGCCATTCCCCTTTGTTCTGTCACTCCATTCCCTTCTGATTTGTCCCTCTCCGTGTTTCTTGTAGACACCATTCAGGTAGGCTGCAGTTAGGTCACCTCAAAGCCTTTTCTTTCCCAGACTGAACAAACCAAATTCTCACAGCCTTTCCTTATAGGAGAGGTGTTCCATTCCTCTAATCATCTTTGTGACCCTCATCTGGGCTCACTTCAACAGGTCCAAGTCCTTCCTGTGGTGGGGACCTCAGAGCTGGATGCATCACTCCAAGTGGGGTCTCACCAGAGCAGAGCAGCAGAATCCCCTCCCTCACCCTGCTGGCCACTCTCTATTTGATGCAGCTCAGGATACAATGGGTTTCTGGGCTGTGAGTGCACATTGCTGGCTCATGTCCAGCCTCTCATCCTCCAGCACCCTCAAGTCCTTCTTCCCAGGGCTGTTCTCCATCTGTTCATCCCCAGCCTGTGTTGATACCAGGGACTGCCCCAGCTCAGGTGCAGCACCTTGCACTTGCTCTTGTTGAACCACATGAGATTCCCATGGACCTGCATCTCAAGCTAATATTTTGAGCTATCCCTGTGAGTGTCCCTCCAGGAATACTCCTTGGCAGTCTGTAAAGAAGAGACTCCATTCCTTCCACTTTTTCACCTTAGTGCTGGGGTGTTGTCTGAGCCATGCTTACCTTAAGTGTAGTGAGTTTGCCAGGTATGTTAAGTCAATAATTCAAACAGATACAACTTCATTGATATGTTGTCTTTATTGGACACACAGGAAGTTTTGTGGTTTAATTTATTTTATCAGATAATGAGAGTTTTTCTCATTTACTATTGTTTCTCATTTCACCCCTCTTTCCTAGGTAGCTGTAGTTCCTGGATACTTACAACTACATGTAATGTGATGGACAGAGCTTAGACAAAAAAGCTGATTTTTGAGCCTTTTGACTTCTATTTTCTGTAACTGATAGTAAAATGTGACTGTCCTTGAAAACTTTATATAATTTGTGGAAACAGTGGGTTATTTTTGATTCTCAGCTCCTAAAAGATGGAATTTCAAAAACTTTACTTCGAGAAACTTTCTTGTAAAGAAAGTTAACATCAGGGAAAGGTGAACTTCAAATAGGAAGATGTTCTCATTCTTGTTTTCTCACATCAACTTATGTATCATCACATCAACCTCTTGTCTGTAGCTAAGCTTTTTATACCTCTAAGTTCCACAAAGATTGAGTTTCAAATGTGATAATGCCAATAATTTTGGCAGCTGAGATGCCTGTCACTTTTACTTTAAAATAAAAACCACATTTTTTGGATAAAACACTTGTAATACTTGTAAAAAACATGTTAGAAGCATGAAATCTTATGACAACTTTGTCACGTGTCCTCATTTTAGACAGGTAAATTGTCTTAAATTAGCTCACACAGTTCCTAAAACAGTGTTTTGCACTAGTCAATACATTTTATATTCCTCCTCTTCAAAGACTTCTGAGAATTGATAATTTTTTCCCCCTCTGTACAAAGATTAGATGAATTTTGCACATACTTTCCTAAATTCCAACAAAAGGAATAGGTAAGTATAACAGGTTTGTCCAGGCCCTTTTTAAAAAGCTGTGTGTAAACAGTGCAATCAAAGAATTTACTGATACACATGTACAGACAGAATAGTTTAAGACAGGAGTGATGCATATACTCTGTGTGATCATTCTTTGGAGGTTGCATTAATAGAGAAGCATAAGTCCTTTCATAGTCTTTGTCTTCAAAGGACAGTAGCCAATACAGCTAAGTACTGCAGACAGTTGAGGTTTTGTTGCCTAGCAGCACATGGTCTTGCCATAGCAAAATCAGTAAGTGTCCATAATAGCAATAAGTTCTATTCCTGTGTAGCTTGCTACACCCCATTGAGCTTCATCAGTTCCCCTAGTGTTTATATAGCACAGGTTTGGATGCATGCCTCATGTGTGCATTTGGCTTCTGATAACTGTTTATAGCAATCTTTCTTCTCCCTCTGATTTTTTCAGCAGAGATTCCTATTTAAGAAACGTGTGACAGGGGAGAAAGAGGGATATCAGCAAGTCAGTGCTTCTCTCTAACCTCCTAATGCCTCAAGCAATTGCTTTCCTTTTTTCTTCTTCATTATGGGTTAGTGATGAGGTTTTTTTGGACTTTCACATGCAGTTTAGGTATCCATGGTATGGAAATGTGACTGAGATAGAAGTACAGGCTGATACTTCCCTGATGACCTTGACTGATAATTCTTTTGCTTCTTGGTAGGTGGGAGCCGTAACACTTAGTATAAGGACTCTGTTGTAGGCTGGAGGAAGAGGAAGACTGCAATAAACAGGATAACTGGTAAGTAACACTTATCCCCCTCCCATAAAAGTCCTCCCAGTTTATGGCAATTGTTTTGGAAAAAATTATTGATTCTGGATGAAAAACCCCCATTCCTGAGGCTTCCCAGAAAATGTTCTATATTACCTAGTGACATATATTAAACTCTCAGAGCATCAGAGTAGCTAAGAATAGTTGTTTCAAGTTTTGAGGGTGCAAAGGATGGTCTCAATATGAGAAGCTTCAGAGTAGCAGGTACCTCCAGTGTATTTCTGGATTGAAAGTGCTCAAATACAACGTTAGGAAGCATATTAATTTTTGCTGTGGGTGAACTTTCTCTTCTTACCTGTCAAATAGAAGAGCTTGGTTTCCCTGCAAAAGGAATAAAGGCATTTCAAAGCTATGTCTGCTGTTTATCTGTACAGCATTTTGATGTTGTAGGCAAATATATGTTCATTAATCGAATTGCCTCTGATATATGTTTGGAATGATGTGTTTCGTTCCAGTACTCTTAAAATCTTTAAGATTTCTGGGTGATGGCATAATAGGTTTCAGGATGGACTATTTGGTGTTTGCATATTGGTATCAGTAAATCCCAGTAAAATAGCACATGTATTTTGTAACTAGAGGAAGAGAATGGTGAAAAAATGACAGCTACCTGTCTTGTCCATCTGTACTTGAGCAAAATGAGTGGTGCCACTTAAAATTGGTATGTGTTGCCATTAGTGTAACCTTGAAAAGCAGGTGACTTCTCAATGCTTTGTGATGAAAATGATTCTCAACTTCTTGATGATGTGTGATGAAAATTGCTAATTTCATGTACAGCATCAATATTGCAGCTCTTTTTTGGTGTTGCTTTTCAATGTGAAGTGCATGAGTGTTATTACTGTGCCAGAGCCGGCGCTAAAAATTACTAAAACTAAAAATTACTGGAGAGGTTTCAGGAATTTTCCTGATTGCCCTTATCCACCTGATAAGTTTCATAAGGTATTAGAAGGCAATGATAGCACATGGTAAAAAATCTGGTCACAGTAAACTGGGAAAGTTACTGTGCTTTACAGGTAAATATTGCAATAATTTTGCAGGTATAATCACAAAAAAGGGTTGTGGAATTTTCATTCATTGAACAGTGGTTGCCATCCTTTTGAGTGGGCAATGAGTTGGGGTAAGTTTGTGTTTTCAGAACGGAAGCCTCTAGAAGGCCTTGAGAAGAGTTGGTAAGGTAGTTATGCTGACAAAGAAATCTGCTTGGGCAAGTAATTTTTTTTATGTTATTTGCTGAAATTTGCATGGTGATAAAAATCAAGCTATTGGCAGAGCAGGAGGACCGATGGATTACAAATGCAGGATCACATGAGTTTGCCTTAGGATCTTGAGTATGAAAGGATAAATAATTCCTTTCTATGGGATAGAATAAAGCATTGTTATGAATTAAAATTGCTGTTCCTTGCATCATTCAACAGTACTTTAACAAGAATGGGAAATATTGGAGGATGAGACACACTTGGTTTGTTGCTGGACTCTTTATTAAATGTATAAATATTTATTGGCAAGCTATTGTCAAACTTTTACTTAACCTCCAATTACATGGAAGCATTGCCTTCAAAGAGTTTCACTTAAAAAAAATCAGTTGATGATTCATAATTTAATACTTCCCTTGGTTTTATTGTCATCAACTTTGCAAGCAAGAGTTCTTTTTGGCAACATTACCATGTTGTCATAGATTTCCACCCTTCATGCCTTGAAAGCAAATTAGTGTCTTAAAACCATATTAATGGTTCATCAGACTTTCTTAACTTCAGCTCTATATATATAGAGTCTGGTAGCTCAGCAAGTATAGAAAGACAGAATATATTAAGTTTTCTGTAAGTGTGGCAGGGTTCCTCCTAAGCCCTTTGAAATAGAGATATTCTTTCTGCTTCAGTTTCTTAACCTGAGAAACTACTATGTATCTCTGTAGAGCTTAATAAAAACTGGAGGGTGCTCATGTATTTTAGTATCTCTAATAAACAAGGCAGTTGAGGCTAAAGAGCCGGGCTTGCTGGGCTCTGAAGATAAATGGAGTTATCCTACAGTTGATTTTAGTGGACAGTTAAATTTTAGTGAGGTTATTTGAGCTGAAAAGAAAATAGTGAATTAGTACTGAGAACTTACTGGCATCTTCTTGGAGCTATTAAAAGTCATAAGTATTTAACTTTTATCTGCTTCCAGATGTCTTGAAGGAGAAAGAAACACTTTGGCTACACATGTGTCAAATAAAAGGTGTGCTAAAGTCTGGCACATCTGTCTTTAGCCCTTAGTTTGCTGTAAGTTACGCAGTGACCCTTTCACGAACAGTTTGTCTCTTGCAACTAATGCTACTGAGAGAAGTTCCAGTAGTAGTTCTAGCTAGAAACAGCATTGATTTCTGCTTTGATATATCTAGTTAGCACCCATGCCATCTTACCACTTCTGATTTGGAGCAGAGGGCTTAATAGTCAGCCTCAAGAAGAAGAAACAGATTCAATGCAAAACAGGTCCTTTTCTTATTTTCTCACTTTTCTTAGAAAACGTGAGAAGTCTGCTTAATTGCTTTGTTCCCTCTTCCTACTCCTCTGAGTTGTTCAGAAAATTGTAGTGGTAATATTCTTGCAGGTTTCTGTGCAGCTTTTACTTCCCATTCCACTTGTTCCCATACAATTTGGGAAAGTGGCATTTCCCCACTCTGGCAACAGCTGATTTTCCTCCTCAAAGGAACTATATGGATAAAATGAATAACTTCTACTTCTGTGTGAAAGTTCCCATATAGAGATGATAAAAGACATTAACTACAAAATAGTGCATGATGTGATGTGGAAGTGCCATAGTTACTGGTACTCCATTGCACCATTAGCCATCTGACTAATAATTGATAGCTTATAGGTGATTATAGCTAATGGTGGTTGTTATAAATTATGTATGGATGTTAAAGAGAAAATACTCCAAAACCAGAAATTGTTTCAGATGTGTATTCTACTTAGAGTGAGGGAGAAAAAACAATGGGTTAGTTAGGTAAAACTTGTAGAATCAAGGATAAGCAGTTTTGCAGAAAGCAGTAGAAAACAGTTGGTGAGTGGTATGGAATGAGAAGTACTGCAATGTGAGTTAAAAAAAACCCAAAACAACCCCACAACAGAAAAACAGCCCTGAAGTCTTAAGTGATGAAGCATGCAGCCAGCTTCCTAAGAAACCAGAAATGCTCACTGTAATCTAGTACATTGGGCTGAAATGATGTTTGTTCAAGAAAAATTGCACATAACCCAGAAGATTGTTTAGAGCTAAGACCTAAAAGTAAGTGAACTAACATTTTGAAAATGTGATGTTTGCAGGCTGCTTTCCAGGCAGACAGATCTGGTGTTTGACCACCCTGCTGTGAAGCATGTTTTCCTTGTGTTGAACTGGAGTAGCACTTGCTGCAGTTTGTGATTGTTGTGCCCACTCTCCCGCTGGGCATCTCTGTGGAGAGTTGGGTGCTGCTTTCTTTGTAGCTCCAGTCAGGCACTTGGAGCCAGCAATTAGATTAGCACTGCAGGAAGGGGTCACCCGCTGTTCAGGGCTGTAGCCACCATGCTTTAAGGCTGGTAGTCTGCCATGTTGTTCACTCACCTTGCAGTGCACCTGTCCAGTCCATTTCTCCCTTTGGTTGCAGAGGTGTTATGGGGGACCCATGTTCAAAGCTTTGTTAAAGTCAAGGTAAGTGACTTTAATGAAGAACATGGGTCCCCCGTAAATTAACATTTAAATGATCCACTGCTCTCCCCTCATCCACCAAACCAGCCTTTTTGTTGTAGGCAGTGATGAGGCATAATTCCAGCAATGGTGGCCGTTCTGAGTCACTTACTTCATGTAGCTAGAAGTAGCTTCCACAGTGAGTAGGTCTATATTCTTCTTCTGTACTCAGGAATTCTGTAAGTCCGGTTGCTCTTAGACGTCTCCAACTTCACCTTTCTCAATCCTGATATAATCTTTCATCCTTATGAATGTGCAGTGGCAGAGAGCCAGGAGGGCTGATAATAGACCTTATCAGGAAAGACTGAGGCAAAGGAGATGTAGATTAAATCAGCCTTCCCCATATATTTTTACTGCTAGGTCCTCCTTCCATTGCGTAGCTGCTCTGCTTTCCTTAATATTTTTTTTCCTGTTATTGTAACCTGTAGAAATCCCTGTGGTTTTTACCCCCACTACCAGTTTCAAATACAGCCCAACTTTGGCTTTCTTGATGTCATCCTGGTGTGTCTGAGCAATTGTCTCTGAGCAGCCCAGCTCTGCCTACACTTTATTTTGAGTTTGCATAAATTACTCAGGCAGTGCCTGGGAAAGGTTGGGTTTACTTTATTGGTTCACAGACTTTGGTTATTGTATACTGAATATATGAACTGGTCTACACTGCAGACTGAGAAAAACTTGACCCTTTCTTAAAAGGACAGCAAAATTTAATAAATATTTGCAGCGGTGGGGTTAGCTAATTTTCAGGTACACGAGAAGGAAAGAGACTTTTCCAAAACACAGCATTAAAATTTCAATGAAAAGCATTATTGTAGTCTCTTTGCTCCCAAGATTTTGTGATACATTGTCTTCCTTCATGACATTGTATGGAGAAAAATATTCATGGTTGAAGTACACTTAAGAGCTTTAGAAAAGCAGCATGTGATAAATTTTATCTGTAAAACAAACAAAAGGCCAGATGATGAGCCTTTGGGAGTTACTTGCTTAGTACCAGTCCTAATTGAATTTGTTTTGGCACTAACAAGAAATTGGTCTTATTCCAGTATATGTGAAAATCTATGAAAGAAAATGGCAATAGTTGTCTGTAAGTTTAAGTATCTTTTCATGCTTTCCTAGTAAATTCAAGCATTCAGAAAGTTTTAGTAACTGTTTTGAACAGAAAACGTGCTATACATGATGAAGACAAGCAAGAGAGAGATGTTATGCCTGGGTGTGTGGCTAATAAACACTGCAGGGCAGAACAGCACTTCCCACAGTCAGTTGCTCAGCAAAAGGTTCAGACTAAAGCGTTTTTGTGAGGCTTCCCCGTGGAGATTTACCACCTTGTGTGTACACTTGAGGGAAGAATTCTGTGCTTTGTAGCTCTTCTTCCTTTGATTTTTTTACATTGACTTGGTGATCTATATAGTGTCCTCATTGTTTTAATTGGCTATAATTTACTGCAAAAATTTTTCATACTTGCTTTATTAAGTAGGTGATGGGAACTGTATAGGTGGTTCATGAGTCATATAATATTAAGCAAGATAGGAAGGAAGGGTGAGTTTGTTTTTAAAAGGCTGACAATTATTCACTTTGCTTTTGAGGAATATTGAGTAATTAACACTTGCTTAACACAGACTTATTAATATAAAAAAGCAGGACTTCAGTTGCACCAGAAGCTGAAGAGAGCAGCATAAATATAATGGAGGGCAATGCTAAATGCTAGAATGTTGAATACCGGAGTACCTGTATATTGGGGTACTGTGTCATGTTAAAAGAGTAGATTTTTGTATTGCAGTCAGTTCTGGAAGTGGTAGTGTATGTATTAATGCTTCCACATGATTATGAGTTGTGCAAGAAGTAAAGTATATTATGTATGTCCAGAGAAACCAGGAGTTTCTGTCCATGCTGCTTATATTTTGGAGGGAGGCAAAAGAGAAAGAAATTTGAAATAATTGTGGAGGGGGAGGGGAGACTAAAAACTGATCATTTAATGAGCAGTGTAATGACTGAAAGTCTGTTGGGATACAGCTGAAAGGGCATACTGTAATTAGGTCATTTGATGACCTGTTTAAGTAGCCATTGCATATTGGAATAAAAGATCTTCCCTGAAGCTCTGCTGAGAGTCAAGGTTTTCATCTTCCTTCCTTCACTAGATTTTCCTCTTTCCAAATATATATGCATGGCATCTATTCATATTGAGATTTCACAAATAGGTATTTTAGGTCTGATAAATCATAATTTTTACTTCATGTATCTCTTACTTTTTATAAAATCAGTCTTTTGTAGCAATCTCTGCACAGAGGCATAAATGCATAGTTTTGCAATTTCAGAGCTCCCTGATTTAAAACAAGCATGTTTCAATGTAAGTATCAGTCATATTTTTAGGATGTGAAAGAACAATTTATGCCATTTAAAACTTTCTGACTTGGACTGTAACATAGATCTAGCAGTAGCTTACAGGAAAGTAACGTTCTGGAAACTGTATCATTCAAGGAAATTTGGCACTTTGTTTTTACAATGGCCTTAACAGTTAGTTTTTCATGCAATTGCATTGCTCCTTAATTATAAATTCCTACTTCTGTGGTTTCTTAAGAGGAACTCTTGAGAATTTAATTGGTAGTTCGTCATCTTAAAATCGTACTCCAGTTCTCAGTTTCTAAATTTTTGGAAGAATATTTATGAATGGAAGGAGAAATATTTTCAGCACCAAGTGGAACATTTTTGAGAAGACAAGCCAAGACACAATGGAGAAAATGCTTAGTACTAATTTTAAGGATTAAGTTGCTAATCATGTCAGGCTTCACCTTGTGCTGCAGTACAAATATGGAGAGTATAGTGCTGCCTGTAACAGGCTGAACTCTGAAATAGTAGAAATTAATGAAACCCAGGCACCTGTTTCTTGGATATTACTCTAAAAGAAGGGGAGCTCTTATATTTGGAGTAGCAGGTCCAGTAGGGTTACTAATTATGCCTCATCTCCTACATAATTTTAGTTGATAGAGTTCAGCATACTTTCAGGTTACAGCATTTTCCAACACCAGATTCTTGTATCTTAAGCCGGAAGATACCATCTAATCTGACCTGTAGTTTAAAATGACAACTGTAATTTTAACCAGTGAAACTTAATTGAAGAGATTAATAGCAAGATTATTCATATGCAATAACCAGTGGAAATACTCAAATGCAATACACACCATAAAACATAGAACTCATTCGTTCCCAAAAAACCTTTAAATTGAAATTCAGGCCTTCCTTACTTTAAGATGAAAATGGGCATTCAGGCTAGTTGTTTTCAGATTATATAATAAAAGCAAGGATGCTGGATAAAAAATTACATGTATGCAATGTCAAAACTTAACCTCTGAATAATTTTAACATTTTGGAAAGAAAAGCAAAGATCCTTTTTCTACTTGCTGTAATGGATTTTCTGATTTGGATGCTTTGAGGTGGAACTGTCCTGTACCATGCTTACAGTAAGTCTTCCAAAATGCTAAGTTTTCACTTTAAAAGTAGATTATGTAAGAGTACAAAATATTGATTCAAACTGCATACCACAAGAACTCGTGTCTGCTTGGCAAAATGTTAACATTAATGGTTTAGAATCAGAACTATCTCTTCTGTCTTGTAGAGTTTTGCTTTCCAACCAGGCAGTTTTCACAGGCTTCCGGATTCATGGTAAGCCTTTCCAAATCCCCACGTAGACCTTGAGAAGATCCTGCTGTCTTTTTCACGTCTGTGGCTGGTTTGTTCACCTGTTGTGTGCCTTCTCAGGGATGTCCTGTGCACTGGGATCCTGGGCTTGCTGTATCTCTGCCTGTCTGCTGTCTTATCCTGAGACTGTGGCAGCTTCCCCTGGCTGGGTATGGTTAGCTGCTTCAAGGGGAAGGGGCACTTTCTGTCTTTCATAAGATCTCACCTGAAAGAGTTCAACACACTAGACAAAGCAAACATGCAACCTTCTTCATGGCTCTTCACCAAATGCTGAGTGCTTGTTTAATTAAAGAATAATACACTCAGCACTGAGTACTACAAGTGTGCCCCTGAGTGAGCAGAGCACTGCCCTGGGGATACCCCTGCACATTCTGAGATACCTGACTTCAATACAGGAAGAGCATAGCTGTCTTAATGAGCATTTGACAGGTTAATCTGTGGTCTGTTGTCTCTCCTTTCTGATGTGTCTGTGTAGGAATCTGGCAGAGTTCCCCAGCGACTGCAGGCTGCCTTGTGTTGCTTCAGTGGCCCCACAGCACTGCAGCTTATGGTTCACCACAGGGTAGTTGCTTTGTGGTGAACCTTAGGAAGTCTGGCTTGAGACCATTGCCAGCTGCTGTTCCCAATGCTGGTACAGCTCCAGAGGCAGGAGAAAGGCAGTGCTTATGCAGGATTCTACAAGTAGTAAGGCCAAGGACATGACATAAATCTAAAAATCAGTTATCTGAAATAAACTGCATCTTTTTTGATTGCAATTTTTCACTAAGGCTTTGTAATAACCCATTCCCAAATGATGTATTTCTGAAGGACATTTTACTTCCACAAGGAATTAACATCTTTGGCCAAAGCTTGAACTTTCCCTGTGATTATTAAATATGAAATGAACACCCTAGTAGCAGTCTCTCCTATGCCAAGGACTTCAGTTCTTTTTTTGAGGCATAGTCAACCATTCTGATCTCCTGCCCTGTCATCTATAATACTGTTTCAAAGCGCATACTTAGCAGCTGGTTTGGGTTGAAAGCTTAATTTTACTGAAATTTAGCTGATGTGTCTAGACAGGAATCTTGAATTATAGAAGATAACAATTCTAATATTACATCATCAGCATAGTCTTGTGCTATAGTCATATGCTCATGAATACTTATTTCACTTTGTTTTACCTACAGTATGTATTAAAAACTGATATTTATTTGTTGTTGTGAGGAGTTGTAATCAAGTATAGCAATAGTTAAATAGCTTGATCAATGTGGCTAGTGATATAGACAGGCTGCATATGATCATGTGCTTTGAGGTGGTGTTGCTTTTTTTATTTTTTAAAGGACATTGCCACAATGTAAGCCTGGACGAGCATCTCAAATTACATTAAGGGTTATACAGATTAATAATGAAAATCTTTTTCTGTTCAACTTACACATGAAGTAAGCGAAGGATACCAACAAATGTTTAACTGAAAAGAGCAGAAAATCTGGTTAGCATGGAGGCTAGCATTGGAAATTTAGCAGTGTCAAGATTTGTATTTGGTATCTTATCAAGAGCTTAATAAGGATCTAGGAATAATGATATTGTGGGACAGTCTAGTAATCTGAGGGTGGCAGCTGCACTTTTTGTGAGAATGACCATTTGTCCTTCAGCCTCGCTATTTAACTGTCATCTTTCCTTCTTCTGTTTTTTCTTAGGTTATGGTTACAGTGAGGCAGGAATAATATATCTGAATAATTACACTACTTGAATATTCATTACTTGGTTATTAAGCAGTGAACAAATACAGATAATTTTAAAATATATGCTTTTGCATGGCAGTGAGCCAAATCTTGCCTTAGGTATTGGTGTTAGATGTGCATTCTGCTTGTTTTCCCTTTGACTTGCTCTTATAGCTCTTTTTTTAATCAGTTCAAGAACCTTACTAATGATAACTAGCTTGTGCTGTTAGGAAAAGACTCCTAGATGTGTTTGTAACTTTTTTAGAATTGGAAAAGTTCATTCTACCTTGTAAAACAACTTCAGTGTGTTTAATGTATAAAGAGAAGTGTTATGGTTATTTTTATTACAATTCTGTAACAGCAGAAAAGATCCCGTTGAATGGGGTAGGTACATGGATTTTAAAGATGAAGGTGTAAAAGATCTAGAACCTGCAAGCTAAAACTTAGAAAAAAAATCATCTCATTATTGTTAAGGCTGGTTAAGCTTTAAATTATTATTTTTCCTATCACTTGCAGTTTTAAAGCCAAGCTCTGGGTATCTTGCTAAAAAGAGTCATGAGCTTAATTGGACACAACAGCTGTTTTTTTGTTTGTTTGTTTTGGTGGGGTGCTATATGAGTGTTAGAGAAGTCAATGTATATAATACTGATTCTTCCAATTGATATTAAAATAGTTTGGGGATGCATATGTATGAATGATTACAAAATTTATTTGAATGGAGTGTAAAGCAAGGGAGTAATGTATATGGTCTAGTCAACATGGATTCACCATGGTGAAGTCATTCTTGACCAACTCAATAACCTTCCATAACGATATGACTGGCTTGGTAGATGAGGGGAGAACAGTGGACAGTTGCCTACCTTGGCTTCAGTAGGGCTTTTGGCACTGCCTCCAATAAGATCCTCATAGAGAAGCTGATGAGATATGGGTTGGGTGAGCAGACAATGCGGTAAAAACTCACTGAATGGACAGGTCCACAGTGTGGTGGTCAGTAGTTCAAAGCCTAGTTAGAGTCTGGCAGCTAGTGGTGTACCCAGGAGTGAGTACTGGAACCAGTCCTGTTGAGCATCTTCATTAATGATTTGAATGATGGGGCAAATTCGTTGATGATGCAGAACTGGATGAATTGCCTGGTACGCCAGAGGATCATGCTGCCATCTATAAGGAACCCAACAGCCTGGAGAAATAGGCTGGCAGGAGCCTCATGAAGATCAACAAGAAGGAGTGCCAAGTCCTGCATCTGGAGAGGAAAAACCCCAGACACCACCAGTATATGCTGGGGGCTGCCCAGCTGGAAAGCAGTTTGGCAGAGGGGGCTCTGTCTGTCCTGGTGAGCATGGACCAGCTCTGTGCCCTTGCAGCAAAGAAGGCTGATGGGGCTGCATCAAAGTGTTGCCATCAGGTGCAGGGAGTTGATCCTTTCCCGTTACTCAAGCCTGGTGAGGCCATACCTGGAGTACTGCGTCCAGGTCTGGGCTTTCCAAGAGAGCTGTGGCCATAGCAGAGAGTGTCCATCAAAGAGGACAAAGATGATTAGTGACTGGAGCATGTCTCCCATGATGAAAGGCTTGAGAGAGCTGATGGGAGTGTTCTGCTTGTCAAAGAGGAGGCTTGGGGGTGGTCTCTACAATGTATATAATGACCTGAAGGGGTGGTGTACAGTAGACAGACAGGCTCTTTCCAGTGGTGCACAGTGACAGGACCAGAGGCAATGGTCACACACTGAAACACAGGAGGTTCCCCTCTGAACATCAGGAAACACTTTTTCACTGTGAGGGTGACCAAGTGCTGGCACAGGTTTAACCAGAGTCTTTATCTTTTGAGATACTCAGAAGCCATCTGGATGTGATCCTGGGCAGATCGCTCAGTATGGCCCTGCTTGAGTAGGGAGGTTGAACCACGTGACCTCTGGAGGTCCTGTCCTGCTGGAACTATTCTGTGATATGTGAACTAGGATGCTGCAATTACATAAAAACTTTTTTATTTAAATAAAAATGGGCTGTTTAGAATAGTATTTAACTGCCACAATTTGTAATGTGATTTTTATTTGAAGTTTTTCACCAAATTGAAAAGCTTTTTATTATATGTATGGAATAATTAAGCAAGACTCTGGGACTTGAATTTCAGGTTGAAAATTTGAACCTTGTGTATTTTGTCTTCCTAATTTAAATAAAATAATACAATTGACTTTGTTCTATGGAGGAAAAAAAAAGAATTTTCTTTGTTAAAAATAAAAAGGCTATTTGAAAGGGCTTTTGTGCTCTCTTCCACACAACTGTGAACTTCAGCATAGGTGTTCAAGGAAGAGGATGAGTAATATATCTATTGTTTGGCTGAAAAAGATGCAGTGTTTACTGCAGGGAAAATTTTCCAGGGTAGGCATGTAAGACAGGAAAGCATTGGCTGGATCATGCTGTTCTTTCCTTTGAACATAAAGACTAATCATTGTTATCAGTGCAACTTTTAAAATAAAGCCTTAAGGGTTTTGCTGCTTTAAAACAGTTGTAGAGCAGTAAAAATAACATCCCATTCAGAAATTGTGATAATTGTGACTTAAATATTTGAATTTATTCTTCTGTATTCTTAGTATGCTTCCATCTTAGTATCTTCAAACTGCAAGCCTTGTATTATGTAAAAATACTAAAGCTGCATTCTGCAATAAATGATTGCTTTAATAGTTGTGTTACAATGCCAAAGTATTGCGAGAAAGTGACCATTTTCAAAAATAACTTTCATGTATTTTTTGAAAGGTTATTTCAATCCCTTGCCCTAAAAGCTTGGATGAAGAACATATAATTATTTAGAGTGTGACTTGATTTTCCTACTATTACCATTCACATTTGGAAGAAAATTGACTCTTGGTAGTGTGTCTCACCTCGTATACAACATCCAAATTTTAATTTCATAGTTAAATTGAGATATTCTTGTCTTGTTTCAGAACTGTAGAAGAAGTAACTATGAAGTCATGAGAAATCCAATCTTTAAAACAAAATATTTGAAAATATATTTTCTCTGCATGTATCTTTTGGGGGAGGAAAAGTCCAACAAATGTTGACACCTGAAATTAATTTTTCCAAGAAAGTTTCTTGCAAGTAAATATGGAGTAACGGCAAGAGATTTTTTTGTTGTTCTGCTTTTGGGGTTTTGCACCTCTCTCCCTGCTGCTTTTCATGAGTGTCCTACTTTGCCTCAGCAATCTTTTGGTGTTTTTCTGGTTCACCGAAAGTACTACAGAGTTTAGCATTTTAACAGGGTCAAAATCCTGTCTTGCACAGTAGACATAACCTTAATTTTATGTTATTACAATGATAGCAACTTTAAATTCAAAAGTATGAAAGATACTGTAGTTTTTTAGACTGCTCTATACATCCCCATTAAGTGCTTAATTTTTGGAGCTAATTTAAAGCTAAGAAAATATTGTAAAACTACTGTATTTCTATTTTTCAAAATGCTTTTCATGTCATGCTGACTTGTTCCAACAAGAGAATTTCAGCAGGAAGAAAATAATGTTTTATCGTGTGAGAAGTGCCCTAGACATCTTGTTTCTCAACTTTCATCTCTAAAGCCTCATTGAGGAAGGTGTGAAAATCAAGTTGTACTTGCTCACTTTTATCATGTGCTGCTTGCAGTATAACCTTAAAGGATGTCCTGAAGTGATCATCTGCCACTAGTCTGTATATATTTGGAGGTTGACAAAACTTCTTCACTTCATGAGGGCACTTGAACTTACTTCTGTGCCTGAAGTAAAAGGCCTTCAAAAAGCAGCCCTGTAGAAGAGCCACAAAGAGTTTAAAGTTGTCCCTTCAACTAGCAGTTGCAGCAGTTTAAACTACCTGATGATTAATGGTGGGTGCTTCCAATATGGAGAGTTTCTATCCTCTGCTGGCTGAACAGCTCCTCTCAGCCCTCTTCCAGTTGTCTGCCCAGATCAGCCTCTTCTGACTCCTCCTCCAATGTCTCTTCTACAGTCCATCTCTTACCTTCTCCCATACGCTTCTGTACGTGGCACAAACAAAGTTCATAAATAAAAAACATAATTATATCTTTTCTCTCTACTTCTAGCTTACTTCAAACAGTCTCTTTCACAGCAGAGTATGGTGTCTAGCAGCACTGCAGCATCTCTTTTAGCCTTGGTATGGTTGTTAGCATACAAACATAAGTTTAGTATAAAAACCACTCACGATACTAAAAACATGAAAAACCAATTAAACTGTTCCTTTCTAGAGTGTTTTCTTCTTGCATCATAATCTATTTTACTATGTCTGTATTCACAGAAAAGCCCAGAAAGCCTATACATTGTAAAATATAGTGGCACATATGTTCTTTGAAAGAGTTGAAGATTTTACTGGGCTGTTTGGATTAGGGTAGTTTTTGATAGGTGTAATTGTGATACATTCTGCACTTTTTTTAGTGTGTCAAAAGTATGGATTTGCTGTATTGTGGTTAACAGGGAAACTGGGGCAGATGATCCCGGTCACCAAAGGTCTGAAATGCCTTTGCAGACATCCAGACTTGTCCATAGTGTTATGCCAGGATGGGGAGGTTGGGTTCATAGTTCAGACACTTCAGCTGGATGCCTCAAGCTGAGCATGTCTAGGTGATTCAAAGCTCCTCATCATTGTTCGAAAAGCTTATGCCGTGTTTTATGTTTATCTGCCTCTTTTTGCATCTTTCATGGCACCTGCACTAGGCAAAGAAAGATGCATGCATGGTATGCAATTAACAGCTAAACATATGGTGATTGCCAACTATTCTAGAAGGCAAAAGAGTATTGAATTAAAAAAAAAAAACCGAGACCAACAAGAAGCAAACAAAAAGTCCCCCCAAACTCCCCGCCCACCCCATCCCTCAAAAAAACCAATCCAAACCCAACGACAAAGAAACCACCTTTTCCCTTTTTCTGTGGATAAGGTTTTTTCTCAGGTTGCTAGATAACGGCAGTAATCAGATACTGGCTTTATTCCTCCTTATCCTTACCTTTTAAGAGTTTATTTTCCTGTATTTCAAACGCTGTCCTTATTTGACTGGATTTAGCAACCAGTTTAAAACCTCTCAGGTAGAGGTGCTAGCAGATTGCATAAGCTTGAGAAATTCAAATTAAAAAGGATTAACTTGCTTTTAGCGCTGGCAAGAAATGCCAGCATTGCTTCTCTTCTCTCATTTTCTTGAAGAAATTCAAGCTGACATTGCTGAAATGTGATGTTTTTTCTCCTTAATAGAAAATACTGGTGCTGAAATACAAGGAGTTCTGGGTTAAAGGGCTAAGTTTGCCAGTTAGAAGCAACCAAAATATGATAAATATGATTTCAATGGCAAATGATAAAATGTGTTAGTTACAATTTCTAATGATGAAATGTAATCTAAACCACAGACTCTTAATGCGACCTTATTTTGTTGTTTTGCAGGGGTTTTTTTTTCCTCTATATAGTTTTTCAACATAATGTGCTTTTTATTTTAAAACTTTGAGCAATATCTATGGCACTTGTGGTTTGGTTTCAAAGAAAACCAGACATGCATCTGAAATGTGTTTGAAATCAGGAGTTGAAGGGCAGTGTGTTGAATGGGCAAAAATAGTACTAAAAATCTTTTATCTTAACATTTCCAAAAAGTGATCAGTTTCCATTTGCTGTGGACTATCCAGACCTGAAGAAAAGGTCGGGAGTCTGTAATAGGCAAGTGTGTAAAGTATTGCGTTGGTCTCTTGAGAACATGAGGCACATATTTACCACTGTTCCCAGTGTTATATATGGGGCAGACCTCTGCAAATGAAAGTGTAGGGTTAATGCAGCAAGTAGACAAAATAAAAGGAAATTAGCAAAAATCAAGTAAATTGGAGAAAAAATATTTCTTAACAGGGGTCAGTGCTAAATCAAACCTGATAAATTGCAGTGAAGAAAAGCTAACTTTTGCTCAGAAGTAATATATATTTATATATATAAAGTAAAATTACTCAGGCTGTTACTCAGGACAGGAGAGGCAGATGAACTTTCTGCTCCAGAAAGGCTGAAATGAGCCTTTCGAAATGAGAGCTGAATCCAAGGTGCTTGTTGCTCTTGACAATCTGTTTCACGTTCACCTTTTCTGATGACAATATGTGCAGATCTCAAATGGAGTATACCAAGACACTTGAAAAACACTCCAGACAGAGTGCTGGAAGCCCAGCTGCTTGCAGATGTACCAGGGATCCTGCCTTGCAGAGGAAATTGCCACTTCCAGAGGGCAGTTCTTCTGCAATGGGTTAGACATTGCACAGTTACAAATGCCTTCATTCTACCTCCTGTTTCTCTTGTATTTTACAATTGCCTGTTTGTTGGATCTGAGAGATAATTAAGTAACTTAAAAGATTAATTGGTTTCATAACTGAATTTGCATTCCAGGGATTCTGGAATTGCAGGAAGCTATTCATGCAAAAAATGCCTTTGTGTTAGTTCTAAATAGCTCTATAAATGTGAGACCAATAGGTTTTATGACTGTGGCCTTTAAACAAATAACTCATCTATCTTCAACATGATTAATTATTTTAAACATTTAGGGTGAGATTGATTGTCAAAGGGGATTAAGATGTTTTTATCTAATATTTTTTCAGTACAGGATTTAGAATTTAATTAATATGTTGTTAGCCAGCTGTCTTTTACATGGAAGAAAATATTCTCTTTGTATACTTGTTTAATTAACAGTAGTTATAGGTAATAGATCCATCGAAGGCTTACATTGTAGCACAGACAGAAAAGATTAGCAGTTGAGTTTGTAATTTTTTTGTGTTTAAACCAAATGGTATGAACAAACTCGTAAGTTCCTTGTCATAGAGTTTAGATGGGCAATTTCATCTGTTTTTTTATTAATATTGATAGATCTCAAGGCCCAGACTGGGATACTGTGCTGTAAGGGATGTCACTTTGTGGTGCAGTGTAATCATCTATAATTTTCTTCTGATGTAATAAGGATTTGGAAATTGAGGAGGGGAAATATTTATATAAACAAATACCACTTGCCTTTCCCCTAAGTCCCAGTTTTTTCCAGATACAGCATGTGTGCTTTTATTTTGGTTTTGTCCTAGATGACAGTAAGTAATTACAAAGACATCGTTGCTTTGCTGTGGATTAACATGGGTCTGGAAATATTAGTGCATGGAATATTGATTTAATTTATTGGATGCAGGTTTCTCATAGTTTCTTCTAGTTAGCTTGTATCTTTTGTTCATGAAGTTAGTTTCTATGTAAACTGAATTTCTCATATAGCTGTTTATAATCAGAATGTTTACAGGAATTTCTTTGGGATAAAATCTTCCATTTTATTAAAAACACTCTAGAGAACTGTTGCTAAGCTGGGATCTATGATTTGATTTCCTTTCAAGTTTCAAATATATTTCCTTAGAATTTTGAATCCAGCGAGCTCCACCTATCTCATCTTCCTTAAATTCAGTTTTACATTTTGTTCCATTTTGTTTGTAGGTGCTCTCCCCACTTTCCTGGTTGCACAGTGGGACTTTTCCCACTGCTGCTGATGCCCAGATGGTCTCCTTGCAGGAGGAGCAGCCTCAGCCGTTCTGTGGGTGAGTAGAGGCCATTGGGATGGAGGCCTGGACAGTAGCGCCTCTCCTCCTACTTGCTCCTCTTCTTCCCAGGCAGCCTGTAAATTCCCCTCAAACTCTACCTATTTGTCATGCAGCATTTGCACTTCCCTCCAGTTTACAGGCATGGTGGAGGTCTTTTGACAGGAGTTTTTAACTAGAGACAAACTCTTAATAGCCTCCCAGTTATGTGGCAGCTCCTCGTTAGTCTGTTAACTGCAGTGAGAAAGAAGCATCCATTCCCATGGGCCTCTCAGTGTCTGTGATTCCTTCCATCAGAAATCTTGGTCTTTTAGAAAGCTGAAAGACCGCCAAGTGTTACAGGTCATGGCTTGAATGTGTTCTGGTGCTTCCTCTGTTTCTTCTTTATCGATCTGTCACTGACAAAATCCGGAGTCCTGTTTTGTTGGTAGGAATTGGTAGAGAGGCACAGGACTGCTAGTTACCAATGGATGTGGAAAGAACTAACAAAGCCTCATAGATTTTTTTTGGTTTGGTTTGGTTTTTTTACAGTAGGGCTCCTGAACCTGTATGTTTTTGGAGGTGCCTAGCTAAAAGAAGATCATAGGTTGAAAACAATATACTCAGTTCTGTTTCTTTTTAAAGATCAATTTCTTATCTTTTGTCTGAAGTAGTTCAACAAGATACTTAATCACTGATCATGGAGCTTTTCATGTCAGTTGGAAGTGGTGCTTTGAAATGGTGCTTGATTCAACAAGTTAGACAAGCTTTTTCAAACTATGAAGTTTTTGCTTTCCTTAAGTGGTGGGATTAAGTCACCTTCATGCTGAGCATTACTTTGTTAGCTAGTAGCTCCATTTAGGATTTGCATAATGCTGTCTTTAAAATAAACCAATGTAGTTGGTTTACTAGTAGTTGGTATAAACAGCTATATAATAGCTGTTACTGCTAAATGAGCATCTGAGAGGCTCATATACTCAAGATTTAGTGATGATAATCTGTTAAACTGTTTAGTAAGTGGGTGCTTCAGTTTGTGGACCAGCACTAGATAATAACATGTGGCAACTGCAAAGCTGCCTAAATGAGAGTCTAAAGAAGATGATGGTAAAAGGACCATTGCCATTCCTTAGCATCTTCCATTACTTGAAGTAAGCACCTCACATCTACAAAAAAAATGTGTGGGCAAGCAAAGTAGAGTAAGAGGAGACTTCTGAAGTAAATGTACTTTGAGGTGGAGATGGCTTTCATGGTACCTCATTTTGTTTTACCTTATACAAAGATTATTTCATCTTGTTAAGACTAGATCATTTATTAGAATCTCTGTTCATTTGCCTAATTAAATAGTACTCAAATTTAAGCATTCAACATTTGTGTTGAGTAGTATTTTATAGAATTCCATACAAGGCTGTGGTCAATTAAAGTAGACTTAGTGAATCCTTATTCAGGGCAATGTAAGAAAAGTTAAATTCAGATTAAAAATGAATGTATTGTTTACAAAATGAGATTAACTTTACTCAAGTTAATTTGGAGCTTTTCTCATTTCAAGTCATAGTTGATATGAAAACTTTGAAGAAATGTTGTCCTCAGTTTCTTGAAACTTTTTATGGCCAATGTTTCTGTACTGCTGGCTGGTCTTGACTGCACATTACTTCTTGTTATCCTTTACTTTTTCTCTGTACTTTATTTTGATAGGAAAAATCCTTACCGAAAAATATTATCATTTAACGTGTACCGTTTCAACTGTTGTGCAGTCCAGTGTTAAGTAATGAATTGCTGCTGTTGTATTAATATGTTAGAAAATACAGAAGGTTAAAAAACTCCCAGCTACTAGTATCATCTGGGGTGGTAAATCCTAACAGCTACTATTTGGAGATGCTTGTGTCTTGCTCTTTTAATGAGTTCTGCAGACAGCTGTAGCACTGTTGTATGAGTTAAATGATGAGCAGTGGTGGTGTTATAATTGTAGTCTGAGTGGCTAAGTGGTGACTTGTATTGTTACATTTTTATGCTTGTTTTTATATGTCTTGATCAAAAAAGTCACTTAATACAAGTTAGAGACTAAGCATTATCTGTACTCAAATTACTATTATATCATAGTTTTTGTCTTTTTGGTTGATATTACTACTGATTCTGGCTAATTGAATTATATTTTACATAGATGTAAGATTTGGGGAGGGGTGGGGTACTCTTATCGATTAAAACTGACATGGTCAATGCACAAATACCACATCCACATAGTGAATGTAGCTATTTGGTGTCTGTGAAAGGAATCGTCTCGGTGTTAAGTGTCTGATGCGAAGATTTTTAGAATTCCATTGCACAATTATGTTCCTTTGCTCTGTGTGGAAAGATCTTTGCAGTATGAAGCTACATACTACACATTTGTTACAAATGTATCTTGAAAACGTTTTTCATTTTTAGAATGAAGACTGAAGGTGGTATGAAAATTGCCTTTGATATATTTTTATTCGTGCCATAAAAAACTGATCAGACAGGAAAATGGTAGGTGTGTGCTTCTGTTTATCCGCAGTGTTTGACTTCTCAGTGAGCAACAGGAGTGATTTCTGTTGCAGAGAAGCTGATAGTGGGCAGGTGGCCAAAGCTGCTTTGGCTTACTGAGACACCACTGAGGAGCAGGATGCTGACCAAGTCCAGCTCAGGATTGTTTTGGGATGTAAGTGAGCAAGCAGCCCTGCCAGGTTTCCCTCTGTTCTGAGTGAAGCCATGGTGCCAGCTGCCTGCAGCAGCAGTGTGGGCGGTCAGACACCTTCCCTGGCACTGCCTTCAGGTAGAGATCTGAACTGTGGTGTTAATCCTCTTCTGTTTACTCTGCCTCGCACTAAGGGAGAATTTTTGCGTTTACTGCGTCACTGAATAAAAGCCATTTACACAGTATGATATTCCTTCTCAACTTTATCACTTCTTCCACTCCTTTAAACTTCTCCTAAACTACGTTTTTGTACATTTGATGGTAAATTTTCTTGGTAGCACGAGACCTTTTTTTGAGATTGATTCAACCTTCAGGCAGAATTGTGTCAGTCTCTTCAGCTGCCCAGCTGTCTGATACTCTAGTCATCTCTGTGTATTTCATATTACTATCATCATTAAAAATCGCAGTAGAAGTTAATATGAATTTTTTTTCTCCTACATATGCTTTTATGGACAAAGTGGATGATCATGTTCATTGCTTGTTTGGTTCTGGCAGTAACATTTAATGGAGAAAGCATATTCTTGGAGCAGGCATGCAAAATGCATCTGAGGGTTGCTTGGGGGGTGAAGGAGGCTTTGACCTGCTTGCAGGTTTGTTTTGATGTGTTCTCAATTCATGGCTTCCAGCGTGTTTCTGAGCACCACACTCTGTGGCAGGCTGATCAAAACATCAACTTTTTCTCCATTAGTTGCATCTTTTATTTCTTAGCTTCATGCGGCTTCTGTGGTGCTGACAGTTCCGTCAGGAGGCCAAGCCAGGGAGGTTTGCACAAGGAATGCCTGCGGTCAATGCCAATGATTCTTGCTATGCAGCTTTGCCTGTTTGAAGATCAGGATTATTCTCAGTCTGTGCTGTGTTCTGTGGTTGTGCCGTTCCTCATGATCTATCGAACCTAATTAACTCTTCCCAAATTTGTTGTAGCCCTGAGTAACTTCTGTCTCTAGACAAAACAAGTGTTTCTTGTTTGTTTACTTTTAGCCATTTCAGTGGTGCTGCCTGAGGGAGGAGTTCTTGGCTACCTCTGTAGGCCCAGTGCAATACAGTATTTTTGAATACAGTAGAGCTTTTTTGATTGATCTTGATACATGTTTCTTTCTCATCCACATTTGTGGTGATGCAGAGAAATTAGAATATGACTGAAGAGATTTGAATACTCTAGAAATACCTTTTTCAAAGAGACAGTAGCATGGTTTTTCTGGAGATACATGTCTTGTAGCTATTTTTTTTCCCAGTGATCTTTATGCTTCTGATTTACAGTTAACACTAATAGGACAAAAGTCCACTAATACATTTTGTAGCTGTTCTCAGTAGTAGAAGATATATGAATAATATTGTAGCAAATTCAATGATGATTTTAATGAGTGGGCATTCATAACGACATAATGTTCTGGGTTTTTTATATGTGTGTGTGTGTGTGTATACATATATAAAAAAACATAAACTAAACCTATAGACCCATCTGACTAAAATTTCATGATGTGATGCAGCACTGTTTCATAACCTATCTAAAGTACTCCGTTGCTTCTGTATGATTTCAAAGAACAACTGCATGCATCTCCAGTGTCATGCGTAGTTCAGCATGGTCAGAAATACCTGGGGCAAACCAGTATGCTGGTGAGAAAAATACACTGGTAATGATAATGGTACAGAAATGGTGTCTGATTTGTTTTCCCCAAACTTTATCTAATGGTCTTAAACTAGTAATACAGGAATTGCTCTTTTGTTGTTGTTATTGTAATCAAAGATGTTTAGCTTCCTTTATTGTAGAGTAATATTAAGGCAGACTTCTTTATATGTAATGAAGCTGCTATATGGTGAAGGAATTAGATAGCCAGGATATATATATATTATAAGCCATGGGCAGTTCCAGTTGTCTGAACCTCTGTTTTTATAAACGGATTGACAATTTTATCCATTACCATTTGTCTCACGACAAGATTTAATGATTTCTTTGCTTTCTTCCCACCTTGTAATATAGAGTAGAATATTAAGCATTGTTTGTATGTAATACTTGTTTATAGTTTGAATTAGCAAAATTTTTTTCCAGATGACTGTTTGTATATTGCATGTACATTTGTACATATGATTTCTTTTGCTGTTGAATTGTGAAGAGGTGTTACTGGCTATGCATATGAATATTAAATAGACTTTTATCATTACTCAGAAAATTATTGGCAAAAATGTTTAAAGAGTAAACTAACTTTACAACACAGGAAAAATAATTCTAGGAAAAAATGAAAATCTGAAGTGAAATTAAAAAAAATATTTAATCTGAATAAGCTTTAGAAGTAGCATTTTTTTTCTCTTGTACTGTTTTGATTTGCTATTCCTGAAGAATGGGAAAAAATAAAGACTATCTTGCTTGAAATTCTTGTTATGAAAATTTCAGTTGTACTTGATACTAAGATGGTGACTTCTGGTATGAGCTTGGAAGCTTAATTCAAGTTGGCTGATTTGGTTGTTCCCATATGCATAGAAACTAGCACTGTGTCCATGGGATGTTTATAGCCTCTCTTACTGGACACAACAAAGAAATAGCATACACGTGGTGTAACATCCAGCCAATTATTTGAGGTTTGTATAGTCATTCTGTTGTTTGCTTGTTTAGTATTACAGAAGGTATTTCAATACCTTTTTCTTCTCTAATAAAAAACTTCTTTTTTACCGTCTGATATTAGGGAAAAGCCCTTCTTAGTTATCATTCTTGTCTCTGGTATTTTTCCTTTTTCAAAGAAACTGCTGTGCTTTAAACTTCATTGGATTACGCATTTTGCTTCTGTGTTCATACATGTGCGTAGTTGCTTCCATTATATCATGCCTGGTACAGTAACTAACCCATAATGTAATGGGGAGGATGCATTTGGTCTTAAAGTAGTCTCTTTCTTTTTCAGTGCTACAAATTAGTTTTCTTGAGATCTGATGCAATTATTTTGAAAGCTTCCTTTTTAATTTATACTTCTAAGGATCTCATGAGCACTGCTTCTCTATGTGTTTTCTTCTTACTATGTTTTTTCTTGAGTCAGCAGTAATGAGTCTTTAACTCTGGCAGGTTTGGGCTGGAACCAACAAGAAACTACTTTAAAAAAATGAAAGGTAAAAAGGAATCCCAGCAGACAGCAAATGACACAATTCTTTGGGTTTGGTGCCAGCTAGGAGTGTAAACTTACAATGTTTTACTTGTTAGGGTGTGACTGTATGTGTTTAATCCTCTGTCATACGATCTCTGAGGGCTAGTTTGTGATGTAAAGTCCTTACAATTAACTTACTTTTACTATTTAAGAGCAGTGTTTATTCCACCACTGATGGAATACCTCAGGTGCAGTACGTAATCTTAACAACCTCGTTTTGTTTGTAATTGTTAGGGCTTTTTTTCCTGTCAATAAAAAGTTCATCAGGGTGTAATTCCACATCATTTTGTGCTGTTCTGTGAAAATGTCTTTGTATGAAAACTGAGTTGACTTTCACTGTTACTTTGCTGATGTTCTGCTGACATTTTGAGGAGAGTAAATGTACAGCTGTGGGCTTGACTGGTTTCTCTTGAAGTTTGTTGCTGAACTACATGGCAATGATAAAGTACTTTTTAAAAAGCGTAACATTTTAACACACTTGTATCAGAAAGCATGGCCCATATGTGTAAGCACAATGGACAGCTCTGCTAGTATGATACCAATGAAGTCAACACAACCAGCAGCAACTGACCTTGCCTAAATTTTGGTGGGTTAGGCCATTAGGGCACTGCTGTGGTTGTTTTTTGGTACAGCCATGCTGTGTGTAACAAACACACACTACAAGTACACTGAGTGTTCAGTTTTCTGTATGTTAGTGAGTACATAAGGACCCTGTTTTATATCATGTTTCAGGTTCAAATTTACTATTACTAGCTTCTCAGTTATATTGTCTCCAAAAGGTATTTAGACAATTACTGGGTTCTGTCTGTCTGTTCTTTGTCAAATCTGCTTTCAAGCTAAGGATGAGTTCTAGTTTTTGTGCTTCAGCATGTATACCTTTAAACATAGGTAAATGTACCACTTAAAAATTTTAAGTGGGTGGATGAAGTGTGTTTCTTTCTACTGTTTGGTTTTTTGTGTGCCTTGTATGGTACGGGACGAAAAGGCTATCAAACCTGCCCTGATCCCTGCTGTGCTCTTCTCTTGCATTATTGGTAGCATTTCCTATGTGAGAGAGGTAAGAAGGGGAAAAGTTACAACTAGTGTTGAGATAATTTAGCAATTAAAATATTTTTGTTGCTGAACTTTAAACATGTAAATTTAAGTGCTTTTTGCTGCATCTGCTTCTAGATGATTTAAAACCAAAGTAAGGACAACAAAGTTCAATCCCAGAGCAAATAACCAGTTTAGGTTTTGTTTTCTTTGAGGGTTTTGTATTAAGTACATTTTAATGTTTATAATTAAAAAAAAAAAAAAACAACAACAACAACAAAAAAAACCCACAAAAAAACAAAAAAAAAACCTCAGAAGAACTTGTACCTGAGATCTAACTTTGACATTGATGATTTTTGTACTTGGAGATAACCAGTAGGGAATGTTTTCATTATATTCTTTCTTTTACCAGCTGTCTCTTTAGTTTTTGATATGACATTATCTGTCAAAATAGACACTGCTTATAGTTGGCCAGGATATAAACCATTCAAAAGATGTTTGCAAAAGTTCAGTAGAGATTTAAGAAAAATTTGCCCATCTTTGTTTTCAGAGGATTCAGCGGGCTTTTGGACATGAGAAGGTGAAGGAGGACGTCATGCAGTCTTGTAACTGTGTTGTCAGGTGTGAGGATTGAAAGCAAGGACAGACATTTGGGCTCCTTCTTCTCCACTCACACTTGGACAGTGCATTGGAAGGAGGATGTTTGAACTAAATGAAATAGGGATGGGATCTGAAGAAGGAGAGGAAAGAGTATGAAAGAAGGAGAGGGCTAGGCAATTAAACATGAGGTGAATGGAGATGAGGGAAATGGAGGAATTCAGAAAGGAAGAACTATAACAGCTAGGGGAGTGATAAGGGCTGATGTTTGAAGAGGAGATGGGGAAGGAAGATATGCAAAAGTTTGCATCTTTGTACTTTCACTCTCTGCAGTTCAAGCTTGGAATAATTGACAGATTTTGTATATTTACCATTTACTTACCAAATTAGTTAGGTCTTGAGTCAATGTTGGTCTGGATAGAAATTCATTACTTCCTCTGCCTTACAAGGCATTATCATTAGAAAATATTTGCAAGCATTGTAAATCTGTGGTGAATCTAATAAATATCCCTCCTATTCATGAATTAATACAACTCCAAATGATGCCAATTCATATTCTATCCTAAAAATAAATGCAACATTCTAAAAGGAATATTGTCTCAAAAATCTTTGAATTCATGTGGTACATGTAGAGTCACATTCAAAAGGATCTGTAAATGCAGCTTGTATTTTATATGTTTTTAATAGTCTTCCTGTTGCTGTCATGGAGTAAAATGTTTCTGCATTTAATTATTTACTAGGCAACAGTAGTGGGGCTTGGAAATGCATAAACTAATGTGGACAGAGTTGGTCTGGAAACCAACTGAGTTGTTAGGGAAAACATTCTGCTGAAAGAAAATATGGTATTTAGCTAAATTCTAATTCTCTTTGAATATCCCAGAATAATCAGAAAGGGTTAATCTCTTAAAGATCTGTACTTAAGGGTGGGTAAAGCTGTTTGCATTCACCAGAATACTATTTTGCAAGTTGACTTCTGTTGTTACCTTGTGCTAGTTTAGAATGGTAAAGAGTTAATTTTCTCCATAGGAGTTTGTATGGGGCTGGGTTTTGGATTTATGATGAAATAGTTTTGATAACATACTGATGTTTTAGGAATTGTTAAACAGTGTTGACATGGAGTTGGGGCCTTTTCTGCTTCTCGTTCTGCTCCACCAGGGAGTTGTCTGGAGGTGCACAAGGAGTTGGGAGGGGACACAGCTGGGATGACTGACCCCAACTGCCCAAAGAGATTTTCCACACCTTTCCACATCATGCCCAGCAACAAAACATGGGGAGAAGGGGAGAGGTTTGCCAGCACTGACTGGAGTTCAGTAGGTTGGCTGTTGATGAGCAATTGTGGGATTTTTGCATTATTTGTGGTGGTTTTGTTTTGTTTTTCTTTGAGGAGTTCTGTTTTTCTTTTTATACTACTCCTTTTTCCTTATTAAGCTGTATTTATCTCAACCCATGAGTTTTTGCACTTTTGCCCTTCCAATTCTCTCCCCATCCCAGTGGTGGGTGGGCAGTGAGCCAGCAGCTGTGTGGTGCTTGAACTGCCTACTGGGATTAAACCATGACATAACTTCAGTTCATTTATGAAAGTTTATCAAAATGAAGTCTTGAAAAGTTTGGCTGATTGCCTGCTGAATGTTGCAAGTTAATATGAAGTAGTATTCTAGACTCACATGCTTTCAAGATCTGCCAGTGGCATGTTGTATAGATTCCTCTATACGTGCTTTAAGAGTTTGCTTGCTTATTTGGAGACTTCACCATATTCGTGTTAGGTTTGACATTTTGCTTCTCTATATCACTACTTCTGGAATCTAAAGTATTACAGAAATCTATTTGTTGGATACTACTGCTCATGAAGTTGAATCACTAGTGAAGTTGCGACTGCAGTGAGCCTTCTGCAGTTGAAATCTTTCTACTCCATACAGATATATATTGTAAGATGATCTTTAGGTGTTATTTAATATGCATATTGTTTCTTTTTAATATACAAGATTCTAGTGTCCTGTCAATATGTCCTCGGTACATTTTCTTTCAAAGTCCAAGCAGTATTTATTTTCTATTTGAAAGAAAAATTTTAAAAAAAGATTGCAAGTAGTACTAACTTTAAAAGGAGAGAGAAAAATATCCTTGTTTTTCAGTGGTGCATTTGTCATTTAGTCTTGCTCAGTATACAGATCTGAATTTAATCTATGTATAAAAATACAAATATATTCATTTACTAGTTATGTTGTATTAGATGTTCTAATAATGTTTAAATATATATAATGAAAAATTAAATACCTGAAAGATACAGAGGAATGAAAAATTTACCAAAATAATTCGCATTTCGCACCATTGTAAAATAGATCATTATTTTTACCTAACTGTTACACGATAGTGTTATTGAAGCACAGAAGTTATGTAGCTATAGCATCTGAGCCTTGTTAGCATAACAAATGTCACCCACTTACTGTTGGCCTCTGTACAACTTTATTTTCAGATGATTACTACATTGCTATGTTTTGTAATAATAACTGCATCCATAATTGAAGCATCTGTGTGACTGGTATTACAGGGCAAACACAGAGCTCTGGCTATGGGCACAAATGCAAGTGTATTTGTTTTATTCCAGTGCTTGTCACAACCAAGTCTTTTTTTGAAGGCAAAGGCTTTGTAGTAGAAATGAAAATTATTTCTTATTGAAAATCTTGCACTCTTGAAGTTGAGTTCTTAGAAGAAAAGAAAATGTTACTGCAGGCTAGTCATTAATGTAGTTAGACAGTGTAGGTATAAATAATACATATCTGTCTAGCTATTCTGTGTGGTCATCTTGATTTACCACAACGTATGGTAAATCTGTGATAGCTGAACTGTGGTTGCTAATGAAGGTGGGTGTGTTTAGATGGAGGAATGTAGCCTGTTGGATGAAAGTTTGGTATGTTGGGACTGGCCTCCTACTTGACCTGTATAAAGGTGGCTGTGGTCTTTTCATACTTGTCTGGACAAGAGTGGTCATCCAAGGAGGGGCTGCACTGGCTGAGTGAAGATGCAGGACATGGTAACTCCTAGACTGTGCCACCCTCTTGGGTGTTGGGCTTTTTGCTTTGAAACAAATGAGCTTCTAGGATAACTTAAGTTTATATTAAATATTTAGGGACGAATTAGTCTTGGAGCTGAGGGGAAGAGTACTATTGTTTCTACTCAGTTGTTATTCAGTACAGCACACACCCTACACACCATCCTCAAGTACTAGAAATAGCAATGCTGAGATGAGAGGGAAGGTTGTCATATCTCACCCTAATGCTTCTGGCACTATCCCCTTATATCAAATCAAGTCAGTAAATTATTGAAGAACATATGTTAGCTCTAGGAGGAAGCTTATTGGCACTTTAGTCTCTATATGGCTCTCTGAACTAATGAATTAAGCTAAGTTCAGAGTTAATATTTAGATCAAGGACAGAAAAGGGCATCTGATCTGACTGGAGATTATATGGCATACCAAAATGTGAGGTGCTCTGAAAATTTCCTCTTGTTTATTCAGATTTGTCTGTTACACGTAAAGTTGAATTCAGGTCACAGTTTAAGAGATGAGGAGTGCATAAACTCCCCACTGCATTAGCAATTTGTAGACAAAATTAATTTCTATTTTTTGCAGTGCATAAGCCTGTGCTACTCCTGAACGTTTGAACAGCTTCAGGAGACATAACTGAGATAGATGGAGGATAAAAACTCAATCCAAGGTTAAAAATACATGTCTTTGAACTTTCTTTATCACATTTATTGGTCATAAACATCTAGCTCCAAAGTAAAATAAAGCTTTTGAAGTTTCTGTTTGGCTGGTGCCAATGATGGGATGGAAAACCCACCCTAAAATGCTCTACTATACTAAATAGTATACTATTTTACTGTACTAAAATGCCCCACTGGGACAATATGTTACCAGTTGTGAAGATTGTTTTGTTTTGCCCTCGTGAGAAGCCGATCGGGGCAGAAGCGTGCCCGTCGCGGGCAGGAGCAGCGGTGTGCCGCGACAGGGGCTGGCGGCGCAGCGCGGATGGCGAGCCGGCAGTGTGCCCTGGCGGCGGCGGCGGCCAACTGCAGCCCGGGGTGCGGAGCGGCGCTGCCAGCCGCGCACCTTCCCTGCCGCGCTGGGGCACAGCCTCGGCGTCCCTCCTGCCACAGCCGCCTTCAGCAGGAGCTGGACAACACTGTCTACAGCCAGGAGACGTTTTGTTCTGTCTAAAGAAAAGGAAGCAGCAGAAGGGACTTTGACACTGTCTTCAGCGGCCTCGTATTCGGTCGCAGAGAAGATGTAGGTAGGCGCTGCACCAAGGTGCACAGGGGAAGGATGAGAAGCATCAGACACAAGCTGCAACAAAAACATGCCAATTACATGGTGGGATGTGGGAGGGATAAACTTCCCCAAGAGGAAGTGCAATTGCCATCCTCAGGGTTGTCTGAACTCACTTGGACCGCAGCAGCTGACTAGCATCAGCTTTTCTCAGAGTAGGGGATGGGACCAGATGACCTTAGGATGTCCAGTTAGACTGGAATTACTCTGCAGTTGACAGATTAGAAAGGATAGATCCTCACCAAAAGTGATAGAGGGTCTCAGACTTGCCTTGAAAGTTCTGAAAGTACTTGCCTTGGGAAAAATGCTCAGAAATTTGACTTAGTGACACCATTCTTAAAAGCAGTTCTGGACTGCTTATTACCTGCAAGCATTTGGTTTTCTTTTTCTCCATATGCTGTCAGTTGGAACAGGTAGTTTCTATGAGACATTAATACATTACAAGGTGATACCTATGAGACACTAATAGATTACATAACCTAGTTGGTTTCGTTGCTGTCTATATCTCCTCTATCTCTACCTTCCTTCCTAGGATGCATTTGAGGCAGCTTGCACGTTTACACCATAGAGCTCACCCTGCTGGGACAGTGGTTGGCTTTTCTACCTTTTCTTAGAAGCAGCTCCCTTCTGAAAAAATTGTTTGGGAGCGATTAACCAAAAATATGTTTTCTTCCATTCTTGTTTTGTTCTGATCAGAATAGGACATTTTTAGCAAACTCTCTAACTGCATATGGGTGTATAGCCTAGGACGTAAGGGTTAATTTAAAGAAGAAAGGTGGATACATTATGCTTTGGTTTAGACTACTAGACTACTAGTTTTGCCTACCAAAAACTGAGTGAATTTAAGTTTCTTTGTAAAACACCAATTCACAACTACTTGCCAGTGACTGACTTGTGAATATGCATTTTTATTACCTTCTTTTCAACTGATCTAGGCAAGGATGACTACTTGGATGCCATTTTTCTATTGAAGAAAAACTTGTCCATTTATTCCTGAATACTAGGAATTTTTAGCAGCTGTAAAGCGTTTTCAGATACATACTGAAAAGTTGGGATTTGTTTGGTTGGAGTGGAGTGGTTGTTTTGTAGCACCTAGGACTCTTAACTGAAAAAAGGATCATGTGTTGCACAGAGCATGACATCACATGCAGAACAAGTTCCCTTGCACTTGTGCAGAAATTGTGTTGCTAAAAAGAATGGTAGATTGGGGAGTGAAACAATCAAAATAGCTTGTCTGAATTTCCTGAAACCAGGAATAGAAACTCAATCTATTTAAATGTGGTCCTGAAATTTGGTCCTAAGTCTTCTGAATTTTCCATGCATTGGAACATCATTTCTATATATGTTAGGTGTCCCTTGGTTTGGATACTTCATTGTTATATAATCGTTTCTATGCCTTTGGTCATGTTTTTGTTCATTTTCTTCTCTTTTTGTGATGCATTTTTTAAAATTTGGGTTTGGGGGATTTTTTTTGTTTGTTGTGTTTTTGGGGTGTAGGGAATGGTTTTGTGGGGTTTTGTTGTTTGGGGGTTTTTTCAGTCTGTGCTCTAAGTTACCACACTGTAATGTGCAGGACAAGAGACAATATGAATCCACACAAGTACTTACAAGTCCTTTCTTTAAGTCCTGTCAAGCATCTAAGGCAATTTATGCTAACTGAATATTTGTCCTTAAATCTTGCTATATAAATAATTAATTTAGTAAGACGGTCTTTCCACATTTCTTAAACAATGCATTTACAGGTTACTTAAGCTTGTACTGTCCACTTTTGTGTGATCTAAGTGTTGCTTGTTTTTGTAGCATAACAAAAATTGTAGCTGAACATGACATTTACTCAGCTTAATTTTTATTTTTTTAATGTTTTTTTCCTGAAATAAGTTGGTGCTGAATAAGTTGGTGCTTAAGTATATTTTAAAGTGTCTTAAAATCGACAGCATAATTCAAGAAAATTATGTGAAGTGGAAGAAGGCCAGTTTATTAAAGTGATAATTAAAATCCTGCTTTATAGGATATCAGGTAAGTTAAGTGTGAGGTTAAGTGCAAGAGATTTCTTAAACTTACTAGCTTTGTTTCCTTTTAAGCATTCACCTAAGGCATTAATGGGTCATAGTGCCTGGGGAGGGTATACATGTGGTAAGAAATTTGGAGTAAAATTTTCAACTTTCTTCCGTTGTATTTCAATTATTCTTTCTTTTTATGCTGGTGGGATTCTTAGGGCATGTTTCACAAGGCATGCAGGTGACAGAATTGACATACTTGCATCCTATTTTGCCATTATTGATATATCAGTATTGCTTAATCTTGTCTTTCCTGCTTGGTTATATCACAGAGACTTTGGATAAATGTTAGTAAGTCTTGATCCAGATTTCCATGAAAGCAAGTACTTATTCTGTGTTGAGAAAAGTGCGTTAATTGCATCGATTGGGAGAAAGATTAGAGCAGAACTGTTAGATTGTTGGCAGTAGTACTCAGCGGCATGTTTTACGCATTATTCTTTTTGTTGAAAAAAAAGTGAATTTTGAGTCGTGCTAATGAAAAGTCTCCTTTAAAACTCACCTCATTAATATTGCCTTTGTTAGCAATTAGCACCTACAACTGCTGTAACTAAAGACCTGTTTTTTTCATTTTTTCTCATTTACTTCTGTTGCTACTGCTTTACTGTGAGGACTGCTGTTCACGGAGATGTACTGTGGAGGAGATATCTTAAGTGGCATGTGAGATACCTCATCATGTAACACTAGATTTTATTCTCTCTGCTGTCTTTTTCCAGCCAAATAGGGGAAAACAATGAAATCTCTGCTTTGAGATGTGTAAGCACCAGTGTCTGTGGTATTTGATAAGGCTGTTTGGTGGCTTTTGTTTTCTGCTGTTATCTCGTTGAATGTCAACAGGCTTTCCTGGTTAGCGCTGCTCAGGCTTTGCTCACTTCTGCAATGCTTGGCCTATATAAAAGAATAACTTCTCAGCCTTGGGATCTCTTGAATGTATTGTGTGAGTTTGTAGGATCAGTGCAGTATCATGGTTGTAAGGATCATTGCATCTTTTGAGAAAAAAATTTCCTCGTGTTTGCTAGTAACCTCAACTCCTTTCTTCTATTTTCCTTAGTCTGTTTCAAGCATTAGAACCATTTTGTTCACAAAAGCTCTCAATTAAAATTCTGGTCTTGCTGCTCATGTTGCCTCCCAGGGTGTGTTTGTGAGGTAGGATCCACTGTCATTGTAGTATGAGAGTACAGAGCCAGTCCCTTCCTTGGGGCACTCAGTAGATATTGTTCAAAACCGCATTTGCCGTCTTCCCACTTCTAGAGTTTTTCCAGGTTTGACACGGAGTCTGTCCTCATCAAATACAACAGTGTCCTCACCAAATACAACAAATACAACACAACAGTGTTTCTCTACTGTTTTAAAGATGATAATAACTTCTGTGGATAATGTGCCATCTTCATACTTGACCAATTTATTAATAAGCCTGTATGCCTTGTCTCTGGTCACGGAACCACATACTCTGTAACGTGTGCTGCAAACTTCTATACATAGGATTAATGTACATTGATTGTGTCCAGTTTCTGAGTTTGATCTAAAAATGGAATGGCTTTGGAGGTGACTGAATCCCAAACTTGTGCAAGGGGTGCCATCATGGGAATCTTGCTGGCAATAATACTAATTTGCTTCACTTAGGAAGTGCATCTGTAGCTGCAGTTTCCTGGCAGTAGCTTCTGCCACAATGCCTAATGTTCCACAGTGGTATGTAACCTGCATTTTAGTGCTTGTAAATTTAATCTGCATTCAAGACTTAGCCAAACTGCCGTAAGAGATTATGCTAATCTAAAGCTTCTGCATCTGACCTTCCTAGTTTGTTCTCTTTTCACTTGTGTTGTGGAAGCTGCTGTGCAAAATGCCACAAAATATGTTCTTGCTTAGTGTTTAAGAGAAACTAATATTTTGTTTTTAGGTAGATTTTTACACAAAACAAGTACTTTACTGTGTATTGTACTGATGGAGATGTATAATATAAAAGACAGGTTAGAAAAGATGTGAAGTAAATAGTAGTTGAGGTTTGCTTTAAAGAGGACATAAACAATAAGTGGAAAACTTAAGAGGAAAGGTCAATGAAGAATAAAGATTAACAAAAGCAGAGGGCGAAGAATCAGAAAAAAATGTCTGAGCCAGGATAACTTGTGATACTTTTTGATAGTATGATTAAAAAAAAAATCCAAATAATACACTTGGGGATAAACAGATTACCGTGCTTGCAATCCTCTAGATCATTCCCCTTTAATCTGCTCTTGGAAACAAACTTTCCAGGTATTTAATACACAACTGTATGCTTCAAATGAGATCAGAAACTGAATCTAATTAAAGAACATTGCAGCCAACAACGTTCTGAAATTGAGAGATTATTTTTATATATTTGGCATAGGATCATTGGTCTTTTTCCAGACTCTCTGTCTTTTTTTTGTAATACAAGGTGTTGGCTTCCATCCAGCTTGAAACAGAGGGGTCCAAGTTTAATGACTACTGAAGTCAGCAAAATACTTGTACTAGTGTTAACAGAAGCTCGGTGCTGTGTAAACTCTGACTTTCTGCTTTTTTGTAGTTTTGACATTTAATTCCCTCTGTGGGTTGTTGCTGCTTTAAGGTAGAATAAGGGATGCTGCAAGAGGGTGGTGATACCTAATAGTGTTTAATGTATGGTGGACTTGAAGCTGTGTTTAATGGATATCATCAAATTTTTTTTTTATGTACCTGCATAGTCCTATTCAGGCACCTGTTTAGTGACTGACTGAGGAATAAAGACTGTGGATATTGCATGATTCTTAGTTTGTCTTAAATGTAATCTGGTTTCTTATGTCTTGTGCAGCAGTACCGCAGAGCAGAACAAACTTCTCATACTGTGATTCCTTGTGGTCTTACTGTGTTTGAGGGCTGGTTATGAATCCCTGTGTGCATGTATTGCACATGTGCCACCACCCACCCTCCCTGAAATGTGTAGGTTTTTCTGGTTAGGATACTGCTGTAGTTTGAAAGCAGGACTAGTAAGATGATTTACAAATTTCCAGGGGTCTATTTTTCTAATCAGTTCTCAAAAACCTTCGGTCAAGCAGTAGGGCACCTGTCTTCTCAAGCTTAAGCTGTCTAGATCCTGGAATAAAATTAAAATTTCTCATGCTTCTTCTGTCTTGTTGCTTTTTTCCCCAGTATATATTTTGGTTTTCCTTTTTTATTTGTGTGAATGACAGTTGTAAAAATGCAGAAACACCTTCAAACTAGCAGTGAAAGCAGGTATTGCAAGCAGGAGCTTGGAATTTAACAGAATTGCTTGCATGATTTTTAGATGCTTTATTTATTTTGCCTAGTGCAAATGTTCTTTGGAGTCACGAAAGCACAGTTTCTATTATATTTATTTATTCCATATTTTTACATGGATTATGAGAAATTGCCTTCAGTATAAGAACCAAAGAACAGAGTGCTTTAGCTTCGTTTAAATTGGAGTCTTCTGATAAGCTGCTTATTTCTGCATTTTGCATTTTAAGTGTCAAATGTGGCAGTTTATTAGAAGACTTTGCCTTTGGAGAAAAGATAATGTTTTGTGTGGAATATCCACCATTTCTGTATTCAGTGAAATGCTCCTAACTAGAGTTTTGTAAAGTGTCATTTCTCAGCAAAAATAGATCTAGTAAGAACCAGTATCTACTTTTTCTGGAGAACTGAGCTGTTTAATGCCTTCACGTTGACAATTTCTCTTCTAATTGGAAATGTTGTAAAAAGTTTGTAGAATCTCTTCACTGCAAGACACCAAGAATTTATACATCAGAATTCTCTGATAGTCAGTATAGTGTCAGTATAGATTTCCTCTAAAATTATAATGGCCCCTTTTTGCTTTGCTGTCATATTTCTTATTATAGGTAGAGTTGGTTTCTGTTGTCCTAAGTAATGCATGGAAATTTCGTTCAATAATGATGCAGGTTTGGTAACTGATGAGTAGCAAAGGAACAGTTAGAGTAGTTGGCATTAAAACTCATTCTGGGGAGACAACAGAAATGTTAATGTTAAAAAAGACATAAAGGAAAAAAGCAAGAATTTGGGAAGATCTCTGGTTGTATGGAAAATCTTGTATAATAAAAATGTGTTTAAATTCTAAAGTAGAGAGGTTATTTTGAAGGGCTTAGGAAGAAGCTAAGCCAGAGAAGTCAAGAGAGATTAACCATAGCAGTTGGGAGTGTGAAAATGTCTTGAAACACTGAGGCATTGGCCTTCACCATTGGAAGCAGTCACTTCCCGTTTACCTAAAAGAAGGAAACTATGCTTCTCTTTGTAGTTTCTGACTACTGTGATGTCTTAGGTTAGTAAAGAGAAGATCAAAATGTTGAACAGGGTTGATTTTCTTGATAATTATGCATCTTGAATATTTTTGTGAAAGAATTTTAGAAACACATGGTTAAGCCTCTAATAAAAATACAGAGGTTAAACTGGTAAGAGACAGAGGTTCTTTGAACATAATAGCTAGGAAAACTAGTTTGCATACTGGAGTTTACTTGTCAGAAGTGTCTTAAAGCGTTTAGATCCTTCTTATACTGTGTGTGGGCTGGGTGTTGTGGGTTTTGGTGGGGTTTTTTAACATTAGCAATTATCAGAGAGAACTAAAAGAAAACACATACTTTAAATTTATTTGTATTAACAAAGCAAAACACTGAAGGGCAGACAGGAGTTGATTCAATTTTACTAACAACAAAAACTACATTTCTTTGGCTATCAAACCTCTCATTTCTAAGTTAATGTTTACAACTCTGTTGCTTTTTTTAATCAGCTCCAGAAAACTGATTGCCATTTCTGCTGTTCAGTCTCAGTTGCTAGCTTCATACACATGTAAATTCTTACTCCTTGTAAACTCATGTATGTATTTTAATTATAATTTGCATTTGTTGCAAACACAAGAGTCCTTGTTCTGCTTATGTTTTTAGACTTTAAGTAAGAAGCTAAGAGTAATTTGAGACACTAATTTGGGTGTGATTATGTGGTAGAGTAAGTTGTTGGGTGCTCCTTTCATCCTGAGCTGTCTTCAGAGGTTTGTCCTTTGTGAGGTATACAGTGTGTCCTCGAATTCAAATCCCTTTTTCCTCATCACATCAAGGTGTTCATTGCAGTGCTTCTCCTTCAGTGAATATTTGTGATTATTTCTCCAGATATCAGCTAGGCTCGTATCACAGGGGGTCCGATGCTGGTCAGCACCGGTGTGCCACGACCTTCCTAGAAAGCATGTCCTGCAAAGAACAACTCTTCCGGGAGTGATGGCAGGCCTCCCTGGGCAGCAGGTGATTTCAGCAAGTGTAGCAACTTCTCCACCACAAGTGATTCCAGCTCTTGTGATATCAGCTCTTTGTGAAATCACCCAAGGCAAACTCGGGGATAGAGAGACAAGAACCTCGCTTGGCAGTTCCACAGAGGCAGCTTGTATTGTCCAGCAGCCCCTGTGAAGGGAAGGCCAGGGACAAAGGCTCCCTCCTGAGGGGCAGAAACAGGGGGCTTTTTATGGGAAAGGCAGGGGGTGGGGTAGAAACCAACTAGCCAAGGGGTACAGGCTATTACCATATAGAAACAAGGCATGCTGGGGGTGGTTCACTTTGTCACCATGACCTGAGGAAGGTTGCTTATCTCTGAGAGAGTCTTTTTGCCCTCAGGCCTCTCTCCTCCAATGGAGTGCAGAGGGCTCTTGTGCCAAGGGCTCCCAGCTTTCCACAGGCTCATATTGTTTTCTTAAGCTGTGCGAATCAAAATTGTTCCAAATAGTTGTGCTTTGTCATCATTTTGGCACTTACTCAGCATTACCTTTGGTTTTGCAGCTGAATATACTGTTGCAATAAATAGTACTTTCTGCTTTAAGTAAATTTACTGCTTGTGTACATTTTTGTAAGTCATCAAAGTACGTGCAGTTTATATTGATTATAAATCTAGTGTTTCCATTTTCGGTTTATTCACGGAATGATTTGGCATTCTTTAAAGTCCTGAGTCTATAGCTGAGACCATCTCATTTCTGTTTGCATACTCTTACTTTGGAAATTGCAGTTGATTTGCCAATATATAAAGATTGAGCAATAGTAGGAGTAGTACCATTCATCCAGCACAACAGGCTCTTATATAAAGAAATCACGATATACAATGTTATTCCAGCCATGACAGTACTGAAAACATTTTTTAATTTTATTTTGCAATAGAGGCAACACAGCTGTAAATCTGACTACAGCTGTCGGCTCATTTCTCCAACTAACTTCTGAAGGATTTTTACTGCTGAAGTTTAAAGGTGCTTTATTTCTGTTGAAAGCAGTGCAGTTAGCAGTAGAAATGGGTCCTGTCCCAGGGATGGCACAGCTTCCCCTGTGTTCTGTGCAGTGGGCTGGGCTCATGTCCTTCATGTACAGTTCTGTCAGCTAATGTTACCTATTATTGATTTGGATTAACTTGTTGGCATCAAGCTAATACGTATCTGTTGAAAGGAGGTTTTGAATAAAATGAAGGAAAAGTAAAATTACCTTTGGGATTTCAAGACCTGAGTGCTTCTAAGCATAACAGAAAAATGCTGTGAGCTGGGAGGTCTGAACCCAAATGCAGCTACTGCCACAAACATTATTGGTTTTATAGAACTTGCATTTGCATTTAGATGAAGGTGTTTGACAGATCCTCATTGAGTCTCTTAATTCCTTTTTCGGAAGACATCAGTTTTGGGTCAGGATTGTTTGCAATTCTGGTGTGGTGTTTTTTGGGGTTTGTTTGTTTTGAATTACCACTTTTCTTTTTAATATTTTAAGTATAGGAAAAGAAACTAGTTCAGGAAATGAAATTATAACATTGGAATAGCTTTGCTATTTACCCAGAGGGGGTTACTGTCTTCCTTGACTGTAGCCATCTCGAGTGATATAACCCTTTTTCTGGTTATTTGGTCCACGAAATGGAAAATCTTTGGGAAATCTATAGTGAATACTGTGTTGCAAAAATGTGTATCAATGAATGCATGTTTGTTAAAACTGGTATCTGTGACTGTCTTTTTGTGTGTCACTTTTTTTAGCCCAGGTTAGTTCCATGCTGTTGTTATAATATGAGAAGATTAGGCAATAATGTGGGTGAGACAGGTTGCCCCACTGTGTAGTACATAAAATGCAGAGCACCAGAATGCTGGGAAGTGTAGCAAGACTCATTAAGAAAATAGAATGGATTTTAAATAAAGTCCAGTTTTAGGTAAAAGGTCAGGCTCTAGTTCCTTTTTTATTTGTAGCAGTTCACCCATATACAGTACTGTGCATATTACACGTGTAAGTTAATCTCATTTTTTAATCTACTATAACTGCCCTTTTGATTCTTGAAAATCCTTTCGGGTGTTTTGCATTCCGATATCGATCCCTGTCTGTCTGACTGCTTCAGCTGGGTAATCATTTTTCTTGTTTATCTCTAATCCTTTAAATATTTCCTTCCTGCCACTGTATAACAGTACAGTATGCCTGTTGTTTGGCATGTATCTCAATGATGACTGTAAGATTGTACAATAAAAGTGACTGTGTTTGAGCCTAGATTTCACAGAAATGCTTTACAGTGAAACAAAAATAAAAAGCTGAACATGTGCCTTCAAAGCATGTATGCCAACTGTAGTGCATTGCTTTGCTTAGTCATGTAAAATGTTCATCTTTATAAACCATAACCTATTCTGAACTACTCAAAAATGAAATATGAAGCTTGCTATTTCTAAGTGCTTCTTATTCTGTATTCTTTGTACGGACCTAACAGAAAAAGAGAATGTATTCTCTCCATCTCTGTGTGTGTATATCTGTGTATATCCGTATGCATATGTATTAAAAACTTGATTTTAAAGGATCAACTGTAGAACAGTTTAAATATCTCTATAGAAACATTTGGACCCGTCTCTGATACTTCTCTTCAGCCATCTCCTCCAATAAAACATTCTGTCCTCGTTTCTATGGTGACTGAGTAACAGCATCACATGAAGCTCTGACAAAATGATAAAAATTCCTCCCTGAAATGGTTTTCTGAGAAGCATGGATGTGTTCCACTTCACCTGAAGAATGAGAAGACCCTCCCATCCCCATCAGGGCTTTTCTATTTCTCCCACACTAGATTATACCCTAGGATCCTTTCACTGTACTAACCAATGCTTTAACTGTTCTGCTTTTCTCATTAAATAAAATTGGCATGTACTTTCTCTGCGTGTCAAAGCAGAGCATGCAAACTTAATGAAGGAAAAGAATTTGATACAGAGGTGAAAGCAAAGTGTTTAGTATTTCTTGAGGAGCCATTTTTATTTACATACTGCTTTGGTATTAACAAAGATTGGGGGGGGAGGGGAAGTTGAGGGGTGGTTTGGCTTGGTTTTTTTACAACTGCTCTACTTAAACAAAAGAAATGAAGAACGCCTGAGATCTAGACTTCCTATATTCAGTGAGTGTCTTAATAAAAACATATCAAACTAGTACCCAGTATTGCATAAACCTTTCAGGAAGGTAAAGAATCTGCCTTCTCTCAAAGAAAGCATTGGTTGCAACATAAGTGCTTCAGTAACTTGCCATTATACCTCTGCTTCCCCATTAGAACTTTGTACGGTCATGGGAAGTATAATTTTAAAAACACACTGTAGCTTTTGATATGGGGAAACTTTGTGACAAAGTTCTGGGTTTATGGCTGTTGCTTTATACAGACCCTTTCTAAAGTTAATGGAAAGAAAAAAATTCAAATCCATATCTTTATTTCTTATTATTATTCTATCCTTTGAAGATTGTTCTCTTCCCCCTCATGCACCTTATAACAAGTATGCTGTGGTTGCAGTGAAAGGTCAGTTTGAATGTTGTTGTGCCTCAACTTCTGAGATGCTCAGCTTTCCTGTGCACTTCTGAGGTGAAAGTGAGAAATTTTTTTGGGACATCCTGACTTTTTAAGTGAATGATCCCTGTTTTAATAATAAAGCACACAGTGCATTGTATCTTATTCAGCTATTATTTTTCAATTATACATTGTAACTTAGGTTATTCTTAGTAATTGTAGGGGGTACTCTCATGCGCTCAATAACAGCAAGATCTTTTTGCAGGCTCTTAGCAAAGTACAAGCAAGTAAGCCTGAACCTCCAGACCTACAGAAAGTAAAGTTTGTCCTGAAATGCAAAACTTCTACCAGTAGTAATTTATATCTAAAAATAACACTGTCACTGGTAAACTGGAGAACTGTATATTAAATTATCTCTAGAGCTGCCTTTTAGAGTAGGGATTAAGTTTGTTTCCAAGGAGAGGATTCTTGTTTGGAATTCATCAAAATGTTAGTTTTCCTGTCTGGATTGTGTTCAGTTTACTAAGAATGTTTTATTTCCAGCTACGTTTCTGAATTTCTTAAGAAAATTGTCTCAGAACAGATAGTTCGCAAAAGCTTGATTGATCCAGACTCTTCCTTTATCTACGTAGAGATTCTTTGTTGGCTCGGGCTGCTGAGATGTCAGGGATACGAGAATGCTACCAGCTTTGGTGGTGTTTGATGAAAGGCTATAAAGAGAAGGTGTCCCACAGAGAAACCTCATCAGAAAACCAACCGATATTTTCTTTTCTTTGTGTAGTTATTTGAAATGGTGCTTTTTTTGAACATAAAAGCAGCATTTGCAGCCAGCTATGTTTTCCTTAGTGAGTTTTAGGTCATCAATTCAGACTTTTAGGGGAAGCTTGGTGGATGCATCCCTGAAAAGTGATTGTTCTCCTTATTAATGGTTGGGATATTTTTTAAAGGGTATATTGAAATGTGATTGAGTTTCATATAGTTTTTTTCTATTTCCTCAACTTCAGCAAGGCTTTTGACACTGTCTGTCACAACATCCTCATAGGGCAGACTCAGGAAGTATGGACTGGATGAGTGGACAGTGAGGTAGATTGAGACCTGGTGTCTCGGTTTGAGACAAGTTTAGGGGGAAACACTCTGGAAGGAACCACTCCTCCACAGAAGGCAAGTGTTGGCACTCCCTCCCCTCACTGATGGAAAGGAATTTCTTGGAGGAAAGTGAAAAACCTATTTATTTAACAAACAAAGTGCTGGCAGGGCACAGGAAAAAATTAATAACCATTCAATATTAAACCTCCTCACTGTGGAGAAAGCTGGTCGATCAGAGTTCTTTCCTGTAGCTGGCTCAGCCCCTCCTGAGGTCCAAGGCCAGGATGCGGTGTCCTCTCAGCCTCCGTGCCGGTCCATGGGGTTCGATGATCTGGTTCTCGGATCACAGCTAGGCCAGACAGTTCCAGAAGAGGTAGTTATGGGAGGATTTCAGTATTCAGTCCTGGGAAAAACTTCATGTCTTAGCTAACAGGTTAGCTAAAAGCAGGAGTCAACTCTCTCAGCTCTGCAGCGGCAAGAGAATGCGGGGGAGTGTGTATGAGTGCTTGAACACAAACCGTGCTGAAGAATTTGCCCAGCTTCCCCCCACCCCCTTTCCGTGGACCCATTAAAGCTGCAGGACCCATTTCTGGACATAAAGCGGACCATAAGGGAATACATTGTCATAAAATCACCCCAAGACACCTGGCTGAATGGCAGATCCCAGAGGGTTGTAATCAGTGGCACAGGGTCTAGTTGGAGGCCTGTCAGCAGTGGTGTCCTCCAAGCTTCAATACTGGGGCCAGTATTGTTTAACTTATTCATCAATGACCTGAAGGAGCAGATGCCTCCTCAGCAAGTTCACTGATGACACAAAGCTGGGAGGAGTGGCCAATGCCCCAGAGGCTGTGCAGCCCTTCAGAAGGACCTCAACAGGCTGGAGAGATGGACAGGGGGGAACCTTCTGAAATTCTGAAAAGGAAATGCAGGGTCCTGCACCTGGGTAGGAATAACCCTGGGCACCAGCACAGGCTGGGACCTGACCTGCAGGAAAGCAGCTCTGCTGAGAGGGACCTGGGGGTTCTGGTGGACAACAAACTGTCCATGAGCCAGCAGTGAGCCCTTGGGGCCAAGAAGGCCAATGGAATCCTGGGGTGCAGCAGGAAGAGCATTGGCAGCAGGTCAAGGGAGGTGATCCTGCCCTTTTGCTCAGCCCCAGTGAGGCACTTCTGGAGTGCTGTGTCCAGCTCTGGGCTCCTCAGGGCAAGAGAGACGTGGAGCTCCTGGAGCAGCTCCAGTGGAGGGTAACAAAGATGATTAAGGCACTGGAGCATCTCTCTTATGAGGAAAGGCTGAGGGAGCTGGGCCTGTCCAGTCTCAGGAAGAGACACTGAGAGGGGACCTCATCAATGTCTGTGAGTATCTGAAGGGAGGTGCCAAGAGGATGGAGCCAGGCTGTGCTCAGTGGTGCCCAGCAATAGGACAGGAGGCAATGGGCAGAAACTGATGCACAGGAAGTTCCACCTGGACATGAGGAAGAACTTCTTTACTGTGTGGGTGACTGAGCACTGGAACAGATTGCTTAGAGAGGTATTGCACAATCCTGTGCCATGTTCTCTGGGGGGAAGCTGCTTGAGCAGTGAGTTTAGACCGGATGACCCACAGTGGTCCCTTCCAACCTTATCTATACTGGGATTTTGTGATTAACTGTCTGATTCTGATAATCAAACAGGGTAAGTGTATAGAAATCCTCACTTCAGTAAATTAATTGGTGAGTTGTATAAGCAATTTCTTTCCTTTCTAAAATAGTAAATTTATTAAATGAGGCGTAGCAGTTGTTTTAAATGTAGAGGTAGAACAATGTTTTATAGAAATATAAATTTAATTAGTGTGATAATTGTCCTGAGTACAGCCTCTTGGTTAAGAAACCATGTATCTGCTTCAGCAATTTTACTGTCTCTACATGCAGTTAGGGATGTATGAAGTTCTTCTTGTGAAGGCGTCTGCTCTGTGGGTGAGGAGAATGCGACACATGTATCTTGCTGTGTAATCTGTGTGTTAAGATGCCTTATTATTAAGGAATATGTATATATTTGCTATACTAATTTATTTCGTAGTAAATCACATATATAGTCCTATATATAGGTCTCCCTTTCCGCAAAAGCCTAATTTTTTACATTCACCACACTGCTTTGAAAAATGACGTTCTCCTGTTTCTGGACATACATAGTATTTGTTTATATTCTATTTATTATCAAAATAAAGATAAGAAAATGGAGTTTAAGTCCTGATGCATTGTTTGACTTTGAAGACATGGGTCAGGAAGAACCTGATTTGTGTAACAGACGGTAACTTAAAACATCTAGGGGACAGGTCAGTGCTTTGCAGTGTATGTGTCTATTTGACGGAGAAGCAGTAGGCTCTGCTTCTTTTGGTATGTTGAGAAGTTACTTTGAAACAGTCTGGTATGTAAAAGGGGCAAAGTAGCAGAAATAGCACTGGTGAGTGATTTTTTGTGGAATACAGCTTGGCATTACGCTGCTTTCTGTCTTTTGAGGCTGTTGGCATATTTTTAATTATTTTGTTCTTACATGGGGTTTTTTAAACATTCCTTTTGTAAGGGCTAGGAGTGTTTGTTAATAAAGAAAAAAAGAGCTATTAAACAATTCTTGTTTGATGAAATCTTAAATAGCTGTATGTATTGGAATTAAATCAGGAATTCTGCTAGAACAGTGACATTTATTGCTTATTAATGTTGGTCATTTATTTTGAGAACAGGTTAAATTTTGACACCTTCTTTGATGAAATAATGAAAAGATAGAACTAGTTTAGTGTAATGAATCCCTGTGGATAGAGAAGATCTTGTCATTTGCTGAAATAAGAAGAAAACCCTTGAAACTTTTCTGAATTGGTTGCTTAGAAGTAGTGGTTTTTATCCAAAATTGGTATCAAAGTGAGGAGCCCGCATCAGCTTTTACTGAGATGCAGTAAAGCTGAACCCCCACCTTCTTACATTGCAGTGAGTTCCGGACCTGGAATGCACTTACACCAGTGCGATGCCAGCTGATGGAAGTTTTAACCAATGTAGTAATGCTACACCTGGAGCTGCTGGATTTTCATGTTTTAAATAAAGATTATGCTTAAGGAAACACTTCATAGACTGCTTACCACATACCATTTTAGTCAGTAGCTGCTTTCCATAAAGGAAAATGACATCTAAATCAAGAAAAAAAGTGTGACATAGTCTGCAAAAAGTTTCTTAACCTGCCTTTGACTCTGCTGTGGGCTGGAGTTTGGGAAGCTGAAATATAATTGTCTGTTGGTTGATTCAGCGTGGGTGAATATATTTGACTTTCCTGTTGCTCAGTTGCGTTTGTATATTGGGAAGGGAATATTTCAACATGTACATAGTTTGAGATGTAATTTGGAAGTACAATATTTACATGAGTATTAGCAGGGAGTTATTAGTAGAGCTTTGTTTGTTTATTTTTTGGGATTATGAAGTACAAAACTAATAGTGATGTGGATTAAGAAGAAAAAGGTTTATAAATACCTAATGGTGTTACGCTACCTGGTATTGAAACATAAACATATATTTTGCAAGATAGTGGTTATGTTTAAACCATTTCCTCTGAAAACAGTGCTGGATTTAGGTAAGACTCCTGTTGCAGTCTATTAACTTTAACTACATTGAGCAGAATAACGTGGAAAAGACTATTGAAGATAATAACTGCAAAACACTGAGTGAATATTTCATACAGAAATATTTGACATGGTTCTATATTTTAAATTTCTCTCTTCTATTGTTTGTGATGCTTCTTACATGTAGGTAGTGACATATCCTTGTTTTCCTATCTTTGCTAGGTGGTCTTACCAACTCCAGCAGTAGACTTTGCATTGGTCTTCAAAAAAGACCTATCTAGAGTCCTGAACAGTCTGAATTTGAACAGTTTGACGTGCATTTCTGACAAACCTTGCCTTTTGGAAAGTTAGCCAAATTGATCAAAAATAGTTTTTATTGTATTTGACCAATTGCATTGGTCAAATTTTAATTTTATTAACTTATCTAAGCAGTCCTTAAGGAAATGCTTATTGTCATATAGATACATGTATGTATGTAAATGCAGTCAAGTGAAAAATAGCAGGTCAGCTTTTTAAAATACTTATAATACAAAGTATTTGCATGAGAGAGATTGCGTGGAGATGGGATTGTCTATTAGTCATGGAAATCAGAAGATCACTGGATGCATAACGCTAGGATAAATAAAGTAATGAACAGTGGGAATTTAAGGGTCATCATGAGTACAAGTGCTCTATCAAGAGTCTGTCATGAGTATTTTAAAGGCTTTATTATTATTTTTAAGGGCTGCTACTGCAGCAGTTCTGTCACTGTGCATGTTGAGCAAACATGCAGTGGAAATGAAAATAATTTTAAAAGCTAGAATGTCAAGCCTTTTATTATATCCATAAACTAAAGGCTATCAATAAAATACTGAAACTAGTATGTTATCTATTATTTATACAACTCTCTACAGTGAACCGCTGTAACCAGTAATGTTCAGTCTGAACAATGTGTTTAATAAAGCAGATAAGAACCTAAACATAAGAGTAGGTTTAAAAAAAAAATTGGTCTTAAAAATGTTATTTAAAGTTCTAGGCAAAATACGTATCTAGTCAAGGCTGTTTTAAATATAGATGGAAATAGTAGGATTTTTAACTATAAGAAAAGAGCTATAATGCTATCTAGTACCACATTTAGGTTAGTAATCTTTGATGGTTTTAAGAAAAAATATAAAAGTACTTGTACATAAAGGAATCATAGAATATCCTGAGCTGGAAGGGACCCATAAGGATCATGAACAAACCTCACCATCATCACAGTCAAACCTCTTACCTTTTAGTATTAAAGCTGCTGAAGTACATAGGAACAACGCTTCTAATGTGAACATTGGGACTGTGTACAGGAAAAATCCTCTTCTGCTAATGTATGAGCTGTTCAAATATGTTAGCTGTTGAACTTTTAACTTGCTTTTTGAGTATGTGCCCTCAGTTCAGGTTAATAAATCAATCCATTTAAATCAGTCCATAATGGAAAGTCTTGGGAAACCAAAGGTATAGGTGTGAAAATCAGGGCTGACATGATATGACAAGTTGTTTCTTAACATCTTGGCCAAATGTGTAACTTCACAGCTCTACCTGAGGCTGTGTGGGTTCAACCCTCACACACATCACACAGATTGGAAACTTGTAGAAAAATTTTATAAGGCAGCTGCTGTCTTGCAAATACCTATACTTTTGAAAGGATATTTGGTAATTTTCACTAATCAGTTCAGAAGCTGCTGTTTCCTTTTCTTTTTTACTATTTTGGGAGGAGGGAGAAGAGAGGGAGCTTTATCTGAGTTTATCTTTACAGTTTCAGTGTTTTACTGACACATATGGCATGATGATTTTTCTCTCCTTTTCAGAAGAGAAACCTGATTGCTCCAAGGCCCGCTGTGAGGTCCAGTTTTCTCCTCGATGTCCAGAAGATTCCATCTTGATTGAAGGCTATGCTCCTCCTGGTGAATGCTGTCCGCTCCCAAGCCGTTGTGTGTGTAATCCTGCAGGCTGCTTGAGGAAGGTTTGCCAGCCTGGCTATTTGAATATATTGGTTTCTAAGGCATCAGGAAAGCCAGGGGAATGCTGTGATCTCTATGAGTGCAAGCCAGGTAAAAGTAGACACAATTTCTTTTCCCATTTTTCAATTTTTTCTGTCTGAAAAGCAAAATAATCTATATAAATACATCCAATAAAGCCTATATTGTTTTCTGAAATGGTTTGTATTTTTTGCTGTAGGGAGTTTTAAGAGGTGAAGGTACATGGGACTGTAAAAATGAAGGTGTGTGTTAGGAGGGTAGAAGAACAATGACTTTGAAGTGATTGGGGAAGGAAAGAAACTAATGGATTTAAGGGAAGTGTAGAGCTTTGCATATGAGGATTAGAAATTAAGAGACCTGGTAATAAACCTTGTGTCTTCAGAGTCTAACTTGGTATCCTGAAGAATTGTAGGAAAGAAGAGTTAGAGAGGAACTGAACTATATGAATTATAGCCGAAATGCCATGTTGCTAGAAAAATACAGGATAAAGGACAGAGTAAGGCCTGGGAGGTAGGTGTTCATGCAGATACTCTTGTGGGGCTGATGTTACCCGTTTTACTGAGTATGTCACCAAATCTATGGAGTTAACATGCTGAACAGAGAAAATTATGTTTCCATTTTTTGCCACAGACCTAAAAACTTAAGCTCTGTGAGTAATGTTTCCAGAACACTCTTCCTGCACCTCCATGTCTGCTTAACCAGCCTCATAGGGGTTTTGCACCAGCAAGGGCTTTCTGGTGGAAACAAAACTGGGAGGACTACTTCCTGTGACAGCAGTGCTGCTTTATGCCAAGATAAAGTGCTTGCGCAATTAAAGCATAAATTGTGTTTATTTCTGCTCCTTAAAAAAGATATCAGTGCTCTTTAGTTTACTCTGGCATTTCAGTTGGGCGCCTTCTGCTGAGAACTGCGTATGTTCAAGTGCTGTGATTGACAACAGAGTTAGTGAAAGGAAAATAGAAAGCGATTCCTCAACACTAAATGCTAGAATAAAAATAAAATATTTCATTTTGAGATCCCCTTCCTCTTCTGTCCCTTTTACTTTAGGAATACAACTAAAGGCATTGGTATTCGGTTAAAATGCATAGTGAAGAAACTTAGTATTTAGTCACACATGTCTATTAACCTCCAGATTAATTAGCTTTAAATGTTGCTCCACCAAGCATCTCATCACAGTTGTTGTACCTACTGAGAACAAGTATGTCATGCTCCTTGTTTTACTGTGATTTTAAAACTCAGAGGTGAGGTAACCCTAGTCTGGTTCCATAAGCAACCTCTTATTCCTACAAGATGTATGTAACTGTCCATTCATGAGTAGTGAATTTAGTCAATATGTGTTGAATTTAATTTTAAGCTGAAGATTACATTTCTCAAAATACATTTTCAAAACATTTTTCTTCTTTAAGATAGTTTGAATGAGCAATCTCAAATGGAACTGCATAATGTGTTAACAGCAAAAATAAAAATAACCCAAAGCAACATTTGTGGGAGTATATGTGCTAAACCACTATGAACAAGGATGTTTTAAAAATCATGCTTGTTTAGCTAAAGACTGAGTTAAAATCTCATTTAAAATGCATTTTGCTGCAGTGTTGATAGGAACTCTGGCTGTCGCTTCTGAATAAAACAAGCTGAATAATTTACTTTGGCAGTTGTCTAACAGATGTTTGTTGTACCTTTTGTGATAACTTTGGTGTTGTATCTGGTGCAATGGGGAGTGTCATCTTTTAGTTTCTGACATCCTTGGGAAAGCTTTGGGAAATGTCTGTCATGATGGACGTAACCTGTGTTGAAAAGACCACTCATTTGTCATTCTTTCAGAAGTCTTTTTGGTAGAGCTTTCATTCATGCATCTCCAGCATGGCCTGAAAATTCCTCTTTTTTTTCTGGTACCAAACAATGGTTTAAACACAATTGTAAAGAAAATGTTATTGTTTGGCTTACTTCTTTGGGGAATTCTGTGCAGTCAGGGCTTGATGGAAAGTCCGAGATCAGCAGCAAAATTTAGTAGGTAGTGTGTAATGACGCACAGGGAAGTAGTTTGGGCTCCACCCTGATACAGCTTCAGCACAGAAAATCAGGTCTGGATCTTTTACGGTCTTGCACTTAGGACAAGGGTCAGCAAAATCAAGTTTTTATACACAGCTCAGAGAAATAGAACTCTATAATATTTTTCTTTTACCCTCTGTTACTTACAGAAATAGTACTTACATTGTTTTATTGGATGATTTGTCAAAAGCTTATGTTGACCGAACTTGAGATAAGAGTGGAAAAGGACTGGAGAAAAAGAGTGAGCAAGAATTACAGATGCATTTCTAATGGAGCTGGAGAAATGGCTTTTAAGTTGACAATGAAGGTGAGGGAGGGGAAAAAATCAGCAAATGTGGAGATCCATGTTGGGAAATACCTGGGATAGAGCAGTTAAGGGATAGGGCAGCTAAGAAAGTGATTCAGGCAGTGATACGGCTGCATTGAAGGTCCAGGAATGATATGGTTGTATGTAATACATTCTGAAGTGTCATGGAATGTAAAAAGGATACTCCCTTTCCACTTCTCCCATGGCAGCCAATGTGACTATCATTATCATGTGTAGTTGTGTTGCGTTGCATTATTCATGAGGAACCAGTTGAAATGCATCTGAAGTGAAAGCAAAGGATGTCATGTCATGCTTCTATGCTGTAAAAGCAGACTGTGCATCCTTGTACTGAACCCTCAGAAATCTGTGACTTCTGAAGCCTTACCCTGTGCCGAGCCACTGTGTTTCGTGAGAAATGCAAACACTGACTTGCTCCTGCATCATTAGATGCATAAGTATTTATTTAGATCTTGCCCTCAAATGTACATTGTATTAGTTGAAAAGCCAGCCATTTTATTAGCTGAAATATGTCAGGGTGAAACTTTACACACTTAATATACTTTGTTAACTTACTCTACTAGAACGTTTTATTCACCTAGTTTCATTACAGTTTCAAAACCTTTGGTTTTGTAGTCTACAAAGGCGGTAGTACGTTATTACAGATATGTCAGGGTCTGCAACCATGGCAGGGTTTTTGCTACATTCCTGTAGAAAAGTGGTACCTCTCAGATGCTTCTATATACAAATTCAGTGCATGAGAAAATTCTTTGAAGACTTGTAAGCAAAGGTTGATTGGGTGAAATTTTGCTGATAAGAAATTGGAACATCTTTATGAATTCTTGAAGACACTGATTTTTCAAACTATTTAAAGCTTAAAGCTTCTATGATAGACAAAAAAAAGAGTTTAGAATAAAAGCTTATAATAAACTGTTCATGAAATATACGCGTTAATTATTGGAATCACAGTAGGATGTGAAAAAAACCCTAGAAGTTCAGCGGCGAATGTTTGCAGTCTTATTTTTTAGGACAGTAGTGCAGCTAATGTGGGAGTTATCTTTTAAAGAAATGAAGAATCCAGTTACAGGCTGTTCTGTAACCTCAGAATATTTCCAGTTTGTTCCAGTCTGTAAGTTTGTCTCAATACTTTTTCAAATTTGAGAAACCTGTTTAAATCTGAAAGAAAGTAGGAACTTTTTTCCTTTTTCAAATATTTTTCATTTCTTATTTGTCTTCATCTCCTGTGAGGATACTGGGGGAGAGATGTGACTGTTCCACCTGGAGAAGAGGAGACTCAGGGAAGATCTCATCAGTTCATATGAGTACCTGAAGGGAGTGTAAAAGCAGACCCAGGTTCTTTTCAGTGGTGCCCAGTGACAGGACCAGAGCAGCAAGAGACACAAACAGAAACACAAGAGGTTCCCTCTGAACATCAGGAAGCACTTTTTCACAATGGGGGTGACTGAGCACTGACACAGTTTTCCCAGAGAGGTAGTGGAGATATTGAAAAGCTACCTGGGCATAGTCCTGGGCAGCCAGATCTACATGGCCTGGCTTGGGAACCTCCTGTAGGTAGGTCCTGTCCTACCTCTGTAACTGTTTTGTGATTTATCTAATAATGTAATAATGAAGAGAAAAAAATCCGTTTGAGTAGTCTTAACTTGGGGTTTGTTGTTAAAAAAGACAGAGTGCTGTTTTTCAATATTAGTGAGCCATGTACTATCACACTGTAACCACTGCAGTGTAGAAGTGCAGAGCAGATGTAATTCTGAGACTGATGTCTCATGGTGACTGAGTCAGTTATTGCTATGTACCACTGAGGATCAAGCTTGGAAAATGTAGGACCGGAAGAGAAGAAATGGGCCTTTGAGGGTTATGAGCTCTTGTGAGAAATGTGGGTAGCATTGCCAAGCTGCTTTAGCAGTTCAGTAAGTAGCTGTGATAGTGTCGATATTGCAGTGAAGTTTAATCAGTATCAGGGACATCATACTGCATAATTTGCAGCCTGATAACATTCTGTTCATCCTGCTTGCTCAGTCGGAAAGTAGCTCATTTCTTAAAGAGGGATCCATGTTTTATTCTGCACTTTCTTAGTACAATTATGAAAAAGCATAGCAGATACATAATACCTGAGCTGGTACTGTTTGCTACTTGGAAGATTTAGTACCAAATAAGAGATAGATGTGTTTCAGCTTTCCTGAGTATGACTTATAAAATTAAATATAGATATTTGTTGCTTTCTAAAAACTGTTGGTCAGTCTTTCTTGTTAAGTAGAATTCTTCGTCTCACTAATGCAGAAAGATTTGTTAATTTGCATTTCATTTTTGCCATATATAAATATACAAACAAGACAACCTAATAGAATAGTCTTTAAAAATGTGCTTTACACATGCACACATAAATCTATAGTGTATCTTTTTTTTTCTAAATATCCTATAAACCAAGTATCTTGCTGTTTAAACAGACTTTAATTAGTTAAAAATTAAACAATGAATTTTTTACTATTTTAAAAGCTATGGGAAATATATATTCTTCATAACTATGATATTTCTATTAACTGATATTCACAGTTGTAATGATTGTTTAAAGTTGTCTAACTTCCATAAATTTTTTTGTTAACTAATATCAGTGCAGTTGCTTCCTGAGTCAATAATTCTAAAAAGTGAATCTTAAAGAGAAAGGCAGGCTTTTTGTAATGTTACCTAGCAAGCGTGCATTCTTCGGATAATTTTTGTGACTTACAAGGCTGATGCGTAAGTGGTTGCTTATGAGGAAGTAATTTGCAAACAGCTTCTAAAACACGACTAAAAGAAATTTTCTTCTTCCCTTCCTCTGTAGTGTTCAGTGTGGATTGCAGCACAGTCGAATGTCCCCCTGTTCAGCAAGTTGTTTGCCCCCTGGATAGCTATGAAACCCAAGTCAGGCTGACGGCTGATGGCTGCTGCACCCTGCCCACAAGGTTGGTGTCTCGATGGCTCAGTATCTTTAACTTGCTCTTGACAATTCGAGTATTGTAAATGCAGGATAAGAATGCAAACTTCTGTGACAATAAATGCTGATTCAGAATAAAAGCTACATGAAGTAGGTATCAGTCTGATGGAAATACAGAATCTTTTAAGGCAGAAAAAGAATCTTCACAGTGCAAATGCATGAAGTTGATTTTTGCTACAATTATTTGAGGAGTTCATGTCTCTAGATTGACTTTCAGTTAATTCAATTGATTTTGCAAAAGTTAATTTTTGAAGGTGTTGGATGGTAAGGAGTTAAGTGATGGAGATTACAGAAGACATGCTAGAGAAAATCTCATCTAGTTAAAGGAGAAAAAAATCTAATTTTTTGTATGTGGAAGACCACTGTAAAAAGTTGAAAGATGGAACTCTCTGGAACTGTAGGGGTACAGAAATTTCAAGTACTTGCTTCCATTTTACTTCTGTTGTTGTTCAAGTAGGTATAACTTACTGTGATTTTAAAAAATAAGACCGTTTCAGAGTTGGTTTTGTTCCACAGTTATGCACTATTTGAGTTTGTGTTTTCACAACAAATTTCCCAAAACCTGGTTCATGAATATGCCAAATAAACAGATAATCAAGCAAAAATTAACATAAATGAAAACATTTTACACCAAAAAGAAAATTTTTCTTGTAAATGTAACCAGTTGGCTTACTTAGTGGAAGGTCTTTGCACCCATAGAGTATCGTTGTATTCTCAGCCCCTTGTGTAAAGTAGTAAAAAACTTGCAAAGAGTTCAGGAAGTAGAAGATGGCAAAGGTTGTATAATCAAGGCTGTTCTCTTTTGGGTACCCTTTGGGTGTGCATTTACTGTGGCATCTTCTTTAAAACTGTTGTTTCCATGATGTATGAAGGCCTTTTATTGCATGGAGAGTCAAAAATGTATTTATTTAATAAAACGAAGGCAGAAAAAGAGATATGGAAAATATTATATAATGCACTAATCCTGACTCTTAAAATTTGAAAGTGTATTTCTAAACTTGACAGGTTTTATTTGTAATTGTAGAATTACAGACTACTGAGAGTAGTCTGATTCTTATTATCCTTTCTCAGTGAACGCTGCAAATGTTACTTAGTTCAGAATTGTTTTCTTTTATTTTCCTGTTTTCTGAATTTTGTATACCAGAACATGGTATGGATTCTCAGTATCCTCCCTTTATTCTCAGACATATTTTCTGTAAAATCTGTAGGAATTGCAATGAGAGCTGACCTGGCTGGCTGGGACTGTGCAGGGGTTCGTAGATTTTATGCAGTCATCATAGAGCCATTGGTGCAAATACAGCTCTCTGCATGTTCAAGACAACTAGAATAAAACGATGCTAAGGACTGTATTCAGAAAGGCAGATGATAAAGTCAAAGAAGCAGTCTCAGATTCATATTTCACAAATTTAGAGTTCAGATTAACACTTAGTAATCTTGAAACGATAGAAAGATTAATGGTACATTCTTACTCCCAAATTTGTTTCAGCTTGTTGGATTAAGAAGTGATACATAAGCCAAATTATTTTTGTTTCACAAAAGTAAAATTATGTTCTATTTTTATGCAGTCTAATATGTGGTTTGATTTTTCTAGTGCTTGGGTGAAGGTAATGAAAAATATCCCTTTTATTCTTTGTCAGTGATAACTTCAGTGTTCCTTCTATCAGGAAATATAGAGTACCAAGAAAATAAATCTTCATTTACCTCAGAAAAATTACCAGTTCAAAATATCTTCTATTTCTAGTACACATGTGGGAACTGACCTTAAATAAAACACCTAGAGCAGCAAACATGTTTTTGAAAGAATCTTTTTATTTTGTTGAGAATGTTTAAAAATAAAATCAGTTGGTTTGCTGTGTGTTAACTGATGTCTGAAGTGTCCTTGTCCATGTGTGTGCGAAGTCAGTGATGAAACCAGTACTCTCCTGTGCACAAAGATCCCAATTGTACAAGCAGGCTTACAGTGTGTGAATTAGTAGATAATTGTGAATTCCTGAAACCTCTTTGAAATCAGTTGTTGCGCATTCCTGGGATCAGAGTTTAACAAGAGATCAGAGCTGGGATAGATGAGTACTTAGCCCCTGGAGTCTTAGGATCTGATCTTATGATTGGAGGGGGTTTTGTGTTAATAGCTCTGCCCTCCTTGATGTACAAAACTGCAAAATAACTCCACAATTAGCAGAACCTAGTATGTCTTCAGGCAGGTAGAAACAATTGTAGGTGTCTTGTACTCCTCCATTATTTTTTAATTTCGTGGCTCGGTCTACGTTGCTGTATGTAGTTATTATGTGGGTTGCTATTTGGATTGCCTCAAATCAGCCAAAACAATAATACACTTTTTAATGGAGTAGGTGAGAAGGAAAGAAGAAAAACTGAATCTGGCAGCAATATGTTCATATAGATGCTTTAAATGTTGTGTGCTGGCTAGAAATAGATTTAGTTATTTTCATTTTAATATACTACTGTGCTTCTTAAGGAAGACAGTGCCATAGTCATCATTCATGTGCTGTAACTAAAGATTTTACTTGAAGGGGGGAATAAAGGAACATAGGCATGGGGATAATAGAAAAGAAAGCTTTAAAAAAAGGTTAGAGGGAAGAGAAGCGCATGTATGAAAAGAGAGCAGAAAGGGAAACAAAGTGCAGTTACTTGGAACATGAAAATCAAGCCATTTGGATTCAGGTTCAGTGTTTCATCAGATTTGAGGAGAAGTTGGAGCTTTATATTTGAAGGGTGTCTGTGAGACTTGCATGTCAAAATTATAGAAGAAAAGTGCATATTTGTGGATAAATGGGTCTACAATAGGAAAATGGGATGGTTTTTCTTAATTTCAAAATTTCTTAATAAAATATTAAGAATGATGAAATATCAACATTGCCTTGTCTGAGGTTCAGTTTAGGATCGCCTAATTGCATATCATATCTCTTTTTAATTGTCAGAATTAATTCAAAAGAAGTGGCACTGTATTGTTTTAGTGTACATTTGAGAATAATTTATTAAAAGCAGAGACATTGTTCCGTAAGGTCATGGACTTTAGACTTTAGACCGTCATTTCGACTTTATGAAATTATGTTTTTAAGACTATGAACTCTTTGAAGAAATTATGATCATCTGTTTCATTTATGGCCACTAAAATAAAAGCCTAATACCAGCAGAACCAGAAAGCAATTAAAGGAGAGTACCATGATTAAGGACAGATGATGTGTCACTGAGCTGGTTAACAAGTAGTTGATAATTTTACATACAGTAGGAGCAGATTGACTTCTGTCTCACATCTTGTTCTTGGCCTGTTTCTTGTATGCAATATACTAGGAAAATGAAGATCCTTAAATCTGTTGTTAAATTGGCATTTGTTTGTGAGGTGACTCTTGAATGCGTATTCATAACAATGAAAACTCCTCCAGCAATGCCAGGGGAAAAGTGGGAATACTAAACATCTGATACCATAAATTCTTGTTCTTGCGCTCAGAGATTGCATTTAGTGTCACACTGATTTCTAATGCAGTGGTTCAAACAAAACAGAACATACTGATTTGGCATCAACATCAAAATACCAGTTGCTTTAGCTTTCATCAGACTGTTATGAGATGATTACCTTAAATTTCCAGCTATTATGTTAGGAAAGCTAAATGTTTGGAAAACAGGAAAACAGCTATTATGTTAGCAAAGATTTAGAACAGTCTGTCTCTGGTCTTGGTAGAGATGCTTGCTTCTCCAAGGAGGTTGTTGAACAAAAAATGTATTAGAGCTCTTACAGAAAACTTAACCACGGGTTTTTTTTAATGTAAATTTGTTGTCTTCTATTACAAAGTTGAATGAAGAGGTTATCAATATCAATGTTACAGAATCTGTTATCTTCATATGTTTCCAGTTTTTCTGTTGTGAATGAAGTTTCTTCAAATTTTCAGATTCCTTTGGGAACTTATTTTTAAGTCTAAAAATCTTTATCAAAATCTGTTTAATTTTTTTATCTGTGAAAAATGGAACAGGACAGTGATTATCAATGGCTTATATTTCTATTGCTCACATAGTTTTGTACATGTTTCATAAGATTTTTACAACAAAGTAAATGGCCTGTTTGGATAGCTTTGCACCATATATTTTTGGATTATCTTTTCCTCTTAGTGACTGTTGTCACAATAATTTGGAAGTTTAGTCTTTATTCGGTCTGTAGTTTTATACCGCTGCTTCTGTGCTGTTATCTGTTACAGATTACGTCATTTCAAGATTCATTCAGTGCTCTGTTCTCAGGGATATTTCACACACACACTCACTCCTCCCCCCACCCCAGCTATTCTTGGTCAGTCTTCCAATAAAACCAGATAACCAAGAAAATTCCATAGAGAACAACAAGATGTTAGTACCATGCCAATATGAAAAAGAACAAAAACAAAGTAATTAAATCTGGTTGTCTTGTTATCAGTTCTGAGAAAAATAGTGGCAAAACTGATAGAGGTTTGAATTAAGGATTAAAGGATGTAACTATAGCTAGAAGCAACCAATGTTGCTGAAATCTGATTTTGTCTTCTGAAGATACTAAGCTTGCCTTAAAAACTGGGCCATCAGAATGCTTTCCTTTTCAATTTCTGTCTTCCATTGTCACTAGTCCTTTTTTTGTATTGGATTCTAGCTTTAAACAAAACAAACAAACTAAAAATAACTAGGACTTTTAAATTAATATTGTCTCACAGAGCTTACTTTATAAAACTGAAAGGTATCCCCTTCCCCAAACTACTTAACATTGAAGGACATTCCCCACACCTCCCTCAGATTTTGGGAGTGACAGTCTGAATGAGTCAGCATCATTGTCCTTTAGCTCCTGAGAGGAACTCCACCAGCATATGGATGCTGGCTTGAATATCTTGCTGATAATATAGGATATAGTATATTCTTCTGGGAGGAGAGAAGCATCCAGGAGTATGTTCACTAAATGACACCCAGTAATAAGTTCGCTTGACATACCTTTTTAAAAAGCTCACACCATAATCCTGAATATATTTTAGATTTGAAAAAAATCAGAAATAATTGATATGTTTGTGTATCAAAATTTCCTGTACTTTATTTTCTACCTGAGTCCTAGCTTTAAAAAAAGCTGCTTCAAGAATGGTGTGGTGTGATGTGGAGAAGAAAAAGCAATTGTAAATTAAGTATAACAGAAGCAGATAAAATTCATATGCCAAAAAAGGGATTAAAAGCTTTTTACAGATGCAGTCTTGCAGGATTGGAGCCCAAAAGGCTTGGGCTTGATGTTTGAGTGAATGAAGACGCTTTGAATTGGACTATTTCACTATCACTTAGTTACAGATAGCTGAATGGCATTACAAATGCAGACCTCTCAGTTGGCTCAAGTAGCATGAAGGAGTGGGATTATGGTTGTATTGTTTAGAAGAAAACCCCTGAAAAAATTTCGCAAAGGAATTAGTCATAGAATTCCTTTTTCCTTGTTTTATGGTCTTTTCCCTGTCATTTTTCCCTTGTATGTGGCTGAAATGTCTCAATCTGAGGCTGCTGTGAATGGTAGTGCCACCATTCGGTCTGCAGTATGGTAAAGAAGTGAAACGTGCTTGGTGAGCAAAGCCAAGTGTCAAGTCTCTGGATGATAAAATATTGTTTTACGTTTTAATCACCTACTCAGCCCCACTGGAGGGTCAGAGGGGCAATTAATATCTGCATTAAAGCTTTACTTAGAGAACAGCCCAGTTCTTCCCCCACCCCAAATTGTTAAATACTTTCACTTTTATACAGCTCATGAAAATGAGAAATACCTTGATGTAGTAGGAAATAGTTTTTTAGATAAGGCTTAATTTAAGCTATATCTGGATAGAAATTGAATATAACTTAGAACAGAACTAGACTAGATTTTTCTATCATATTTAGTTACCTTTCAATGTGTGAAATAGTCGGAAGAAGAGTAAATCTACAAAAATGTACTTCACTTTAAGAATCTTCTTAAGAGAATGCTCTTTTTTATTTGTCCTGTATGTCCATATTTTTAACATGAGTGTGCTTTATTTAGCAGTTCTAAAGGCTTTTAGGCTAAGTAGTGATCTAGATTAGTGATCTAGATCTAAAATTAGTATATACCATTGGTGGATTGGTTTTGATTCCAAAGGAAGACATTACCTATTTTGTTACTTTTAATCTTTTATTTCTAATAAAAACTTGTGTTGTCTTAGGCACAATATAGATGCCATTTGAGAAATTCACCCTTAGCTGTTCATTTGTATTTTTCAGAAAATCTGTAAATATGTTATGTAGATATGTCAACCATGCTGTCTTTTCACATAAGTGAATTGAAACAGAGGTCCTGTGGCAGATGATTATGCAAAAATCACACCTCTTTAGAGGTCATTTAAATTGTTGTAGGATTAGTATAGTGATAGGGCAAGGGATTTTAAATGGAAAGAGGGTAGATTTAGATTAGATATTAGGAAGACCTTTTTCACTATCAGGGTGGTGAAATACTGGAACAAGTTTCCCAGAGAACGAGTAGATGTCCCATCCCTGGAAGTGTTCAAGGCCAGTTTGGATGGGGCTTTGATCAGCCTGGTCTAGTGGAAGATGTCCATACACATGGCACCTGTTCTATAATTCCATTATTTTTTATCCCCTAGATGACTTTGTCCAGTAAGAAATTGCTTTTAATGTACTTTATCTGCTTTTATGGCACTTGGACATGTTGTTATTGTATCATGTATTGCATCGACAACCTGTCACAGCATTAGACCTACCAGCCAGTATTGTGTACTTCATGTTAACACCAGTGTCTAGGCAATCCAGTGCCAGCAACACGAAAATCAGCACAGTTCTTTTCCTCTCATTCTATGGCAGGCACCAGGATCATATCTGGGAAGTCTATTGTTGTAAGTTCCCTTTTAAGCTATTATCAAATATATTTGCATTGTATTTGAGAGTGCCCTTACACAACTAGCTGGATGTTTTTATTCTGACAGCATCTGTAGAGGTGGCCTCTGAGTCCCTGATTAACTTTGCACCTATCCCATTTAATAGGAAGGGTGTTGTGCACCCGCTCTGTTCATTCTTCTTTGCTTTTTGGCTGTTTCAGATCTTCTCTGTGTCATTCCTTGTGTTTCTCACATTTGTCTAGATTTTCTTAGGTCTTCCTGTCTGTGGAAGACCTTAATTTTATGATAAATTGTTTTGGTGTTCCATACAGCATTCACCACTTTGATTTCTTCAACCTTCTTTAGAGCACAGTCATGATTTTCCAGCAAGAGTAGCTTTTTCCTCATTTTCCCCTGTACCAGTCACCTGTCTTAAGCAACTTTTGCTGATACAGAGGTCTCCCTTGTATTTGTTCTGGAATTTTAGATCCTTCTCCTCCACCTATCTCATCCTCAAGAATTGGTATCCAGGACAAAGTGGTTGTGAATCCCATTTTTTGTTAAAGGAAGGTTCAGCTGGAACTGGTAAGACCAATCATGGATCCAAGACCTGTATCTTCCTGAGACTTCTATTGAGGGATTGACTCCTGAGTAACCTGGGTAGCTGGATCAAAGGTCCAACAAAAGCATGTTAAGAACTCTGCAGAAGCTTTGTTATGCCTTCAGTTCTATCATCAGCTTCTTAGAAACTCTGGTTTCTAACCATCCTGGCCAACTTGCTCAGGTTGTTCCTCGTGCACTTCAACTCTAGCAGACCACTTTGCTGTCTCAAGTGCATCAGTACCATGGTGGTGTAACACTTATGTTGAATTGGAGACTCTGTTCCTGATTGAAGAGGCAGGTTTATATTGAAGGAAAGCTCTACATTGATGACAGCTGAACCCATCCCACATCCAGGTTTGTAGCAGGCTTTTGTTTAATGGTCGATGAATAGAACACTGCAATTTTTTGAAGTTTCATAGTATCTGGAAGTAGGTGTTTAGACATTTGCATTTTGGTCTTTAAAATTAAATCCTCGGAAGTTAGGAATTGGTGAATATTTTTCCCAGGAAAACTATTTTGCTTCATTCAGGTCTGCTGAGATATTCAATCCTTCTTACAGACTGCACTGTACTTAATATCCACAAAAAGCGAGGATAACAGGGCATGTGTGTAACCTTTGTAAGGTGACCCATGTTTCATGTCTTATCTTCTCCTGGTGTCTTCCAGGAAAGGTAGTGAATTGCTGAACTCAGAGTTCAAGCATTCTCCTTCTTCCTTACTACTGCTGCCTTAGGAATCCCTGTGTGTTCTCAACGTGATGGTAGTTATTGCTGCCTTGGCGTTCAGCCTCACCATGTGGGTTGTTTTGGCAAGCAACCGTATTTTCCTGAAGTACACAAATGAGGAGAAGATGATATGTTGGTTGGTTGATTGTTTCTTTAAAGACATCTCAATAAAACTTGAACAGAAGCTCTTGAAACATGAAACATTTCTGGAGCCTGATGGCTGATTTCTGAGTGTCAGAGACCTCAGAAAAGGAGAGAAAACATGAGAATGTTTGCAGAAGAAATAGCACGTATATCTTTTGCAGAAGAAGTTGTAAGACAATACAGAGGTCTCTGCTTGCATCTAAGATCAGCTTTTTGTGTCTGTATGATGGGTTAAAAACACATCTGTGGTCTTCCACCAACTTCTAGGAAATACTGAATTGGAAAACCAGAAAGACAATGCCACCTTAAAGGAAGAAGCACATTTCCCAAGAGCAAAACAAAAAAAGCCATTTGCACTGGTGGTGGATGTATTGATGATAGCTATGCAAGCAATTTCCTTTTTATGGAAAAGTATTTGTAGTACTTTAATCTGACCATGTGCTGAGTTAATGGTATATTTACTCCTCCACTGTGAAACTTTTAAAGAAATTTTAAGCCAGATAAATTGAAGTGACTCCTAATTGTATCTACTTTTAGGTGGTGTTTTATGCTTGAAATTAGAATGAGGTTGTTGTGTCTACAGAATTTGGGTTTGTTTCCGTTCTTTATAAGCAAGCTGGTGTTTGAACTCTTTCAGCTTATAATAAGCTGGTAGTTATATCTTTCTGTTTCAGTTTTTGTTTTCACATGTTGGTCTAACAATTAGCGTGTACCTTGATCACACTGAGTATTGCTTTTCCTCTTTCTCCTGAGACTTCCCCACTGTGTTTTGTTTCATTTATTCTACTTAATTAGCTATTACCTTGTTTGGAAATTGAATAAGTGATTTAGTTGAGAATAATGTCTGACTGTTGTCTTGAGGCTTGCAACTGCACAGATGTCTAGTGAGACCCATATACATAATAAAGCAATAGAATTATAGTTTGGATGCTTGCATTTTAAAAGGGAAATAGATAAGAGAACTTCCCAGCAGCTTCCAATGGTACTTGGAGCAGATGATAATACCAACATTACTGGAGTCATATGAAGAGTGTGAAGTTATGTTTCCTCTAGAAAATAGCAGGAAACATCATGTCAGAATTCAGCAGCCACAAATTCTACTTCTTTCTTCTTCTCAAAATATTGAATAATTAAAAAGTGGAACTGAAGGTTGTGGACCATTTTAATTTAAAACGTAGTTTCTCACTCCTGTTCTTTGAAATGTCGTTGGTGAATTTCAGTCTGGTTTCTACAAAAGCATTACAGTTCTTGCATGCATGGTTTCTACCACATGGAAAGGGTCTTATTATTGAGTTAAGTTGTTTGGTCTCAAAAACACTTAGATTTTGCAGCAAACTTCGAGCCTCATTTTTATTCAACATCGGGTTGAATGGGACTCTGAGCAACCTGATCTCGTTGAAAATATCCCTGATCATTGCCAGGGTGGGAGTGGACTAGACGACATTTAAGGGTTCCTTTCCAAACCAAACCATTCTATAAATATCTTTCCTAAACTTGTACAGAATTGCCTTCAGGGATTTGAGAAAGGTGTTGAATGGCATGGGAAAACTAAACATGAAATAATTATTAGGGTGGTTTTTTTTTTTTTTTTTCTTGCAAAGAGGAGAAAGTGGACATGAAATTAAACAGTCAACTAAATTAATTAAACAATATTTTGGGGGGGGGGCTGTGAAAGTTTTCGCTTTTTCTTTGTTATTTAGGGGTTCTTTGCTTATGGCAAAGCCATCTCTGATGGCTTAGTTGTAGGGAGATGTCATTCAGGAGTAAGAAAGTTTGGAATTACTGGAATATGGAAGTTAATGAATTACTTATAAAGCTATTATCTCTAAGTGGTTTTTGACCTGAAGTCCTTAGGAATAGTGTTTTATTTGTAAGAGGATCAGATATTTATAATTCCTCATTAAACAGTGGTGGAATAAGAAAATAAATAGCTTTTCGTAATATCAGAAAACTGACATTTGTATAACATCTTAACTAGCACCTTATTTTTGGTTTTGAAATGTGTGTTATATTATGAAGGGTGAAGCGGATAAACCTAAAAATAGAGTAACTGAGGTACACAGTGGTAAAAACCACAGAGACCTTCAACAGAAAAAAAGCACTAGCTGGTATGGCAAAATATGAGAAAAATACAGGGTTGAACTAGTTTACATTGTATTTTGTTTCCTATACTGATGAATTCAAAAGGGTCTATATATACATCTGTGTACTTGAAAAAAGCCAGTGCACTTGAAAAGTCAGTGCACTTGGCCACTGGTTGTATGCCTACTGCATCTAAGGCATCACTCTTTTATGACTATCCTCTTCTTCTGTCTTGGCCCTCAGGCAAACAGACAAATTAATTTAATATTAGTCAAAGGATGAAATGAAGTTTTTTAGTCAGATGAACTCTTTAGATCCTAATCAACCTTGCAAAGCTGGTAATCTACTTGGTGTGAATGCTGATTTTTATGACATCTTCCCTTGCTTAGCATCTGTTTGCTATTTCCTAATGCTAATAATACACAAAAGATGCACAAAAAAGTTCCCTTTCACAGTATCTTTAATTAAAAGCTTGATAGTTGCCTTTTGTAGTATTTAAAAGTCCTGTGTGTATGAAGAATAATGGAAAAGTTCCCTATTATGTTGTGTGTCTCTTAACAATATCCAGATTTTAAAAAGGAATTCTTACCTGGGAGCACACTAGCTTTGATTTTTTGATAAGTAAACCCCCCGCAAAATTAAAATAGGAAGAACTTCCATGTGAGTCAGTTTATGTAGCAGTGATGTAAAACTTCTGAGCATTTGCAGTCAGTCTCATAACAAGTGTTATATGCAGCTTCCACAGTTTTTCTGTCATCTCTCTCTAGAGGTTTATTATTGATCTTTGAAATAAAATACTGAAAGATTTCCATGAAAAAATTAGTATTTTCATTACTGACTTTTAGAATAATATCTTTAAAACCAAAAATGCGTGAAATAGTGATACTGAATTTCTGAACAAAAACTCTCCAGTCTGTGGCTGAAGATTTAGGGAAATTCTAGTTGAAATTCCTGTATGGTGGTGTCGCAATGGCTTTGGCTTTGCCTGCAGTGTCACTTTCTGTGTAGGACTGGAGTTTGTTTTCCAAGACTAGCATTTGTTTGATTCCTTAAGCTATAGCTTGACCAGTTAAAGCTCATCATCCTGTCTGCTTAACTCACATTGTGGATTCAGGTGTGAATAACATGGAAATAATTCTTCAGTAATTTCATGAGATTGCTATGTCAATATTTAATTTTGCTGTCTGATCATCACTTATATCATGTGCTTTATGGTAGCTGGGGTCTTGCTGTTAAAATTCTTTGCTACTGTCAAGCTTTGATAATGCTGGACATTCTGTTCTGGAAATTCATTATTTCACATTATCCTTAAGTGCTTATATTATTAACACATCTGCGGAAGTTTTGTCTGCTACATTTGAATAGTATAAGTGTTAATAATGTTAAAGCAAATTGTACTGGATTGCTGCAAGGGGGAAAAAAAAAGGACTGTGATAAAATCTCCACAGGAATGCAATGTATGTTTCAGGAATGCTTTTCTCTAGTCTCAGTGCTTTAGACTTTAATTTTGTTTTGATCCTCAAAATAAATATCCTTCTCATCAATACACCCCTGCCTCAACCCTCCCATTCACTAGTACTAAATCTTTTTTTCCAAGGTGCCTGTTCTTATTTTCATTGCCATTATGCCTTGTGCCTGGAGAACTCTTTTGATCCTACCATCAAAACAGCTTTTCTGAGGCTAAGCAAGGCCTTCTCTCTTTAAATCTGTTTAATAACTGAAGTAAATGAACCAAGATAATTGGATTTGAAGTAAAAGTTGTCATTTACAAGTATTCCATTTGATTTTTTTAATCTTTTTCCTTTTTGCACTTTTGGAGACATAAAGGAGAAAGCGAAGTGATTATATTAAAAAAAAACCCAGACAACAAAAACCAGAACAAAACAACCCCACCAACAACACCCCTCAAACATAAACTAAACTGATAATGAATTTACTTATCTTCTGAAGATCTTAAAAACTGAATTTAAAAATCAGGCCATTTATATTACTGAAGAAGTCGCCTTCCTCAATCTATAAAGCATTGGTTAATGTACATAATCTCATTTCTGGTTCTTTGTATACTGACGTTTGCCTTGCTCAGTTGTTGAAATTTCTAGGATTACTGTTGTTGGGTGGGTTTTTCTTGGGGGTTGGTAGTGGTTGGGTTGGGGTTTTTTGTTTGCTTCATTTGGTTTTTTAGCCTGAAGAACTGGAAGCAATTCCTTCTATTAGTCGGGTTGATTCTGTATTTGCAAAATTTTAGTGCAGAGAACCTCTTCCTTGGGATTCCTGGTTCCTTCTAGGCCGTGCCACCACCTTTTCAGGTGCCATAAAGTCTCTTGCATAACTGATTCTTCTTTTTTTTCTTTCTGGCCCCTCTTGTAAGGTAACATTGTACTCTCCTACAGGACTGTTCTTCCTTGTTTAAAGGACATGTTCTTGGCTTGAGTGCTGTTGTGGTAATAACATGCCAAGAGGCTTGTTTCCTTACAGCCTTTGCTAATAAGGTGTGTCAGGGGCAGATACTGAGTGCTAACTTCCCGGTACCTCAAGTACTGCCCTCCCTTTAATGCTAGAACTGGTGGATGCCACAGTGCCATTTGGTGTTGCAGTGGTGCCACTGCAGGTTGCGTGAACGGAGAAGGTGCCCTATTGGTGCAGTCTTCTCTCTGGGAAGGTTTCCTTGTAGCAATTTCTGCTGTGACTGTTTTCCTTAGGCAAGCTACAGTTACAGGGGGAGCAGCTCAGAACCAGCGTGGGGCCTTAGTGAGCAGCAGTCTGAGCAGCTGAATTTTTTAGAAATTAGTCTGAGAGGGACTGTGGCCACTGTCAGCAGACTTAACTCAAACTGTCCTGCTAAACTTCTTCAAACTTAATGTTCCATTAGCAAGTGTAAGATATACACAGGTGGATAGATGTCTGTGGCAGAGCACAGACCTGGGCTGCAACTTCACTTCCATCTGTCCCTCTGCTCCAAGAAGCACTTCAGAAAAATCTAGTTCTATAAAGCTCATCTTGCTCTCTTGCTGAGAATGGGATCACTTATTCCAAATTTCCAGATGTTGTTTTGGCAGCGTGACAGCCATGCTCAGCTACCAGAATTCCTCAGGTTTCTTTCTGACAGACTTCTGTCTCCAAAACAATGTTTTCCATGCTAATAACCTGGACAATGGTCAAAGGTTTTCCTAGCAGAACTGGCTGAAAAGAATGCAGACTATTTAAAAGTCCATCTGAGATCATTTGCTACTTTGACATTCTCCTATGCATGGATTATTTTTTAACCAAATAGGAAGTCAGTTTATAAAATTTTGGAGTGTTGAGGTTTTGTTTGCTAACTCTGTGATTATGCGAAACTTTCGTTACTCTGAATAGGAGGGAGTCTTTTCTGCAGAAAAGAACATTGGCTCCCACCAATCTTTTAAATATCCCTTTCATCCCTATTAATGGGAGATTGTCCTATCTTAAGCTATTTGAAGTGGTGGTTCATAGTTTCTTATTGTTCAGTCTTGTGTTTTGGGTTTGGTTTTTTTTAAGCTGTTGATTGGGAAAAAAATGTGAGAGGAAAAGTACAAGTTATTAATCTAAGCATTTAATACTGCAATTCTTATCAGTTACAAGGAATGTGAGACAGAAAGAAGATACTTCTGAGAAAGATTGTTGTGAAGGCAGTAGAACTAAGAGTGGTAATTTCAGCTCATGAGACTTGGAAAATCAAGGTCCACAACTATTTTCATAATGTGTGACATTTTCTCTGAATTTTCAGGAAGTTTGATCTACCTGTTTTCCCAGACGTCATCTGGATGTTGAATGTAGGGTTATTGAAGTGAAACTTCAACTTTTATTTAGGCTTTTAATACCACTTTCAGATTGTGTCTGCACTTTTGTTATAAATGTTTTAAAATATTTTTTTTCCTTTTTCATTAGTAATATGTAGGTACTTATTTCTGGGTTTCATTCTTTTCAGAAAAGAAAAGCATCTTTTAAAGCAGTCTGCTACATGGGTTAAGGTACAAATTCCATGAACCTGACAGTGCTAATTTTTCATTGATTACTAGAGGTCATCTTTTTCTTCCCTCCCACCATCTTCCTGCACTACTGGGACAGCAAAAGTGAGAGATATTAGTAATTCTGTAAAATTATTCACAGAGTCATCTTAAAGGGAAACAGCTGTCACAAATCCTTTCGATTTTTTGATCACATGTAGTAGAAGCCAGGATGCCTTTTCTTCCTTCTACATCTCTGAAGGCAAACAGCATACAGTAAAGAAAATAATTGGATTCCCTCTTTGTATTTACAAATAAGTTGAGAAGAAAATGTCACAAGCAAATGTGTGATAAATAAAACTTTGGTTTCTGTACTCTTACTTTTTTGTTTAGTCCATTATCCTTTACTGGGAGGCATAGTATTATTAAAAAACAAACAAACAAAAAAACCCAAACCTTGAAATGCCTGCTTTAAAGCTGTTACTGTAGCATATGTCTGCACATGAAGTTAAATTGCTTCGCTTTATCTTAATGTATTTAACATTGTTCATGAAATGGACTTCTTTATCTCTTTACAGTAACATGCTTCTGTAATGCAGTATTTTAAAAATCCTTTTCAGGTAGTTTAATAGAGGTTCTGTGAGATTCCTTGACTGGTATTTCTTGCAAACTTCCTTTTGAGTGATACCTTACACTGGAGAATATAACAATTTTATCTAAAACTGATGAGGTTTAAGGGAGGGATATTAAAAACCTGTCTGTTGAGAGGTAGTTCTTCCTCATTCATTGGATGCTGATCTGAGATGAAATGGCTGTTGGACAATTAAGGAGACATGCATGGCAGAGGAGAACCAAACTTCCTGGTTTTTGAGCATAAAGAATAAGCAAATGCATTAAGAGCTGATGCTGCTTCTTACTAACGGGTGGTTTGATGTGGGGGTTTTCTTGGGATACTTAAAATATTTGAAATAGTTATTAACAAGTAGAGTTCTTATTTCTTTAACTCATAATTACAGGAACTTCTATTATGGAATCATTGCTGCTTATCCCTATAATGTGCCCATTGTTCAGGGCAAGAACTCTGTTAAATGTAAACTTATCAAAAGTAGTAAGTGTTTTGACTTTTAAACTGTTACGTTAATCATGAAGCAAAGAATCTGGAAGCAAACATGACTATTGTTTATCCACATTTTATATCTCCCAGTTCGTTAGGCTCAAATTTTCTCAAATAAGCAAATAAAAACTACTTACATGGAGAAAGTGCTCCTTTTAGAATGCTCCTAAGCTAACCACAGTACGTACTATACCTAGCCTCCCATATTATTTGACATCACATGTAATTGGTTTCCCCTTCTGCAAACTGCAGCACCATCAACACCAGAAGAGAACTTGGAATTATTTTCGTTTGCCTTAGATTTAATGAATCTGGTCTTCCTTCCTCTTCAATTTTTCCCAACATTACACTGGATATAATGTGGTTGCCTAATGAGAGAACACCCTTCTGATGATTGGATGCAATTTCTGCTATTAGCGTTTCACCAATTTTCATTATTCAAGACAAAATTGGAGGAGAAAGCCTTACTTTGCAAGTCTGGAGAACACAGTTATTACAGTTTTCAAATTTTTATGCAGAGCAGAAGAGCACCATTGGTGTTGCACACTAACACCTTTTTGTTTCCTTGACAGCCAGCAGAGTTTGGATGGTTAAAAAGAACCCTTCAGGTTGATAAACCATCTTGGTTGTTAATAAAAGATGATTCTAAGACATGAATACGCCAAAGCTGTAACTTGTGCTCTTTCTGTTTTTCTTTTGCTTATTCTTTCACCTTGTATGTAGCTTCATTTATTTATGGGGTTTTCCTTGCTTTTCTTTGGTTTCAGATGCGAGTGTCTCACTGGTTTATGTGGTTTCCCCATGTGCGAGGCAGGCTCCGTTCCCCAGATAGTCTCACGTGGAGATGGAACACCTGGCAAGTGCTGTGATGTCTTTGAATGTGTCAATGGTATGTGAAACTTTCTCTTGCACCTGAAGAAGAGGGTTTTATGTGTCTCTGGGAGATGCTGGGCATTTGGTTATTTTTATTATGTTGTCAAGATCTAAGAGAATTCATTTTCTTGAAGTTCACTCAGTAAGAAGGAACTGGAAGTTTAGGTGAAGATACTGACATGGGAAACTCATTTTGAAGTTGTCAGCTGCTTTAGTTTCTGAAGCACTTTTCTCTGTGACAGGCAATCACAGGTTTAGCAAGACTCCCTCACTGTATGTTTTTCAGGTAGTCTTTTGCCATTAGCAAACACGAGAGGCCTTCTAGAAGTGAAATTTTGTTAATCATCACAACTGCTTGTGGCAGCACTAAGTGCGTTTAGACGATGGGGTTTGCTTTAAGAATCAATTGCGGAGTAATTTTTAACGTGAGTGTACAACCTTTAGAAATTAGAAGACAGTGTAGGAATGTATTTATTCTCATTCTTTGCTTCCCAGTCTAAATGTTTAGAATATACTTTAAGACCTTGAATTTGTCATGCAAGTGACTCTATCTCAGGACTGTTCTATGTATAGAACTGTTTATAGGTGCTGTATGTGGTGAGTTGTGAAGAAACGATATTTGATTGTTGGTAAGGGGAAAAATGCTCTTGAAGCATTGCGTAATAATTTCTGAGCATAAAAAATTACAAACTGTTGCAGTATTTATTAATTATTCAGCAATATTTAATCTTGTTTAGTGTTACGTGTTTTATATGTTTGAAACAACCTTTATTTTACAACTGTCATTGCAAGTGGAGAGAGGGAGAGATTTCCCCAGGGGAAGGTTTGTGTTATTTACACATAACAATATTTTAAAAACACAAATGCTGATTGAAAAATAATAGTATGTATAATGGGATATTATATATAAAAATTAAGTTTTCCCATGCAAATAAAGGAATTTATATCAGGAAGAGTCACAGATTCTTTACTCTCAGAGTAATTCTTTCACTGTTTGGGTAAGATTGTATAAATGCAACTTATCTACTTTTTGTTTATGTACACTAAAGTAATACTCATCTTTGTTTCATATTTGTTTCATTCTGTTAAAGTATCATTTCTGAATCTGATTTAACTGTGTGAGGCACCTCAATGCAATATTTAATTCAGGATGTACTGTAGTAGTTTGAGCAATTTCCAACATGATGTCTCAAAGGTACAATGCACTGTGCTAATTGCTTCTCTTCAGTCTGCATGTTATTTGTGGATACTGCTGACAAAACTGTTGCAGTATATATATTGTAGCAGGTGTGAGATGGAGCTTCTTCAATGGCACACTTTTTTTGTGGCTTCTTCATGTCCTATTTCCAAGTAGAAGTTAGATTCATTTTTCATTGGCAACTGAATTTAGACTGTCTTTAGCACTGCTGCCCTGGGCATCACTGCCTTATTGTGCACTGTAGCTCGCTCCAAAGATCCAAGCTGCTTTTGGATCAAGATTCCTTTTTGCCTCTCAGGCTTTCCATACTTTAGTAGTCTAGAATACAGAGTAAATTGGAAGAAAAAATAGGAGTCTTTGAAGGGAAGATGATGCCCCAGAGGGAAGCAGAAAGGCCAGATTGGAGAAAAATGAAGGGTTTTAGGTTTGTCTTGTATATGTCCTTAAAAATCAGTTTTAATATATTCCAGGCCAGTGTCAAAATTATCTTTAATAAGCTCCTCTTTAAAAAATGAAAATAATTCTGACAAAACTGGTCAGAAAAGTTAAATACTTCTTTTAGAAAAACACATTTGTCATTATGTTTCTTAATACTATAATCAAATTGTAAAAAATAATGCTGTATGACGTGACTTTAAAGTGCTTCAAGCAAACTTCCAGGTGCAGTTGTTAATGATGCTTCATTTGGGAAATAGGAAATAGTTATAAACCTGAAGATGATAAATATTTTTAATAACAATCTGTGAGCAATTGTGAAACTACTCGTGAGTGTATGGCATCTGGATTGTGTGGCATATCATTGGTATAGAAGACAGAATTGTCATAGAACATGATCTGCATTGCTTTATAATTTGGGCTTTTTCAAATGCATTTTAGCATGTTTAGGTGGTTTTTATTTCAGGGACAACTACTACAAACAAAAACTCTAAAACCTCTAAATTTATTCTGACAAGAACTTCTAGATAAATGTTTAATGCAATGACAAACTGACGTGTGTGTGTGTGTGTGTGTGTGTGTGTGTGTGTGTGCGGTAAATCCCTACCATTACTTTTGTCAGTTTAAAAGGAAGAGGAAGGGGGAATGTTCTTAGTGAAACTGATAATTGAATTTAATATCCAGTTCTGTTTTTTTAATGTATTTTGAAATAATAACAAGTGCAGAGGAGATACAATTGATATCAGTAACAGATGGAGAAAATATCTTACAGTGATAGGCTTAGATCAATTTCTTTGCTTCATTAAAAAAATTGCCTTCAAAGTAAGAAGAGTGAAATCTGCAAGATCTAGGACAAGCTGTTCTCAGCAGTGAGGGTGGCTAGCTGTTGGCACAAACTGCCGGGAGGATGCTGAATTCCTTATCTTCATCCTTTCCAATTAGGATTAGATGCTTTTTTAAAGTATGTGTTTTTATCAAATGTAATTTAATGAGTTTATAGATGGTAAATGGGGAAGTTGTATAATCAGCATTACCAACAAGTTTCATTAGTTACTTTTGTGTTTGAAAACCTCTGAAAACAAGCAAGAGGATGGAATAAAAAAGAAATGTGCATACTCACATTAGTGTCATTTTCCTGCTATTATAACATCTATTGAATGAAATAATGAAAGAATTAAATAATTCCTTTGGCAGTGGGGGGAGCAGTCAGGAAGAATACTGATCATCATTACCTTAAAAGAAGGGTGTCATTACAAATTAGCGTATGTAGACTGCAAAAAATCTAATTTGTATATTTAGGTAACCCTAATTATGGTCAGAGTGTTAAAGCAGGCCAGACTTCTGCAATACTTATTGCAATTTTGTGCTAATGTCATAGATACAGAATTAGGTTGGCTTTACTGTGTGGGAAAGAGCTCTGCTGTGGTTGTAGAATAACAGTGGCCAATGTTGTGGGGATAGTAATAATGGCAGCAAAATGATGTCATGGAGAGACTCTGCAGTATGTTCTCTTTGTTGTTTCTCAACAGTTTTGGGACAGATCCTTTTGCACATGTTTTTCCTGGATTTAATATAAAATTGATTTAGAAGCTACATTGCAGATAGATTAAGATATTTCTGTGTGATATTTTAAACATCCTGAATGTATGCAGATATCAGAGTATTTTACCTAAAACTGTTACACTAAATAGAGACATAAAGTTATGCTTTTTAAAGCACTACTGTATTTAAAAGAGTTCACTATTACAATTAATGCTTACTGTCATTAGAATGTGATTCTTGTTCCAAAGGTGAGTCAATTAAAAAGGTCAATTTTACAGCATGAATTGATTTCTTCATTTTGAAGGGAAGCATCTTTGTAAGTAAAATCATTCTGTGTTGTTAAATGGTGGTAGGAATCAATCCAAAGTTCCCTTTTGACATGGTCAAGTTCCTTGTCATGATTTATCTAGGGTGAGTATTTGAGCCATCCCTGAGCATACCCTGCCTGGTCTTTGGATGTCACAATGAGAGCTCAGACAACAGTGATGGCCACAACAATGTTATTTATTTTTGCTCCTTTTTCTTTGTCAGGAGAAAGGTCCTTACTGTTTAATTTGTAACCTAGACCTTGCAACTCTATGGAGCTGTTTGCAAACAGTGATTTAAAATGCAGTAGTGGTATGATTTTGTCAGTCATCTCTGCTTAGATGGCTGGCTGGCTGTTTCTTCTTTCATCTTACATTTTTGATGACCATGAGAGCGAGCCCTAGTTCGTGCATGTAAGACAATTTTAGCCTGAAGGAGACAGAAGTGTGAATTGCTAAATTGAAATCTCTGGCTGGCATAAAATAGTATCACTAGAGGTATAACTGATGCAACTAAATACATCACTGCTTTTTGCATATGGGAATCAGAGATTTGCACAGTGATGTTCAGTAGTGAAGTTTTCGGGGAAGAGCTACATCCATAGTCTAATGTACTCATTTCTGAGAAGTGTGAAGTCGATATAAAGGAAATAAGGCAACATGGGAAATCTGTAGCAAATAATTTCATCTTACTGTATGAAACTGAACAAAGAGATTTTTGTCTGTTGCGTGGTTCCACTGCCCTGTCTCCGGGAAGGTGAGAGTCAGTATTGCTTTGTTTAAAGGGAAATTATGCCAACTGGCGTGAAGATTCCCCACTTCACTTACCTGAGAACTGCTTTTCATCTAGAGATTACTAGATACTATGTGATACATACTAGGGGAAAATTGAGTGAGAGATTCCCAAGATAGGCACTCTTCCACAAAGTCTTGCATTTTACAGAAGCTAGTTTCTTCTGATCAGTGCAAAGTATATTACTCGCCAGGACTTTTGTCTGCTAATCCTGATGTGCTGCTTTTACTCATGGGGGAGCTTGTAAGGAAAGAAAATTGATTCAGCATTAAATTACAAGCATCAACAAGTGAATCTAAAGAGATTAAAAGCTGAATGTGCAGCAAGAGTGCCAGTGCTTGGAAACAAGAGAGTCTCCAAACTTGCGTGTTCTCTAATTAGGTATTGATGCATGGATCTCTTGAATGTAAGTTGCACTTAAAGCATGTACTGACTGTGAGCTGTGCCATAGAAATTTGAGAGAGCAATTACCAAGAATCCTGCAGCTGCTGCCTTCTGTCAGTCAGGGCTTTCACTTCTCAGTAAGTTTCCTTGAAAACAACTCCTACTTCAAAAATGTTGTTGATTGGTTTATGAAATATGATACATTACGTGTGTGAGTGGTCCTGATCGATGTGTCAGCGTGGTTCAAGGTCAAGGGGACCAGGCTGCTTTCTGCCATGGCCGTGTGTGAGCTGTGCTTTTAGAGTCCAGATCTGCCAAGGGTGGCTGTGGAGTCCCAATCCATTTTCCCCAGGGATTGAGGTATGGACTTTCCTTGTCCTATCCACTGAAAATGGGACTACCTGATGGGTGCATGAAAATAACTGGCATTGATCCTGGGAAGATCGAATCCCACCTTCCCCAGGACCTAAGACTTTGGTCCTTTCTGTACTGCTGGTTTAGGCTATACTGATAATTGCATGGTAGTACAGGAGTGATCTCCTGCATCAGTAGGACCACTTGATGTGACTCACAATCTGCATTTTATAGCTGCTTCTGTGAATTTTTTTTTCCTCATTTGAGAACATAAAGGAGGCATTTCCTGACATAAAGGAATTACTCCTGACATAAAGGAGGCTTTTTTTTTCCTCTGTGCCTTCTGGCTATTTTCACACTTGCATCTCTATACAGTGGTACTGCATTGGAAGAGAGATTAAAAACCCTCTTTAATCACACTTCTTGTCACCTGTTGGTGCACTTGCTCTTCACAGCAGTTGCAGATCCATTATTAATCTCATGGTGCAGAAGAGGATAAAGGTCATTCCACTGTTTCTAAAAGGAAATAAGAATGGCCTATTCCTAAAGGGAGCATCAATGAGTATGGAAGGGATTTGATGAGGAATAGAGGGTCAGCAAGGAAAATATTCACCTTAGAAGGAGGAAATGAAGTCCAAGTGAAGCATCTCACAGACACCATCTACCATGGAGTTCTCATTATTTATTGCATTAATCTTGGCTGTTCTTACTGTACTTTCATTGAACTGACTTTATGTGAGCTCTAAAGAAATAAGGATTTGACCAAGGTAACAGTCTGTATCAGAACAGAGAACTAGATGATCCTAATACTGATTAAATAGTACTGCATGTTTCTCTTTGGCCATCCAAAACCACAGATTTTTGTGGTGGACTTCAAATAGGCAGCTGCTTAAAAATATAAGATGTAAAATGCAGGTTGTGAGATGCAAAAGATAACAGATTGTTTGGTACATAATAAGATTAACATTAAAGGAAGAAAATCTGATACCAAAAAGGTAGAGGAATTTAGTTGTTGTGGGCTGAGGTTTGGTTTTGGGGTTTATTGTTTTTAATTCAGTCAGAACATCTGAAAGGTATTTGAAAATCATGGCTAAATCATCACCAGTCACAACTGTATGAGAATTTGGTCTAGTATAGTGAAAAAGCTGGTCAGACTGCCAAACCAAGTAAAATGTTTTAGATCCTCCGAACCTGTATTATACTTGCCTTATAGTCAAACTGGAGAAAGTGTGTGAACAGGGCAAGTAATTAGCAGTTACCTTTAAAACAGGAGGGAAAAGGAAAACACAGAAAACTGAAGGCCAGTCAACCCAAAATTCCTGGTAAAAAATATTCAGTCTGTAGGTAAATAGATAAAAAAGACGGGGTAGGTGTTGTCAGGACCACAGTGGGATGTGAAACCAGACTCAAAACTGAACAGTGGTTCACTAGGAGTAGGAGGGTTGTTCAGTGGGAAGTAGAGACTGAGTTAAATAAAAATGTTAATTTTTAAATAAAAAAGGACAAAATCTAATTCATTTATTTCATGTTGGTTAATGAAAAACAAGATGCTAGATAGATTCTGTGAAATGATACGTCATATACAAAGAATATTAGATGTTAAATGGTGCAGTTCTGCCCAGGTTTAAAAAAAAAAAAAAAAAAAAAAAGAGTAAATACTTCTAGTGTTTACTTTGATGTAATAGGAATGATTTTTGCCAAAGTGAATTGTCTTGGTAAACTAATATCTCCAGTAATGTTCTGACTCAGATATTGCTAGATTTTTAAACTTGGACAAAGTTCAGAGGACAAGGTTAGAATTCAGGGTTTTTTCTCAAAGCATGGTGGAAATGGTTAGACCTGTTATAATGCCAAACCACAGCCTTGTGTTGCAGGTTTGGAGATTTTTTTATTCCCTGCAATTTTTAACTTCTCTCATGCACTAGAGGCTTCTCACAGATGTACTGGTAATGCATGGTGGACTATGCTAGTACCTATTAGTGGTACTGTTTCAGATGTCTGTGCCCTGTTAACATGCCTATGGCTAAACTGATCACAACATGTGTTTTCTCCTGTGATGGACAGACAAAGACCACTGGGATTTAAACACATTCCTCTGTTATGAGGAACATGTCTTGCTTCCAAGAATTGTTTGGCAATTTCATCAAGAAAATCTGTCACTGTTTGGGGGTTTTAGAGCATAGCCACCACCCTCTGTGACCCCAGCTCCTCCTTTGTTGTCCTGGTATTTTCCTGTGGTAGGCCTTCAGGATGTTAAAAAGTAGCACTGCCTAATTTCTAGAAGAACTTAGGAGACAGAAGGGAGGTAGCCTTGTGGAAAGCCACAGAAACAATCAAACACTAAAAAAACATGACCTGGTGGAGAAAAACAAATTGAAAGAAAGGTGTAAATTTTATTTGTAAGAGAGGATGTAGCAGGGACACCCTGAGGTGTCCTGAGGATGAGTCCTCTTAGCAAGGAATTCGCACACTGGAGGATAGAAAAAGCAGTAGAACATGAGACTTCGAAGATGGGAAATGTAATGAAGCTTAGGGGAAGCTTCCTTTCTATTTGTTTGCTGTTTCTGTCTAACCTGAATTACCCCTTCCATGATTTTTGTTCAGTTACAGTAAATAAAACTGTGGAATTGTTTAATAGGTAGGTTGCGTTTTCTCCGTTACTGGTGGCTTTAAAAAAAAGATTGACAGGAGTGTATCAGACAGAGCTGAATTTGGGTTTTCTCAGCATCCCAAGTATCTTTTAATATCTTTTACTGAATGCAGTTGCCACAAAATAGTATTTCATTCCTTTAAGCTGTGAAAGTATTTTTAAATAATTGTATAAATAAATGCATTGATTTACAAATAATAGTTACAGTTTTGCTTTAATTCTGATTTCTCTGTTTCTGGATGACCCTTTTAGAATATGCAGGACCAAAGGACTTTCAGAACCATCTTGTAATGGTGTTAGTAGGGAATATGCTGCAATATAATATGCTGCAAAAATAGGGAATACGCTCCTTAGGGAAACTAAACAGTGCAGCCTGAAGAGTTAGAATCCAAATAGTTTTTTCTATCTAGCTTGTTTTTATATGCTTGCAAGGAAGCAAGACCATACAGTTGTCCTGTAACATTGTTATGGGCCAATTCCAATGACACATAAACTTCTCTTTTTTAAACTCTATCAGCTCAGCTTTTGAAAAACAGAAAGCTATTCTGTATTTTGTTTATATGCACACAGGATTCAAATTTATCAGTTACCTTCCCTTTCATTTAATCGAAAGTTCACAGCACTTACCCTAGTTCCTTCCAAGGCTCTGGTACAAATACTTCTTTATGCTGAAGGAACATGTGAAGTGCTGGAATCATGAACCTTTTAATCATTTCAACAACAGAAAATTGTTTTGAGTCTTTCTTCCACTTTGGGAGAGGTGCAATTTCTGATACTACGGAAGAAGTTGCCCAAACTTACCTACAGACAGCTGATGCCAGAAGCATCTCGTGTGCTTGGGGTAACTGTGTGCAGACTGGCTGCCTTGCAAGGGATGGCTTGCCAAACCTGCATGTGTTTCTGAGCTGTTCCATGACTCTAATCAAAGAAAACCATACCTATTAGGAAATTAGAGAAATCTCAATAACAGAAGTTTTACTTTGGGCTAGTTCAGCCCATGGAACTAATATGCATTTCATTAGATGTACATGTAGAAGGTAAAATACCTTTGAAAACTAATTTGTTAAAACAGATTGTGTCCTTTTGCAGTTCAGATTGGTGATAAAGGTTTTGAGAAATGATCATCGTTTGTGTAGTGTAAGGCTGTGGGGTTTACTGCAATCCTTACTTTTTGGGCTCTCACCCCCAGAACTAAAAGGTTGTGGCTGTGGGATCTGTAGAGCTAAATTTGTGTCAGAACTATTTTTTTTAACTCTGTGGCAGGAACTTTAATGCCAAATCAAGTCAATCTTAGTCATGCTTGACTTTATATAGGAGCAGGGATTTGTTCTTCCACTGCCAGAAAAAAACCTTATATCTTTCTGAGGACCGTCCCCTCTGTCCTGGCTTCTTTCACAGATGGGTAGTTGTGTGTGTCAGTGCTTGGGCTGGATCGATCTTGTATTACTGGGTTATCTGAGAGCCAGCAGATACTGAATTTATGTTCACAAAGCCATGGCCTGTGTCTCATGCCCATTGCTTTGTTGTGGTAGTTGGCATCACAAACGGGATTTGGAGTTTCAGATATGTTTAACTGCTTTGTGCTATAAAGTTTTGGCAGTTTGAATTACTTTGTGACACAGTGAACTTGAAGAATCCTACCTGTAGTTTTCTCTTTATTGGAAGAATTCATGAATTTAGGAAAAGATGCATTTATTTAATGTTAGCTTTATGGTCTTTCATTCCTTTGTGACTGTCATACTTAGATGAATAAGGCAATAAAATGGCACTTCAAAAAAAAAAAACAAAAACAAAACAACCCAAAGCAGGGAACTGAAAGATCTTTCAGCATACTGTGGTGGAAGAAATGCATCATTATAATTTCACTGTGTGTTGCTCAGTCTTTCATCAGGCTTCCACCTGGAGTATCTAAAGCTAGAGTTCTTTGTTTCGTGCTTGTTTTGGCTTGACTCAGTCTCAAGACTGGAGTCTTACATATGGTTCTAACAGAAGTAATCCTTGTCTTGTAGCTGGATGTAGAGGCTTAGGTCTATAGTTTAGTCTGAATGTATACGCTTACCATAAGCCTGGGTGGTAAAAATACACATGTAGTGAAATTCTACAGTGGTTTTCATTGTACATGCTGTTTCCTTACAGTATTTGCAGTTACTTGCATAGTCTTGTTTGGACATTTAAAAATAACAATAATTAATGGGAGATGATGTTTCTACTTCTAATCAGGCAGGAATTCATATCTGCTGTTATGGGATGGGGGAATCAGTAAAAATCTGGAAAGCTGCAATCAAAACAGTGAAGCCAGAAGCAAAGGGATTAAAGGCCTTTTGAGTTGTGTTGGCACTTTTCCTTTTTGAGAAGGTTTTTAAACTAACAGCTTGAGCTGCATAAACTTGAAATATTTCTCAAGTGTTTGTTTATGTGAATTGCTTTCTAATGAGGTCATAGCTGTTTTCCCGGACACAGTGGTATTTCCTCCTCTTGCTCTTATTTTTTTTGCTGCTTTCTACATTATGCCTTGAAGACAGAACAGGCATAGAAAAATCAAACATTGCTCAGGATACTTCCAAGTTTCAACTCTAATGCTTTACAATCATTTCAAATGACTCAAGGCTGGAGCTCAATATAAGCATATGTGGAAAGAAGCACTTGAAATGCTTTAGAGTTTTAAAGAAAACCTGTATCATTGTCAAGAGTAACTCAGATGTAAAGTTTTTAGCTCCCCAAAAGTTAAGAGAATTGGGGTGGGTTGAAAAGAATCTGCAAATGTTGATTTTTCATTTAAATATATTTCATCTCCCACGTGAGATTGAACTCTAACCAAAAGAAAAATCACCTGACCATAAAATGGGCAGTTTTAGCTCTATGTGGCTAGGCATTACATATGTAAGTAAATAGTCTTTTCCTTCTGTTCTACAGAAATCAAAAACATGAAAAATTGCACTTTCTTTCCTTTGCTCTTTGCTTGAAATGCAATTAATTGTGTTGGGTTTATCGACAGTATTTGATACTGTTGTTGCTGAAGTAAATAGCATCCTGTTTGCAGAACCTTTGTTTTTTCAGACTGCTAGATTTACAGCTTCTGAAAAAAAACAGACTGGTGAACTAGATACTGCTGTACTTCAGGTGGCTGCTTTCACGTATTTTGGGCTAGTGTCATAGGAGGCCAAAATTTTATTCTGAAGTGGGGAAGAGGGAGGGAGCTTATGTCATTGGGTAATATAATGATGATGCTGTGAAGTCATGATTTCCTAATGACTAATGTGGAGTAGTATAGTTGAATATAAATTCAGAGTGTTTTTTCTGCAGTGTCGTGAGTCACAGTGATTCAGTCCTGAGCCATGGAGCTGCACAGTGTCATGGAGGAGGGGGGATCAGTTGGGCAGGCTGAACTGAGTGGGATTTGCTGGCAATAGGTGGTGGAGGTGGGTTCATGTATGTGGGGGAACTGCAAGGTCAAATCCTCTATGAAGACCTTATGATATATATATGGTGTATAGATCTTCTTCATAATGTGGAACCAAATCTCTTTGGTATAAAATAATAATAATTAATAACAATAATAATAATAATGAGGGAAATCTGATTAAATCTGTAAATGGTTTCATTGGTTTAATTAGCATCTTTTTTTCCTTTTCTTTTTTTGAATGTTAACAAAGTAAATGGGCAATGTTCTTCCCAAAATACTTCAAAATTTTGAAAGGCTCTTACTTTCCCACAAAGTTTTATTTTTAAGTCAAGGCTCTGCTGTAGATGGAGGCATACAAGAAAGATCCATCTTATGTTTTTGAAACACTAAAGTAATCATGTAACTATTATTACAATTGAGTTTATTTTTTTTGTGGGGAGTATAGTTGTGAGCTGGCTATTACAGCTCCAGGTTGCTTGAAAAAAGAAGTGTTCAGTTCTGCAAAACAGATCATGCAGTCGCAAAATGTTTTTCGATTGGACAGCTTTAGTGCAATTTATCCACCTGAGTACCAAGTCCTACAGAGAGGAAGATTACACTTCAGAGACATCAGAAACTGTCTTCTTAAAACAGAAAAACATACTGTTTCATGTGCTGAAATTTGAAGTAGCTTCAGGCTCATCGAGAATGAGAAATATTTAACTTGTACAAAGAAATGCCAGTGCTGTAGACTTGGTCCAGGATTTTAATTATTTTTAGTTGAGACTTTTAAGTGTAGTCAATTGCTCTGAAGGTAATTTTGAAAGCAGCATTTTATTTTCTTCCATTGTTGAAGTAGACAATAAAATACACCATGTTCTTAAAATGAAATTGTATTTGAGTTTAAAAAATGAAAGAAAAATCAACTGTTTCTTTTATATGTTTTTGTCAGTAGCAGCATAAGCTTAACTATTTCCTGTTTAGCAATATCTGTGAAATACTTCTTTTCTCTTTCTTCTTTCAGAAGTGAAGCCAACTTGCATATTTAACAGCATGGAATATTATGACGGAGACATGTTTCGGATGGATGCTTGTCGATTTTGTCGGTGCCAAGGGGGAGTCTCTATTTGTTTCTCTGCCCAGTGTGGTGAGCTACACTGCGACAGGTACTATGTGCCAGAAGGAGAGTGCTGCCCAGTGTGTGAAGGTACAGTCTCTTTGTAGTCCTGTCTGCTTTTAATTCTGCTGCTTTTTTTCTTTTTTTTTTTTGCCTGTTCAATGGAAATGAGCAAATGAGGGCTTTTGTTCTTCTGAAGTTTGCAGATTCCTCCGTAATTCAGTTCATTTCTGCATTTTTGCTGTGCCTGAGTGTGCTTTATGTTCTTTGCAGTGCTTGTCTGACCTTGACACTACTTCTTAGACATGGTCAAGTGTGCAGTGCATTTTGGGGGGGCCTTCTTGACAAAGGACATAAGAAACTGTTTCTAATTTCTGCTCAGACATTTAGACAGGCATCTCCAGAGCTGCAGTTGTGGCCCTGAGACAAATTTCAATTGCTTTGCAACCTGCTTCTTATTCTGTTCAGCTAGAGTAAGGCACAAAATTTCTTTCCTCTACAATTATAGCAAAGCCATGGGGCAGCAATCCAATGTCAATGTTTTTCTCTTCCTCCTTTGCCCTGCTGACAGCCTTGCTAGGCCTGCAGTCCTCCTAAAAAGGGCTCTGTGAGAAATTTCACATTGACCTTCTTGCTTATATTAGAAAGTATTGCAGGCATCTTCTGCTGGAATACAACCAGAATTCCCAGCAGAGGAAGATAGGGGTGGTGCTGTGCACTTGGATCTTGCCTCAGTGGGGGTCAGGTTATGGCCACCAGGTAGTCAAAAGGCCTGTGAAGCCCATTTAGTCCCTTTGTTTAAATGTGAACATAGGAATATCTTCTCAGTAAGTGAAATCACCTGGAAATCTGAAATCTCCTCAGAGGAGGGGAGGAATCTAATAATTAATGTGAATTTCAAACACTTTGCAGTCTCCTTAATATCAGTATTCCTGTAGCTCCTTGCAGGAGCAAATAAGCCAAAAGATCCATTATAGTAATGTTTTATTCCACGCAGAGAATTAGAAAGTAAGGTACCTCAAAAATACGTCTGAAAGAGGCAGCTGTAAGAGCTGGACCTTCTCACTCAGCACAGGATCTGGTAAAAAATGGCTTGTTTTGTTCCAAGCTACTGAGAGCTTCCGAGCTTTAAACCCAAAATCTGGATAATGAAATACCAAGTGGGCAAGTTAGGAAGTCATTTCTTAAAGAGTATTTGTAATTTTTTTATATTTTGGTGTATATTTTACATGTTTTAGTGTAGGTTCACATCAGTTGATACATGGTGTTCACATGTAGAGAAATTGAAGTGCAAATGCTGTAGGCTTAGGTATTCTAGAGGGATACCAATCCGCATTTGCCCTGTGTTTAAGACCGTGCCTAGATATTTGTTGTTGACTATAGTTGAAGGCAGGATCCTAGATTTTTGGTCTTTCCTGATGCAGTTTCACCTAAACTTACAAGAGCCTTCATACTGTAAGAAAAAAAAAAAAAGTCTGTGCTATGCTGTCATTAAATGCCAAATTGAAAAAGTCTAGAGAAAGTATGTCTGATGTGGTGAAAGCCCCCAAGTAAGTGCAGATGCACTCCTGAAGAAATTGCTGTATGAGCTGCTGACTTTATAGAATATATGAACTCTCTTGGGCTCTTTTCCTGTAATTACTATTTTTTTCACATATATGAATATTCCAAGATTTGGCATTATGAAATCATTATGACAAGATATATAGATATATAAATAAGGTATCTATATATCTGCTTTATCTGTCCTCTCACATTCAGATATGGGTGCTGATTTTCCACATTGGACTTGCAGTTGTAGATACATCCTTTATCCTCTTTGATGATTTAAATATTCAGCTACCTTATTATTGATCAATAAATTGTTCTGTCATATCATCATACCACATTAAAATTTGATTTCTCCATTTTTGCAACCGTTGAGTCAGACTAGCAAGAAAACCTGATAACATTCCATTTCAGGTTTGATGTGTTGGTATGTGTTAGTCTGCAGTGGAAATGTCTTCTTTAAGACAGGTCCTTAGTAAGACAGAATAAAATGGATAATGATTTATAATTATTGAGTCCAGTCATTGTTTTCTAGTAATGCCTGTGTCTTAATGCCAAGTTCCAGGGTCCTTTGTCAAATCACCTGGTGCTATTTGGCTTGCTTGTTTCTATTGTGTGTTCTTTTGATAGGGGTTATGGCACTAAATGAAGGAGGTCTGACTTCTCAATGATTGGATACTAAGATATATGGTGGTTTTTACTAGAAATCCCTCTTGATTTGTTGGCATTCTTTGAAGTGAGCCTAGACAGCTGGCTCTATTAACATATTATAATTGTCCTGGTTCCTTTAAATACTTAAAAAAAAAAAAAAGGTGGCTCTGATCCCTTTTTTAATAACTTGAGTAAAGCTGACACCTAAATTGACAAGGTAAGTATTTTAAATGGGCAGAACATATCAGCCCACTCATTCATGCTTTTCTGGTTGTTGGCATTTTTTCTACCTTCTCTTCTTCTGTTGAGTGACTGGTTTTCAAGGTGCTTAGTTGCTTCCTACTAATATTTACTTGATTATAGAAATATCAAGAAATATAAAACTTTTTTTTCTCCAACAATTCTAAAATAGCATGTAGTAAATTTGGTGTGAGTTGTATAGTACAGCACAATCCCTTCTTGACTTAACTCCAGGAAGAGTTCTTTCTCAAAGTTCTGTGGACTATATCAGCATTAGGAGATGTAATTTGCTGGACTCAGTGTATAGCTTTAAACACTACTGACCTTTTAAGGGTACAAGGATCTTTGTGCTTTGAGTTGCATAGAAGGCTATTGCAAATAGCATGAGTCTTGTATGCCTTTTCTGTGCTTTTTCTGTATTCCTGTCAGTCAGAATCCTGTACATAAGTTAAATGATAAAATTCACTTCACTTGTTTGTGTATAATTTGATTTTTGGCTAGGTTGAAATGGTTGTTTACAGATGTGAGGTCATCCTAAAACATGAAAGGTGCAAAGTTAAGAATCGAGGAAGCATTTTAATTTTTAAATGCCTTATTTTCACAAACATCTGGTTTAGGCCTTAATCAGAATTTTACCAAAATTCTGAATATCAGTACAGCTCAGGATGGGGATGACATTGTGTGCAGTTTCACTCCAAATGTTTGGAGTGTCATAAAGTGGCTTAGAATAAGACAACAGCTACTGGCACTGCTACAGGTTTTATCTACACTCAAAATGCATTGCCTTCCTTCTAAAGTGAAGTGATGAAACTTCAAAGAAATAATCCAAGTTTCATTCGATCCTTTTTTCCCTTCAGATAGGATATCTTACTTCTCCCAAGTCCTTCCAACTTAACACTCCTGGAAAATTAACTTATAATAAATCACTTGTGTTTGTTTGATGTCTCTATAAAAAGATGGTTTTGGTTGTATTTATTGCTTTTAATATATTAAATTTGCTTTAATATGTAATTTTTAGTATTGCCTGCTTTGCAAATGTGACCTACTTCCTGTACATTCTCAGATACTTTGTTTTTTGAGCCTGACCTTTTATTAGCCACCATGATAAATTGTATGCATTCACATTATATATATATCTTTTTAACTGTTAATATCAGTGCGAATTACCACATCTCTGGAGTACTATTATTTCTGAAGAGTAAAAGCTGCTTTTATTTCAGGTAATGGGTTAGCATATACAGACTTGCATGGAACTTGAGGAGAAAGCCTATATAAAGTATGCTCCCTAAAATTCTGTTATTTAAATACCCAGATCTTAATTTGATTGCTAGCAGGTAAGTGGGACTTGTGGCTTTCAAGGGGAAAAAACTTCAACTGAAATGAAATTGAAAACTGACCCTGTTCAAATAGCTAGTATATCTCCAAAACTGTGATGAGGTGTAGTTAAGACACTCTTCCTGTTCCAACAACAAATGTGCCAGAGGCCTCATCTTTGCTCGTAGTGTAAAATAGTGATATGGTGCTGACACGAGTCATTCCAATGGGTCATTCAGAAAATATAAATTTCCTTCAGAAAGCTAGTGCAAAAAAGAAGAATCAATAGGTCCAAGAACAATTTTTTTCTGAAGAACAAAATCAAAAAATTAAAACGTTCATTAAAACACACATTCTCTTGCAATTGCTGTCATTTCAGACCCACTTTATCCAGTCAATAACCCTGCTGGCTGCTATGCCAATGGGCAGATCCAAGCCCACGGAGACCGCTGGCGAGAGGACGACTGCACGTTCTGCCAGTGCATCAATGGGGACCCGCACTGCGTGGCAACGGCCTGCGGACAGAGCTGCCTAAACCCTGTCAAGGTCCCCGGGGAGTGCTGCCCCGTGTGTGAAGGTAAGAGTGGCATTTCCCCTCATTTGGCTTTGGTCTGTCATGGCTCCTGCTTTCCTGGCAGTTCTCGGTTTACTTTAAAATTTTGGAGGATTGAAGAAGCTGGTGCAGCATTGGCTGATGACTGAATAAATTGGTGAGGGCAGGAAACATCAGCGTGGTTTAACTACACCTGTATGTTGGCAGTCCTTGGTACTCTTTTGGCACAAAGAGTATAGTAAGAGATGGTTAAGATCAGCATTATTTACTAATTTTTCTCTTATCTTTGCTTAAACCTTATTAATAAATACAGAAGTTAGAAGGTCAAAATGTTTATCTCTTGGTATTACAGTTAATTGAATTACTCCTGTTTTCTTCTTCATCTCTGTCATTTAGGTGCAACAAAAAATCTCTTTGTACAACATAGTTTGATATTGGACATAATTATTTCAGTGAAACTTGTAAAAAGGGATGTTACCTGGGATTCAGATTCATTTGTCAAGTTTACAATTATTTTTCATTTGTTTTGGAAATACATGTATATGGTGTAACTGATTGAGATTTAACTTAACTAAGAGGTAAAATGCTTTCCCAGCCTGACCATGGAAATATGAAGACTTGCAAACTGAGATGTTAAATAAAGTATTTTGAACTGTATTTGTAAATGTACATTTAGAGCTGCATTTTCTGGAGTAGCTGTTCATCCAGAAAAACACCAGATAAATTTAGAAATGGCTCATCTAGGCCTAGGGCCATCTTCACAGTGCACAAACACTTGGTGCTCAGTGAGTTGCCACATAAGTTTTTCTCATTCCGTCTCTGATTAAAAAAAAAAAAAAAAATTGGTATATCTGCATGTGCCTCAGGGCCCTTCTTGGTTTGCAGTATCCATCCAAATAAGCTCACTGGGATACTTACTTTTTAGGATAAATCTGAGAAGCATAAGGATTTCTTGCAGGTGCTCTTTAATTCCAGAATTCACATCACTAGGTATGAAGAAGGTGTTTGATGCGGTGTGTAAAAGCTGCTGGTGAATTGTACAGAATTGCACTGCTTGCACTGAATGAATTTCACTGTGAGGAAGCAGGTTAACTTCTGTTAATCCCCAGTGATCACCTCACAATGGATATTGCAGAGCCTGTGCTGTCACCCCTCATTATTTAGGTGTCTGTGAGCCAGCTTGGGAAGGCAGTCCAGAGAGAGAGAAGCTGATGGAAGAATTTTCAACATGTTAGTACACTGAGAGGATTCTTTTCCTCTAATGAGGGAAGGCTAGGCATATATATATATATATATATATATATATATATATATATATATATATGCATTTAATTCAATTATCTCTCATTCATTTCCTCCAGTCTGGAAGAGGAAAATAGAGACATTTGCCTAGCCTTCCCTCATTAGAGGAAAAGAATCCTCTCAGTGTACTAACTAATATATATATATATATATATATATATATGGGACTGAGCTAATTATGAAGAACGTGGGAAGCAAACACAGGGTCAAGCACAGGCTTCCATCTGTCATTGCTAAAGGTTGCAACATAAGCAAGCTGGTGCTTCATTAACACACCACACTAATGCCTCTGCAGTGCTCTCAGGACACGAATTCGGTCCTTTGAACTAGGTCAGGTAGTTCTATGCACTAATGTGTTTTTACTCTTAGAAGAAGATGTAGCTAGCAACTGTTTAAGTCCGTAGAAGTTGTTTTGTAGTTGCTGGGTGAGTGGCGTATGGAGTGCAATCATACTTATCATACAAATGGATGTAAACTGACACAATAGAACTGTGGCATCAATATTTAAATGAGTTCTTTGTGTCATCTAAATTATGTTTTATTAAAAAATAGTCTGACTTCTTATTTGTTTCTCTGTTAGCTGTTGTATGGTGTATGTTTAAGTGTAGTCATCTAGTTTTGAGTGTGTCGTCTGGAAGACAGTGATACTGAATGGTATTTTGAGGAACTTCCTAAATTTTAAGCTTAAAAGCATCACCTTTGCCTTGGTGGTGTTTTTCTTTTTCAATGGGTGATGAAGTTATGTAAGTGGTGGAACCAGCAATTAGTGGAAGTGCTTCTTGTTCATGCTAGGAGGAGGCTTCAGCATACTTGGGTACCAGTGGTCACAGAACATCTGAAAACACTTGAATCTCTCTTCTTTTATCCCCTCCCTCTCCCACAGAAAAAAAAAAAAAAAAAAACAAACCAAAACAGATTATTATGATCCATTATTGCAAATTATTTAATTCCAGGAATCCAAATATGGGATTATTTCAAGGATCAAAAACCTGGACTGTTAAAACACAGCAGTGAGTTCAGATGCTAGCACCTAAGATTTTAAAAATTGAGTTTGCAAGAAGCAGCTTTGGATAATTTGATGAGAAATTATTCAGCATCTGAGACTTAACAACTTATCTTGCAATAATAACAAATGAAAAAATCCCTGAGAAATGAAACATAAAGGGTACCAGCAAATCTCTTGAAGTTATGTTTTGGGGCATCAAACGAGTTCAAGGCTATTAGGCCTTGTGATTAGCAGCCTGAATAAAAATATTTAGATACAAGAGAGCAAGGTGTTACCTGATTGGAAGTTTAAGACCTGTGTGTCTTTCTGAATCTGTGGACATTTTTCTTTGAAAGAACACATTAAGAAAATCCCAGAACATTAGGAAAAAATAACAATGTTAGATGTTGGCTGTCTGCATTTAACATTAAGAACATGTATTTTAAAATTATTTTTTTAAAAGGTGATGTTTGAGATGATGGCAGCAGGGACTTGTGTGTTAGCCATAGACTTCTGGCCCACTTCCAAGGTCAGATAGCTTCATTTGTCTTAAACCCTAAATCTGAGATTAGTAGTGTTTCTACTTGGAGTTTAATGCGTGGGGTGGGAAGCAAGTACTGTCTGCTTTCATTACAATACAGCTGTTGCTTGCTAACCCAGTAGGAAAGGGACTTCTTTAGATTTCTGGTCTCTGGTTTTCTCCTTATTGTAAGGCTGAACTGGAGAAGTAAGTATGCCATGGGAAGACAGTTAAAAACTTTTACTTTTTTCACACAACTGATTTTTCCTGAATTTTAGTTATATCATTTTAATGACGACCTAGTCCCATCTGAAATGCTATTTTGTTTCTGCCATCATCCAGCCACGTGACATCTGTATTCTGTTAATCAGGTAAGCTGCATGGATCAGTGCTCCTTCCCATTTTAAATCAGCTTCTCACTCTTTCTCCTGAGCATTGTTTCTGTTGATGAAGTTCTGCTGCTGATGCTCACTGTGTCATTCATGACCTGCAGGGGTGGTGGGAACAGGGGAGAATAAGGTCCTGGTTGGGAAGCTGGCTGACAAATCAACCCCTTGATTTTAATGATTCTAATGAAAATGATGTGCAGTACATTTAATGGAGCTACAAGCAATGAAGTATATTCCAGGCCCATTTTTTCCTGAAGAGGAATTAAAATGCATCCTTGTCAGGCATTTGATGCTTTTCTGCTTACCACCTGTAGTGGTTTGGGCTAAAATACTCATTACTGACACCACCTCATTGCACTTGCATATCCACAGCTTAACCTGAATTTTGCAATGCACTGTATGAGCAGAAGTGTTGACTGTCATATGCTCTCCAGTTTGGTTTCTCCATCCTTCTGCTTCTCTTATTTCCTACTGCTCAGGAAAGAGAAGCACAATTCTGAAGTGTGGGCAAAGGTCTGGTGTCTGTGATGTTATATAGTGTCGTATTTTCAACTATGCAGGTTATTAAAGGAGAAAAAGCAGTGTACTTTAGTGACATGTTCAATAAATGGGCAAAAGTAACATAAACTTTGCAGCTGATTTTGGAATAGTAGTTTATTAGTGATTGCAAGGATAAGCATACCTCATTTTGCACTTCCCTTTTGAATGAATTCCAGTTCTCATTCACATCTCAACATAGAGTATATACCATAGAGAAATAACATACTTTTTGCAGGTTAATTTAAAATTACATTTTTCAAAAGTTGTGTTATTTAATTGCATCATGAATATACTTTGCTTTTCTGCTCTTACTTGTATACTACATGTCTTAATTCAGCTGTAGGTCTTTTTGCATTAACTTTTTCACTTTTTTTGTGGAGATAATGCAGAATGTAGGAAATAATTACTTGTATTCTAGAATCTTAACTATGCGTCACATCTAAAGCAGGAAGAAGAATACCTGCTGAAAACCCCCTACTATCTTAGTTTAGTTGATGGACCAATTCACACCCATATTTCTATTTAGAAATAAGTATTAGATGAAGAATAATAAGGAAGACACGTTATATGCTTATCACTGTTTTTAAGCATGCATTTATTTCTCACTGGACCTCTATTTACATTTGAAAGAGAACCCACTTGCCAGCAGCCAGCTTCAATTGTGTGACCTTACTTTATGCATGTCAGATATAGGCTCTTTAATACACAAACCAAAACATTTAGTCAAAGATATTTCTATAGTATATTTTGGGTTGAGTGTTGAGGGATTTGTGGGGCATGAAATTGATGAGAAAATTCTAGTCAAAGCTGCTTGTGGATCTGGCCTGGCTGTGGCTCAGTCAGAGTAAAAGGTTATTTGTATCAGTCAGTTCTGACTCTTACCCTCTGTCTTGGATCTAAACACTGCTCTACCTGCAGTTCTGCAAATTCAGTTATTTGTTGGCTGGCTTATAATCAGTTGCAATAAAGGACATTATTTGTTCCCCTAGGTAAGTTTACATTCCAGCAGTTTCATGAGGATAAATTTTTTCTTGGATTGCACTTGCAAAAAAATTTTGCTGCCAGAGATCACATACAACATGCTAGAAATTCTGTGTACAAAGGTTCTCGAAATATGAGCACTGTATGTCAGCACACAAATCTATTCAGTCTTTGAATATGGTAAATTTAGAGCAAACTAGAACATTCCCATTCCCTCATGAAGAAAATCCTGATGTTCTTACTACCGCAGTGAGGAAACCAGGGTGTAAGGATTGTAGATACTGAAGTTACATAACAGTAGCTGTTCACACATTGCTAAATTAGAGACCAAGAAGTAGCAATTTTGGTGTTTCTGTTACCATACAGAGTTGATTTGTATCTGTTCTCTGCAGTAAACCCTTTTTAATTCCTCCTATCATGCTGCTGTATGTTTATCCATGGTGTATATCCTGTATGCATGCTATGCAATACACGTTCCCATGTTGACTGGATGCCCAGATTGGTTTGATTTTTGTCTCAACATGGTGTGACCAGAGGTATGTGGGGGAGGGGCTGCACATGTGCCGCTTGCAGGAGGCAGCTAGGAGAAGATGGAGGAAAGCCCTGTCTCTAGAGAGGCTTTGACAGCCATTTCCATCTCACATGGAATAAGCAGTCAGTAGGAGACCACCAAGGACGCTGTGTCCGCCAGAGAGGTTCTCCAGTCGGGTGGCAAAAGGTCTCCACCAGTGGAATGTTCAACTGGGCCAGTGGTTTCCTGCGAGTGACCAGACCTTGGGAGGAGCTGAGGGGTATAAAAGTAACTGCATCACGAGCTGCAGGGCTCTTTTTTGCCCTCACTTTTTGCCCTTGCTCTTTTTGCTTGTTCTCGCTCGCTTGCTCTCCCTCTGGCTGGCTGGACACCTGTTGACCACCTCCTGTGTCCTGTCCTACCACTTCCATCTTCCTCAACCCACTCCAGCCATTTCCTGTCCTGCCTCCCTGCGTTCCTGCCCGGGTTCCTGCCTGAGCCACCTGCTTCCAGCCCTGTGTCACCGATCCAGCCCATCGCCACGATCCGCGCCATGACCCTGTCCAGGGTTCTGGACCTCCTGCCCGATCCCCGCTCACCTTGTGTCCGGCCGCCCGTTGCCGCGGGAGCTGTGCCTGTGTAGCTGCCTGTCTCCTAGAGCTGCACAGTGTGCACACACCCCCTGCCTCTTGGATGCCAATAGCACACTCCAAAGTTCTGGTGGTAATGCCTGCTTTTCCTCTCTGTCTCCCCTCTCTCTCTGCTGCCCCCCCCCCCCCCCATTCTTTTTTCTTCTTTTTCCTCCTTTTCTGTCTTTTCTATTCTTCTTTAGTAGGGCAATAGCCTTTTCGTTACCAGTAAATGGTTTTCAGATACACTATTTGCCTTGTTTGGCTTAATTCTCTCCTAGATCTTCTGTTTGAAAAGAACCCCCACAGTTCCCCCTTAGTGGAACACAACATGTGCTTGGAGGCCATCCTTCATGAGTCCTGAGCCAGAGTGATTGTTAAATAGCAGCTTTCCAGGAGCAGTTTGGTGATTAAGGGGAAAGAACATGTTGAACATGGATTAACAGGGCCTTGAGAAGGCAAACACCATACTGAAATTAAGATCAAGAGGAGAATTCACAAGACCTGAAGTAATCCTTTTTGCTCTCTTTCCTGTGGGTGGGTATGTCCCTGGATGACATAGTAGGTACTTGTTTCTTTTTTGTACATTGCTCCTCTGATAAAGATGGAAGCTGGAAAGTGTTGGAGAGCTGTAAGTCCAAAGTTTGCAAAACACATCCTAGAAGGACAGGCTGAATAAATTAGATTGGTTCAGCTTAAAATAAAATTATGAAGTCAGAATGTGAACATAGCAGTCCTCAATTGCCTAAAAGATTGTTGAAAAGAAAAAGATAAGACAAAAAAAAATGAAATTGGATTACAAAAGTGAAAGATGGGATTTAGAGGAAGGCAGAAAGTTGTTGAGGAAAATGAAATTCCTTCTGTGGCATGTTGTGACTAAGATTGTCTTTTTGATGTGTTCAGGGCACAGCAGTTGTATTTTCAGCCTCAGTGCAAAGAGACTTGCTCAGGAAATTGCTTACATAACTGAAAGCAGTAATGGTAATTCACATGTAGCTTTCAAGTGTTTATGCAAGTGATGGCTGTAGCTTACCAATATAGAGCCCAATATATAGCTGGGGGCTTGTGGGGGAGGGTGTTTGGGGTTTTTTTAACAAACATCAAGGTGATCAGAACCCTTTTGGTGGGACATCTTGATACAATATGTCCATCTTGAGTCACTTCTTGCCAGTTACCTGACACACAAAAGCTCATGGGCTGTGCATGAGGCCTATCAATAAAAACTCAATGTATGAAGCAGGTGACTGGCTGTTCTGAGGTAGCTGTTTCCACAGGGAGAAAGGCAGAAAGCCTTTCCACAGAAAAGGCATAGAGACAGAGGCGTATTGAGACAGAACAGTGTGGAGGGGAAGACCTTCCTTCATCCTTGGCCTGTCCCCAAACTTAAGCTCTTCAGCTGACACAGCTTTTCAAGTCATGCGCCTCCTTTCTCTGGTGAGAGCTGGGAAAAGCTGGCCCATTCCCTTCTGTGGATCCAGCACAAAGAATTAGTTTTAAGCTTCTGATGGATGCTTCTATATAGCTTCTATATCTCTGTAATGATATTGGCCCTCTGGGATTTGACTTTATTTAATCTATTATCTATTTAGTTTGTTTTTTAGACTTCTCTTCATTAGGAGCCAAGGCTTAGGCAATCATACTTGTGCTTTCCCCATGGTTTTTGAGCCAACAGCTTATTTTTGCAGCACAAGGAAGTCTCAAAGGGATCACATTTCTTCAGATTAAAACAGACAGCTAGGTAGAGGGGAGGAAGTGGTTTTCCAAGTGCCATAAGGGACTGCAAAATTTTGATATGTGCTTACACTTCTTTTGGCTCAGACCAGCTCTTCATGGGGGCTGGTCTGTGTTCTTGTTCCATTGGAGCCAATCAGATCCATTGGCAATCAGCTGCAGTTAGTACTGCTGCTTACAGAGCTGCCTGCTTCTTGCTGGCTGGCAAATTTGCTTTCTAAGTAACATTACTGTGGTTTAAATAGCAATTCCATTTTTAATGAATTTTACCAAAAAAGAGGGAATATAGGATATGAATATATAATAGCATGTGAATAATACTGAAAGAGCTACAGTGATAGAAATAACTGTTTCCCTCAGGCCATCTGCATCTGTGGACAGCCATCCGCAAATTAGAATAATAGCTGTGTTCACAGGAAGTAAATATTGGTTAGGATAGTATGAAAATACCTTTTTTTTTTTTTAACAAGGTAATAAATGCAAGTGCTCAGCACTGGCATTGATGCTAAAAATGTCCCTTAGGAAAGTCTGTGGTTGCTTCTATTCCCTTGCATCTCTCAGAGGCTCAGGCTATTCATAGGGAAAGCTGATACACAGTAATTGGTTAACTCACAGCACGTCCTTCTGCAGGAGAGCCCTCAGGTACAGATGGCAGGGTGCCAGCATAAGCTGTGAATGAGAAATTAAGTGTTAAACAAAATCCCCTCAGAGGATTTTCATGAATAAGACCCACAGTACTTCGCTGTCATTATGGCTGACACTTTATCTTCACAAAAAGAAATTAACATTTTCATCAATAAAGGAATCTAAACTCTAGCTGAGATGTAATTCAGTTCAGTTCCTTTAGCGTGTCTAGCACTTCATTAAGTAAAAACAGGCAGCAGAGTCCAGTGAAAAGAAATTTGATTCATTCAGGATGAAGTCAGTGGTAGCAAGCAGTGTTCACTGACACGGGGTGTGGGCCCAGAGTCCTCCTTAGAGCATGAAGTGTAAGTTATTGTTCGGCAGCAGCCCTGGAGCTCCCAGCCAGCCCTTTCATCAAAGTCAATTAAGGGATGCAAACACCATGCTGCAGAGAATTGGGCTTATGTTTGCCAGATCATGATTTAGAATACTGGTTCTAGAGAAGGCAGATGAGCCTGTTGATGTGTGATGAAACCTGCTGCCCGTGCAAGCCAGTGAAATTCAGGAGGAGTACACGAGTATGAAATGACGTTTTCATGGTTTTCCGTGATGCATCGTTGAATTCAGTGGACGACTGCTGAAAGGATAAATAACCAAGGAATCCTAATGAATAAATGTCAGAGGATGTCTCACTTATAAAGAACCTCATGGATCCTCCTAATTTTTTTCAGCACTTCTGGCTTTCATAGATTTACCCCAGAGGTACACTAATTTAGTGTTTATCTTCACCTAGTAAAAATAAGTGAACGGCCTTCTTAATGTATTTAGACATTTCTTGATTGACTTAATTGATTTTGCTTTAACAAGGTGGTCGTTTCTTAGTGTCATTCCACCTAAAATTGTCAAAAAAAGTTCTTATCAGAATTCAAATTCATTTGAAGAGTATACATGCCTGTTAAACCAAAAACTGTTGGAATTGATTATGACAGACAAAAGATTTTAACTTTACATTTTGGGAATAGAAAGTATGTATTTTGATTGCATCTCACTGCAAAAATGACATACATATACCCCCACACATGTACCTTTGGTACATAGAAGGCTTCTTCATTCTGCAGCAATAAATAGTCTTTGATTATAATAGTTACTTTCAAAGAAAAAATACATATTTTAGTAGTTTCAGGATGGCAGCATGAATAAAATTTGAGACAAAAGGCTGCCAAACTGAACTATGTCTTTGGAGGTATTAATCAACATATTTTCAGAGTTACTTGAGACCTTAGAAAGTTATATCATCTAAGTCCTTGCATACATTTTATAAATTGTTTTGTGATACTGAATTGTTGAACCCTGATAGCTGACACAGATAGCTAAATTCTGGGAAAAAATTTCCTGTGAGGCATTAAGTATTTCAAACCCAGGAAGGAAATTCTTTAGTTCAGGACTCAGGACTGATATTTTTCATGTAATGAATTGGAGGGGCGGGGAAGGCTGGAATGCGAACTATGAGGATGGAAAACATTTAGTCACTCTTGGAATGATATGAATGTTTTTACAGGAAGCTTAAGTAAACACACATGCTGCTGCTTAGTAGGCTGCAGTTAACTTTTTTGGACAGTAGACAAAATTTAAACAAGTATGCAGACTCGAATGAAAGGCTATTGAGCAGCACACCCTTCAGGCCCAGTTTTGAGCCAGTTATCACTTAAACCATTAGGTAAAAAGTTAGAGTACTATTTGGTTACGGGGATCTTTTTCTGTGTATTTTTTAATGGTAAATGCTTGAATGCTCTGATTTTGAATTTCTTTTAAGCTGGTTGACGCTGGTTTCATAGGATCACAACATCGAACTTCTTTTAAAGGTATAGTTTGTGTTATGAAATACTACAGAAGAGGGAGCTATTTCACTTTCCCCAAACACAGGCATGTTCTTTATTATTCACGTTGGAGATCTTTATCCTTATTTATAATATGATCTTTATTAATTTTTTTTTTTCCCCCCCAAAAGAGGATTTAATTTTATGAAAACAAATGAGATCTTGGACATCTTAGAATTCTATTCTGTTGAGCTTATTCAGAAGAAATACATGCAGAGGAAAAAGCTTAGAATACAATAGTTACTTCCCTATTTACAACGAATTTTGTAAAACCATGAAGTAGGTATTTCCCTCATATGGTATTACCAAAAGTTTGAAACTAAATCTTTTAGGAGTTAAAATATTGCATTCCAGATGAAACAAAGCAAAGAGATTGTTTTTCATGTAATAATAATAAAAATACCTTCAAGAGGTGAAGCATGTGAAATGTTTAATTTAAAGAAGAACAAAAAAATGAGACTGATTAAAGCTGGTTGTGGCTGTTGCTAAATAACTCTTAACAGAGAATTTCTCTTACAAACACCTGGAAGAAATTTTGCTTCCTGAATAAAAAAAGCTTGTTTTTAAGTCATGAAGTAGATTCAGAGAGATAGACAAACATGTACTTATTTTGCAAAAGGAAGGTAATCAGTACTTGGCAAAAGCATACAGAAATCATCAGAAATTGAAATGTTTGTCTTTTGATTTCAGTTCCTTGATTAGGATTCATCAAGGATATTGCTGCTTCCCCTGGAAATGTCCTGAATTAATATGAAAGTGAAATTCATGGAGTCATGCAAGTTAGAAAGGACCACCAGAGATTTTTCAAGTCCTTTGTCCTGCTCAAAGCAGGTCCAGTGGCAGAGGGATGTCCGGGCCTTGTCCCAGTTGAAGTTTGAGTATTTTGAAGGATAGGGATTGCACAAGTCTCTGTGACCATGTTGTAGTTTGATGACCCATGTGGTTTAAAAGAAAGATCAAAACAGCTTTTATCAAGTTGTAGTTTCCCATTTCATGCTTGTTGGTTGTCTCTCATCCTAGCCTGGAGCTATCTCCAAGGTCAGCCAGGCCTTCTCATCTTAGTACCTTCCGGTTAAGGAGCGGTAGACAGCAGTAGGATGCCCCCTGACCCTCCTTCCCCAGGCTGAGCAAGCCCTGCTTTGTCTGTCAGCCTGCCTTGTATGCCACCTCTCCAGGCCCTGGCCAGCTCAGTGGCCAGCCTTGTGACGTGCTTGCTCAAGTGCGTCCGTGTTTCTCTTCTGCTGAGGAGCCCAAAGCTGGACCCTACTCCAGCTGTAGACATCCAAGTGCTAAATGGAGGGCAACCATTGCTTCCTTGTACCTGCAGGCTCTGCTTTGGCTGGTGCAGGTCCCTCTGGTCCTTCACACAAGCCAAAACTGAATGCTTGGTTCTCTCATAATATATTTGGCTTTTCAGTAGAGTAGTTAAGTGTAATCCCACTTTGCTTTCTGATATGAACTCTATGGCCAGAGTTCAGATTTTGAGCAATGAAGAATATGATTATGAAGGTTGGTATAATTTTTCATTCTGGTTCCACACTCAAGAAGGATTCTATTTAGTTAGTTGTCTTTTATATAATTTAAATAATTATGATGACATCTTCAGTGAATGGTTTGTTTTTAATGTGCAAGTAAACAGTAGAAGTCAACAAGATTGCAGTAAATTGTCCCTGATTTTTTTCTTTGGTTTTATTTGTGTTCCAAGGCTTCAGCAGTCAGTGAATATTTCAGTTTCCTTTCTCTTGTTTTGTTGTTTTGGTTTTTTTTAATAATTGATCAAATTGTGTATATAATAAAATTCTAATCCTGAGAAACAAATTTTCCCTGATCTCACTGAAACATGGTTGCATCAGCTTCTCTCCGTGTCTGAATACTTGAGCAGTATCTTAGGACCTCAATACTCACCAAAGTATAGCAAATATAAGGCACAGTACTAGACGAGATTGACCATCCTGTGTTCTTGTGTGTGTATTTATAGTAGTTCACATTGTTAACAGAAGAAAATATCTGCTCTTTGTACTACAAGCTGTGTCACATCACTCAGGAGAAGTGGGAGGTCTCAGAAATCAAAAAAGAGGGGCATAGAGATTGGTTTTGCTCATATTACAAAAGTATTCTAGATTGGGAAAAAATCAGTGAAAGTACTATTCCACCTGGATAACTTATTTTCCTTTTTTTTTTGACAACCAGTTTTTGTGTTGGTATTGTTAATGTCGGTCCTTAAGGACAAAGCCAGCTCCAGGCATTATTTGAATGTCACCGTCTTCCCTTCTTTCACCTTAAATGCAGTTTGATTTCAAGCTGGAATGAATGAGATTCAGGGTTTGATCTCATATTGTAGTATTTTTCAGTGAGCTAGTCAGACTAAAGGTCCACCAGTAGATGAAATAGCTGATGTGGATTTTAAAATCATTGAAGTTGTTTTTAAGTAAATGGCATTGTAAAAAATTAATTCAGACATTTTTATCAATCTCACAGCAGGCAAGTTAATAACCTGCACTAAAATTCAGCAGAGAAAGTATCAGGATCAGAGAGAATATATGAAAACATGGTGTTCTAGTAGGAATCTGCATTTCACTTTATATATAAGCAGTTGACATCAGCAAAATCTGTGCTCCGTTAAATAATCCACTGTTTTCATCCAGACTCTCTTCAATCCCCTCCTCTTTATTTTCTTCTCTCTTTCTTTCTACGGTACGGTTGTATTGTTGGTAAAGCACACAGGCAGAAACAGCACCCACTTTTCCCACCCATTGTCTGTGCATTTGTGCACTGGATCTTTCTTCAGCCATTTCTACCAAGAGCAGCAGTGAAAGCCCAGTTCAGATTGTGTGGTGGTACATGCTTTTTCAAGCTTAGCTACCGCTTGCCTATTCAAATAGCCAGAAGTCTGGCAGAGCAGATCTGGCTTTATTTGTTGAGTCTTGTCTAGTGAAGTGAAAAGGCCTGAATTTATTTTTTTTTCCTGGCTGCATTTTTGCACATGTGGGGGTAGGGAATGAAATTATTTCTTTTGTCCTCTGCTTGCAGCTCATTGAGAAGCAGGCATGCATATAAAATTACTGTATCTCGGGGCTTACCTTTAGGGAGAGGAGGGAGAAAGAAACAGATTTGTAAGCTTGACTGGAAACACTGAAGATGCTGAAAGCAGGCCCAAGAGTGGAAGGTAGCAGGATAATAAAACACAATGAATTGAGGACGAACAAAAACTTTTCAAATTAATATAACAACAGTTTAATTTCATCCCTTGTAAGAAACACTATATTACTGCATGTATTAAAGGCACAAAAAATGTGTCAATGTCCCCAAGAGAAGAGAGCATCAAAACACAGAGGTTTATTTTTGGAAAGTCACAAATAATTATATAACAAATATATATAATTATGAATATTTGTGCTGGTTTTCCTAGCTATTAAGTTATACCTTTGATTAAAGGGAAGTTATCCTGCGAGGTGGACTTTAGTGATAGGGAGTAAAATACAATCCTCTTTCACTCTAGGTTTAGTTTACACCCAAGTGGATCAGTGGATACTAGCTAACCTGCATCTCAACTTTCAGTAAGGTCTTGTAGGCTTTTTGTATCAAGATGTTTTACCTCACGTACTGCAGTCAGATGGCAAAACTGCAGTTTCTTTCAGTTCTCTGCCTTGTCTTACTGTCTGTGAACTTTTCTCTGGGCAGCAGTAATGATTCATATGATTTGTAGTGGTTTTAACTACCTGTGAGTACAAGCATTGCTGTGGCTTTTTTGTTATTTGAAGTGTAGGGTTTGTGGTGGCTGACCAGTAACCTGAATGTAGCTTCAGGGTAGCTCTTGCATTCTGGTCTTTTGCGTGTTTAGGATATTTTGGTTAGACAATGGAATGATGCTAAAAGTCAGTTTGGTTGCAAAACTAGTTTATGTACTCAGAGGCCTAAACAGCCAGGATTAATTAATGGAATGTATCATGTTATGGGCATATATTGGTATATAGCAATATCTTCATGATTCCTAAACTAATGGTTTGGTGAAGTTGCAAATGTTAAGTATTAGACATTAATGTGAGTTAGTCAGATACTTTACTGAATGAATTTGAAAACAACTACAAAGATTTCATTTAGACTAAAACAAGTCTAGTTTGGAAATCCACAGATTTTAAAGTATTTTTCTCATTATGTCTATTCTTCTACACTACACATCCAAAATCAGAGCTGTGAGATGAAGAATTGACGGAAACCCATCCTTTGACCTCCAACCTAGTAATTTATATTAAATCTCTACCAAAGGAAAAATTTTAATTTAAATAAGAAGATATTTGAGGGATCTAGAGAAACATGATGCCATTATACAGATTTCCAGTTTGTACATGAAAAAAAGGTGTTAGTGCTTTTCTGTATGTTTTTAAAATGTATTGCTACTTTCCTACTAGAAATAATACAAGCAACAGAATTTGAATGTTACTCGGCAAGTGCATAATCTGAAAAATGACCTCTGAGATAAGTTTGAAGTTATCTAACTTAATTGTAGTGTCTTTAATGCAGTTTTTTTCATTCCAAACTCTAGTTAGCTGACCTAATTTTAAAAGTATTAAAAATGTTCATCAGCTATATAAACTGTTGTGCTGGGAAGAACAGGGCTGGAGAGAAGCTATATAAGCTGAAAATTGTGAAAGACAATGAAAGCAGAAAAGTTCATTCTTGTAATAGGATAATTTTCAGTTGACTGGAAGGCATGGGTGCAAAAGCTGCCTGCTGGAATGGAGCCAATAGGCACAGAAATTTTGTTTAACAGTGTATACTTCTAACAATTTAATCTACATTGAGTAATATTTTACCCTTACTTGAAAGACTAGCTGCCTATAGGTTATAACGGCAAAATCTGTGGTCTGAGAGTGAAACATGACAAGATGTGGCCACCTCCAGTCCATATAATTTCTCCAGATTTTCACAATTTATCAATTTAAGTATGGAAGGCTTTTTAAATTTAATTTCCTATAAATTTTCATTTCTTGAGATGGAGAAACAGAGTACATATAAACAGTTGAAGCACTGAAATGAAAGCTCACAGTTCTTTAAGTCATGCAAATTTTGTGTCCTGAATATTTTGTATAATGTTAATAATGCTCATAACTATGAATTAATTGGTTCTTCAGTGCCTGCATTCTATGAAGGGCACAAGATAGACAAAATTAGTCTCAGAGAGCAAAAAGTTATTCAAGAAACTACAGGTATTACTTTCCTTCTGTATCCTGTTTTATGATGGTCATTTTGAGGTTTCCTGTTATTTCCATAAGTTTCTGGGTTTTTTTTATTTTAACAACTTTCTATACTAGAGCACATTAATGTTTCTGTGTACCCTATGTATCAAAACAATTTTCGTATTCCAGCATATTTAAATGGTGTCCAGAAGTATTATACTGTTGATAAATATCTTATAATTGCCAATAATCTCCTCAACTTCAGAAAGCATAATCTGGGACTGCACAGTATACTGTAAAATGTGATATTTTCAATGAAGAGACATGTTAAATGCTTTCCAGAGATCTTTCACATGCAGTGCATCCTACGTTCCCATTTGGTATTCAGAGTCTCTTCTGCTATAAATTTCAGTAGAGGTGATGTTATTCACACAGAGAAAGATTTGACTCTACTGCATTACGTGTTTGATGTGCAGCTTGGTAGTATCAATCAATTCAGCTTTAGAGAAACTCTGTTCAGTTTCTAAAGCAAAAATCCCGTCATGAAGTTTTGATGAAATACTTTTGGAGAAAAGTGGACAGAATAAATATTTTGCACTCAGTTTCAAACTGCATGTTCAGGAAAGCTGATTTCATAGTGAACAAGAAAAAAAGTGGTATCTTTTTCTGTTTCAATACTTGAAAAATTTTCTGCAACTTCATACTGTTTTTGTTGAGTGTACATCACTTTGAAACAAAGTCTGTTTCTCGAATTGTTTCTAAAGTACCAAGAATATTCATCAGAAACAAAAGTAATTAAAATTACTCTCTAAACTATTACATTGCATGTGGATTTTTGTGAACTTACTTCAAATATTCAAGAACCTCTTATTCTTTTTTTCTACCCCCAGAACCAACGTATATCACAATAGGTCCGCCCACCTGTGAGGTTTTGGTGAACTGCACTTTGACCGAAAAAGACTGCATCTATAGCTTCAAACTGGACCAAAATGGTTGTCGCATTTGTCAGTGCAAAACTAGTGAGTATGCAAAAATACAGTGGCTTCTACCTTTTATATCAAGCTGTATGTGAAAATGGTAGTATGCTGGTTTTTCCCATTCATGGTGTTGATTGTATGTTGTGTTAGTATGTGTACTTTGTGGTTGTTTATCTTTAAGGAATCAGTTCCTGACTTCTGACGCTGCTTGCTTGCTTAAAATGTGTTTGGAGGAAAACATACAGTGTTTGACTTGAGGTAAAAATTTAATAGCTGACTAGAAAAGGTAATAATTTGGGATCTAATATTTGTATAGACTTTGAGAAGTCTTACCAGAATTCCACATTTCATTTTCCTCTGTCTAAAGAATTTTAAGAGCATCTAGCTTTCTGCACTTCAGAAACTCCTGTTGCTAAACAGCCTATTTTCAACTTAGCTTTTTTCATCAAAATTTAGATTTTGAGGATAAATATTTGAAAATTATATGCTTGGGAGTGGGTGCTTGTATATATACGAGTATATCCATATTTATATTTCTTTCTAGAACATATTCTTATATTTATTTTATATACATATATAATATTTTAGTTAGCATTTATGCAAGCTTTAACATCTATTTCTTCGCAAAGGAAAAACAACGTGCCTTGTGAGAACTTTGTGTGTATCAAGAAAAACGTATTTTCTATATGTGTTTCCTTAAGACTTCACTGTTTACAGATGAAATATAAAGAAATATCAGAAGGAGACCTATGGAGTGCTAGTCTCAGCTGCAGGATGCATCTCTGTGGCTGCCAACCCAACCTAGGAATGGGTTTAAACTCTCTTTGTAATGTTATTGCAGTTTTTCAGTTTTCTTGAAGCCTCTAAGGCTTTCACAACTAAAGTATTACTCCATTTCTCCTCTTTTGGTTTCAGTCCACTCATTCTCAGCCACTTTCTAAACCAATATGACTATTGTAGGGGTCCCAAATAGAAATGGTTAAAATAAAATTCTTAATTAGTACAAACTAAAGAGTTTTAGGAATGGATTGGTGTTGGAGAAGACATCTTAACAAAAGTAAATATATGGCAAGCCGTAACATTATCATGGCAATACAGAAATAATACCTTTGATTCCAAGTTGTATTCGTGGAAGGATTAGGTTGGGTTTTCCTTAGGTTACATCCAAGCTGTTGCATATTTGCCTTACTTTGTTGTTCCTAAGGAAAATGTTAGAAATGTTAAGGTCTGCTTTAAGCATTGTAATTTGATTTTCCTTCTCCTTCTGTTATTATTAAATTGACTGGGGAGTTTGACACAAGCAAGAAGATGGACATACTTGGCAAATTTCATCATCTATGCCTGTGCATGCAAGTCCTTCCCTCTGGTCTGGTGCACTGGAGACACACCATTCCAAAGGATGATTTCTTCTGTTCTAGGTTACTAGATTGCGTATGGACACAAACCACATCTCAGGATGTTATTGCTTAGAGTATTTCTGATTAAATAGAGCATAAGAACCTATTCAGGGGAATTTTTGTCTTGCCAGATTTGCTTGAAATTATCTTCATTTTACAGTAGCAAACTGTCTGGAGCAAACTTAATAGTATCATTTGTCATCTTTTGTTTTTTCCATTAAATAATGTGACTAGGAGATTGCTTAAAAATCTCAGTCATTTAGTTAGAGGAGACCTTTATTTTCTAAGGAAGTGAAGAAAAATAACAGCTTGGAAATCATCATTTGGTGGTTATCAATCAAAATGACAGAAATTGAATTTTTCTGTAAAGTAATGTCTCTCACTTGCAAGGCTCTGCTCTGGACAAATGAGTGTGTGAGAAATGAGAAGAGAGGAGTCTTAGGTCAAATATGCTGAAAATGTACTGTGCTAGCTCACTGTGTTTTGAGATCCTGTGTACTTTAAAGTCCAAACCAGTTCAGTTGCATCTTGGTTCTCTTAGGGACATCAGAACATATATTATCTTTAACTCATATAGACTCAGGTGGACTTTTGTGAACATCACTATCTTTATACTGCATCTACTTGTTTTTTGCTGGTCTAAGCTACTTGACAGTGTCAAATTTAAGTGCCTCAGTAAGAAAGCCCCCATGCCCACGCTACCGTTTGAAGTCATCTTATCCTAATTCTACTAACCTATTTCCAATAAAGTTTCCTTTTTTGTTAATTTCTTTTTAGATATCTCTGCTGAAGGTTTGTTATACTTCAGTTATTTCAGCCAAAATAAAAGCAAAATGACAAAGTAGAAGAACATAGAGTGAGGGTGTAATTTGTTCTTCATTGTTATCTTCATTTACATTCATGTAGCCAGAAATAAGTACAACAGGTTTATTTGGAATGATTATGTAAGTACAGTATAGTGAAACTTGTTTGGTGCTTTATTGTAATTAGTTTCAAGTCTATCCAGCCTGGTTCAAGCCAACTACAGAATGAGAAGGAAGAAAGAAGCAAATCAAAACATTTCTAGAATATGATTTTAATAGAAGTAGTTTACTTTGTCTTTTATCCTTCTTTTTGTTTCTGCAGTGAACACAAAAACATGCTGTAGCAACATGCAGTGGAAAAATGCATGCTGTAAAGTAAAATAAAATAGCTTTTTAAAGTAGCAGAGCCAGACCATAGTTGTAAGAGAAGGGAGAAAAAAAGCCACATTGAGCAAAGAGTGAGCATAGACAGATATGGGAAGAAAATTCAGTAAGTATACATGGAACCACAAATGATGAGGGAGAAAGAATGATCATACTGACCAGAAGCATCTAGAAGCCAAAGCAGCACTACACGACAACAAAAGGTAAAAATTATAATCCAGAACCTGGTGTGCCAGTTTGGCCAAATTTAGGAATACATCCTCTGAGAGAAGGCAGGTTACAAACCACCCCTCCCACACCAGGTTCGGGAAAAAAAACTTTTTCCTCGAAGGAAAATGAAAGAGATAACAACTATTTATTTAACAAGTACACAGGAAAAAAGATACTAATGCTAAATAATGAAACCTCTTGCTGTAGAGAGAAAACCTGGGAAAATTTCAGAGTCCTTCAGTAGTCTCTCTCTCTCTCCCACCTTGGAGCTGGGATGGGGTGGTGGGCCCACCTCCAGGGCCAAGGCCTCGGTGGAAAGTCCTCCCAATGTATTCTGATGTTGAAACAGTCCAGCAGAGAAAAAAGGGAAAAAAACCAAGTCCCAGGAAAACAAAAGTTCAACTCTCTGTCTCTCTCTGGAGAAAGAGGAAGGTGAAAAACTGGCTGGAAAGCAGCAAGCTGGGTGCTTCCCTCCGCTCTTGCTCTCCTGCCGCAGCTGAACACAGACCGGTTTTATCTCTGTGTCCTCGAAAACATGAAAACAAACTGAAAAACTGCTTTGAAAGTTTTGGTCAGGTTTTTCTCTTCTCAGGCTCAGTTTAAAGGCATAGAAAGGCACAAAATTAATTTCTGGGCATAGGGCAGCGACATGGGATACACATCATAAAGTCACCTCAAGACACCTAGGAAGAACCACTGCAGAATACCAAGAATAAAACAAGTAGGAAAAACATGAAAGGCATTACCCAGAAAAACCCAAAAAAATCCCAACAAAAAACACAAGGATGGTATAAGATGATACAAGAGCAAAACACAAACAGAAGAAAGTAAATAAGAAAAAAATTGCAGTGTGCAGTGATTGCTCTTGTGTTTGGAGTTTCTAGGCCTTTACTTTCATAGGGAGAACTGGAGTGGACTGAAGTCTTTAGGAAGACAAATACGTTCAGAGGAGTCCTTGTGGAAGACCAGTGATCCACTGTTTGTGAGGCAGGACTCCTGTTGCCCCAAGGAAGACTGCTGATTGCAGTAAAATAGGATTTAAAATCTGATTGGTAGCTGCTGCTGCACATGAAGTCATTCTTTAGCAAGCGTCTGCAGTGCAGGCCTTGTCTGTTCCCTGGATTAGTTTCACAGAAATGAAAAACCCTTTAAAATCTCTCCTGTGACTGAGACTAGTGTTTTACACCAAATGAATTGAACATATAGTACTCTTCAGGATATAAATGTGAGCACACATGACTTTAATATTTTTTTAACCTTTCAAATCTTACTAAAATGGAATTAAATTAGAGTGTTGCTGACAATTTTAAAAATTGTTTGTATCATTGAGAAAGCTTACCTTTGCAGTTCCAAAATGCAACTGTCATCCAGTTTCATTGATTTCAGACTCCTTATGGTGGCATGCCATTGTAGAAGACTGAGATGAGTCATTTCCCCTGCACATTGTAATTCATCACCTTCCACTTCATGTCGTGGTCTCTTTTGTCTGTCAAAGCAAGTCATGCAACCACTGTTCAAAAATAAGAAATCTTGGTATATTATGTGTTTGCACAGTTCTCTCAACATGAAACCACCTTCTCCCCAGCGCACATTCTATGGATGCACACAGAAATGATTTTGAAAGTGTTGATACCTTTTCCTTTAAAGAGAAGAACGCGTTTTCTACCATGGAGTTAAAAGGAGGCACTGTCATTCAGTCTATACTAGCACACACCAGAAGCATGGTCCTCAATATTCTGGCAAAGTCACACCATCTCCCTTTATAGGTGATGAAGCAGAGTGAAATTCCAGCATGGACTTTGACAATGTGGGTCTTCATTTAGTTGCGTAGGCATTCAAAGGCAGGATTGGTAGGTTTGAGGAAAGGTAGGTCAGTTCATCTACAGGCTGTCTATAAATAGCAACAGTTAAGGCTCTGAAAAAGTGTAGGGACTGATGATAGAAAAAAGCCTAAGAAAACTTTGTGGGGACTGCAGCAAGAGAACACATCTCAACTCCTTGTTTTTGTGTGTTAGTTATACAATAGTTAGAGTCCTAACCTTTCAGTCTTATAGCCAAAATTTGAATATTTAATTCCTGTATTTCTGTAAGTAGTCCATACTCAGGGATGCGTGTTTTCAACATGTAAACTCCCTCAGTGTTAATTTTTCCCATTTAAATAAACTTGTGTTTATTTCTGTGTCAAACTGAGGTCAGACAGTAACTGGACACTGATTACACAAAATGTTCTTCAGGCAATGCATAATTCCCGAAAGTAGTAAAGTAAAATATAAATTAGGTAACACTTTTCTGTTTTAGTAGCAATTATCTTCCACTGTTACTTTGATTTCCCAACAAATTCTATGGAAAAGTTACAAAATAAAAGTCCAGGTAATCTTTCTTAGTGTAAAGGAGAGCACATATTAGATTTTTGAGTAATTCTGTAAGACAGAAAAAGGATGTCTTATCCTTCTGCAGTGATGTAAAAAGGAATAGCTATTACATATAAGACCTCAGTTAATGAAATACAACCATGGAAAATTTAGGATGAAGCACGTTTCCTAAAAATTTAAGGCTCAGATTAGAAAAAAAGTACATATTCTAAGTAGAACAAAAATACTAACTCTATGCACACATGTGCAAGATAGTGGAAGTGCTCCCTGAAGAGGATGGAATTATGATGAACAACTAATGACAAACAAATATTATCTGTCTTCTCACTAGAGTGAAAGTCTTCGGCAGGATCTCTGAAGATTACAATATATTGGAGTTAGTGCTTACAGTATACCTAGTGCAATAGAATCAGATTAGCACTTCACTTGGCTTGACTTGTGAAAAAAAAAAACAAACCAAAACCAATGTGCTTGAAGCTTGATCATTCTACAGTAATTCCACCTTTGAGATGTGACTGCTACAATTTCATTTTAATGACTTCATGTGTTGTATGTGAATCCTAGATTTGTTTAGAGCAAATATCCAAGTGGTTGATTTGCCTCAATGGACTCACAAGATTATTTTTTTAAACAGGGTTTTCTAGCATCACAGTGCCCAGTCCCTTCATTTTTATCCAGCTTTTGTGAATCATGATTTAAGTCTAACAAAAGGAGGGAGGGTTAGTGTGGATCTGTGGAGGCAATATATTCAGAGAATTCCAGTTACTGTTAAGTAACCTAGTTTTCTCCTTCATAAATTTGCCTCCCCAGATCCCCACCCCCGAAGATTAACCAGCAGTAGCAATCCACACCGAGAGGACGGCTGAGGAGTGCTTAATTGTAAAGGTACTGTGAAACAGTTCTCCTGATATGATCTGTCCTCAGCATCAAGAAAATAATGCTGGTAAAGGTAGGTAGCTAGCTTTGTGTAGCCATGCTACAAATTTTCAAGGATGGACACCAGCCTAAGCCAAGTTGAAATACTGACATAGTCCTTGTCATGTATCTATTAATATTCTCTGGCAGTTATTTTTTTCATCTGTGAATTAGAGGACTGAAAACTAAAAGTATTTCAACATCGAATGCATTTCAAAACTTTTTAGAATAAGAAGATTTTCAGTCCCTACAGTACATATATCAGTGTGTCCATATGTAAAATAATTTATTGGAAAAACATAAATATCCCAGTTTAAGAACCTAGAGTTTTTTAAATACCATATATATGCTAGAAAAAAGAAAGTCTTCTTTAAAAAAAAAAGATCTGGAATTACAATCAAGCTATTAGAAATTCAAGCAGAAGACCCTTTCTAGAGCTAACATACAATTCATGGAATTGAATTTTGTTTACTTTTCAGGGTTTTTTTTGGCAACATTTTATAACACTCCAAATATTCATAGGTTCATGTGAGGTAGGGATGTGAGCACTCTGAAATCAGGAATAAATCATGCATACAGTGGTTTGAATTTAGGACAAAGACCCGTGATTCCTTTTGAGATGCGTTGCCCCTGAGATGCTATACCTGGGAAGGTGAGGTTGTGTTGTATCTGAAATATTCCACAAAGTTAATTTTGCCAAATGCAGGCATTGCTAACATATCATGGGACAGAATGTTGTTGTCTTGTTTGCAAGGTGGGACCTCGACTGTGTTAGATCACATCAGTATGTCAGCTGCTGTTACATGCTGATTTTGAACATGTTTTTTTCCTTCAGCAGCCAGTGACTCAGTTTTACAGGTATCCAACAACCTTTTAAAACTAGAGTTGATGTTAGTGTTGAGAGTAAGATACTTAGTGGAAAAGAGTTTTAAAACACCACATAGTTCGTATGTAACATGCTGTGTAGAGCCTCACCGTATCTTGGTAATCATCAGTTCTCAAGACTTTCTTCTACAGAGTGTTGTCCCATCCTCCATATCCCAAAGGGATTCCTCTTTAACGCTGTCATGCTCTTCCAAAATGCTCAATATTTGTTTTATTATAGTCTGCATGTATGAAAGGGTTTGTAAGTGTGTGGAGAAAGTGGGGGAAAGAAATCATTATATTTAAAAGGAGTTTATGGGCAATGGTGATCAGGCTTAAAAACCTCACCAATATCTATTTGTGTGTTAATAATTCACAAATGGGTTTTTTGGAAGACCAATTAATCTTCAGCTGTTCTTTCTGCTTGTATTTTTTCCAACAGCATCATGTTAAATTGATCCAAATGAATCAAATAATTTGAAATTCCCATATTTAAGTCAGCATATAATGTGTTAAATTGTAGCAAACTACAGAACAAAGTATTGTCTAGTACTGCAGTCTTTAGAGGACTCAAAATCTGTAAGCAATAGCCTTTGCCATTATGATGAGGACTAGTGAAGACTGTGACTGACTGTGAACTACCAACTGGCCCTGTTGGTAACTGACTTTGCTGCTGCTTTTGCAGTTGTGGTTGCACATGGCAAAGAAAACTGCATGATCTTGTTGTGTGGGCAGGATTCACTGCTATAAGTACTCGATGCATGTTAGTCCTCAAGTGAGTATTAGTTCTAAGCAGGAGACTATTTAATAACATTGTTGGTTCAGGACAAACAACCTTTTCATGTTTAGTGTCCTAGCCTTCTACTGTACTTAATCTTTCAGCATTTTATGTAGTATTTCCTCTAATGTCATCACATTAAAAAGATAAGTATTTGTAGTTAAAATACTATGAGCCTGAGACATTCAGGAAAACATTAAACTTTTCTTAAAGTCATATCTCGTCAGTATCATTCTGGGATCAACCAATATCCTGCATCGAAACTCTGAGCTTGTCATGCAAATTGTTTTCTGTATTGGCACAACCTTATTGACATTTCATGTTTTATAAGAAAAATTAATGAACATGTACTACTAACCATGTAGAACTACTCTCCACCCAGATATTTCCCTTAGCAGCACAATGAGAGATGTCTTCCCTTTAACTGATTTCCTGTTCATCATTTTGTTTCTGTTTTATTCTCCTACCTCCTATCTACCCATCAGTTTAGTTCCCTATATGTGATGTCACTATAACTAATCACGAAAACAAAAGACTAGCTTATACTATGTGATCAGAAGCTTGATCTCATTCTGTTAGAGTTGCAGTGACATGCAAGTCCATAATGCAGTTCAGTCAAATCCTGAATGGTAGTTTTCTTCTCCATTAGCTTTTAAAATGTTTACTATACCCTCATTTCAGCCTGTCTGGTTGCCTTGATACACTTTTGAAGCAGTTATTAGACCAGTTAAGGCCATATCTCCTCTCTGCAAATGCATTCCATGATTTTGGATTCAGTTTCCTCATGACATTTATCTAAGCAGAGATGGAAAACACCCTCAAATGAATACCTTCCAACATCTTGTCATAATAAATTTCCTCACTTCATTGCAGTTGACTGTCATGAACTAGTTCTCCGTGTTCCTCAGTATGTGTCACTTGAAATGCAAAACCTTAGGAAAAAATCTGGTTTTACTTACCTTTTCGTAATGGATTAGTGATTATTTTAGCAATGATTAATTTAAACCAATAGCTAAGGCTATAGAAAAATTGTCAGGATGACAGTTGTATGCACTGAATTGGATCCACATTTGAATTTTTAGGTTCGCAATCTTTTCAATCTTTTTCTCTTCTTTCTTTCTCCGATAGCTACGCTTTGCTTTGTGACATTGGTGATTCACTTAATTTTCTGAAAAAAATACCTGGCTTAAAATGCTGGACTATGCTTTTCAACAGGCCTGTGCAGCAGACATAAACTCTGTGTACCAGATGGTACTTCATTTAGAGTCTGCCTGCAGTTGTCATGTTTTTAATAATGTTTTAATAGGATAAATTTAGATGATTAGATGTAAAATCAGAAAGCAGACCAGAATTCACATTCTTAGTTTCATGACACTACATTTCTTCATAGAGAATTTTTTTCAAAAACTGTTTAAAATCTACTTCCACAGTTTGTACTGTCATACTATCAGAAATTTAAGTGCAATAACATGTTAATTTCAGTAAAAAGCATCTTATCAGGAATGTAATCATCAGCATTTTATTAGAAAGACAGTGAGCAGAGGTCTGTGGAGATTATTCTGATCACCTCATACGTAACATTGACATAACACTAGAAAGTCCATACATTAACAGTTGTCTGCACTGACCTCAACAAACTTTCCCTTTACATTTGACATAGCCAGAATTTTGATGATTTTTCATACGCTCTTCACTATCTGTTCCTGAGAGGCAATGGTGATTATTAGTCATCCACCTCAAGGCTCTGAAGAACTTTTCTTTCTTGGCCACTTACAAAGTGAAAATTCTTTTGTGGATAACTCGCTATGTAAAGGATTAAGCAAGGAGGATATTGCTTCAAGACTGGATCTCCTGGTTAGTATGTCAGCTGACTATTTGAGTTTTAAGTATACTTAACGTCATGAGCTACTTGGGATGAGACACTTGGGATGTCTTCCTTCTTGTGTAGCACTGCCCTAGACACCCTGGGCCTTTAAATAAAGTATATTGATTTCAAATGCAACAAACTTGTTTTGCATTTCTGAAAAGCAGTTTCACTAACCAAATCAGAGAAGAATAGAAGATTGAAAACAAAGTATTTGGCTGTGGGGTTCTGAGGCACACCTATTTTGCCATCTTCTATAACTTCTTAGTCAAACCTGGATTTTGCACTTTGATAGCCCTCCTTAGCAGATAATATGGAGACAAATAAGATGAAGAAATATGCCGACTAAAAAAGAAGTTGTTATTTTTTCTGGTTTTTCAGATATTTTTTAAAGTTGTTATTTCCAGCTCTTCCTTTTACTTTACTTTACTGCCTGTTTATTTCTCCCATGCTTTTGCATATGTACCTTCTTTTTTCTTCATCTGTGTTCATGATCCTACTGTTTGTAGACAGCCACATAAGCATTTCATCTCCCTGAAAAAGTATGCTTCCGAAAATGAGTAGCTCTGTTCAGTTCAACCTGTGCAATTCCAGGTTTATTCACTGATCAGTTCTGAGCATCTGTAGGAGATATCACAACTTACATTATATCAAAGATCATAACTGGACATAATTTTTTTTGGAGATAACCTAGTGTACTTCTCTGTACATTCTTTATAAAGTTCAAGCCTAGCTTTAAAAATTACGACTACCTTATTAAGTCTTGTGTAATGAAAAGTTCAGTTAAATTTAATTATCGCTGTGTGTTGCTAGGGAATAATTCTGTACAAACATCCTATTATAAAAGCTCATAAGTGAAAGAAAAATTCTCATTATTTTAACTTGCTTCAAGAAAAGTCTTTGTGTTAAGCATAACTCACTCTTTACTAGAGAAAAATATCAAAATTTCCTCTGCATTGTAATGTTTTAAAATCAGCATTAGTGGCTACGTATTAAAAAGATTAATATTCTTGGTAGATCAGCCTGACTTAATCCTCAAAAAATGTGTAAACCCTCATGAAGATCTTTGTATGTGTGTTTCTCTCTAAAGCAAGAACCTGAGATAAGGGTTACTATTGCTGTGCAAAGGTTAGATCTGACTGAGAGAACATGCTTAAATCTTGTGGTATTGATACTCTGCTTCCAGACACAATCTCTAGAGGTTATGAAAGGATCGGGCATTTCTTTTTCTGTATTCTGAATGGCAAAAAAAAACCCCAAACTTGCACCCTTTTTTCTTCAGACACCAAATTTGCATAAAAGTGGAGAGGTGAGAGCCATGACCCTGATTATATTCATCCGATTTAAACTGAGCACTGTTGGTTGGGATAATGAAACTCTTATGTTGTATTGCACTTGCATGCCCAAATTCCACTGCAGAAGTAGGCAGTGAATTTGCCAGTTTTCTCTGAGGTCTCATTCTGAGACAGTAAGAAACATGCTTTCTTTACCAGATGAGCATTAACTTGGTAGAATAGATAAGGAAACACTTAGCTTAGCCACATCTGGTTAAGTCTGTATTTTGCAGTCTTAAATGCAACATTACAAAAACAGACGAGGAAGCATTTAAGTAAAGCAAAGATTCCTTCTGTAATTTTCCTTCAGTAAATTACCATGTTAGAGAATAAGCCAATGTTAATAACTGATCTCTGCTTTGGAAAAACTGTGTCCCGAAATGTTCATCCCCCTAAAGGAAAGTGGTCTTCAGGGCTCAAATGAGGAACACATTGGAAGAATACTCTTCAGCTGACCTCTGTACAACCAATACTTTATAGTGGTGTGGACGTTTCAGCTAGAGATCAGCCATCCTTTAAATATCACTCTTAAAGTCAGGCCTTTGGATATCATCCATCATATTCTTCTATTGAAGAATCTTAATTATATTTCCCCCTTTTTCTATTTTGATCTCACTTTGGCTATTGTAATAATGGGTATTTCTTTCCCTTGTGTTTTGCATCACTAGTGTAAAAAACCCCATAATTTTCTGTTTCCTCTCACCTCTGCAGCCAATAAAAGAACATTGTATCCCACAATATGTTAAGAGTAGTCTTTTTGGCATTTTTTCTTTCAAGAAAAGTGAGAAGAAACTGATTAATCTCAAAATAGTAAATTGCAATGAGAGTGAATATAATGACCATTATTTATCTCTGTACCAGAAAAATTGAGATGCCAACAGTTTGGCGTCTTCCTAATACTATAAAAGGCAGATGAAACTTGGTACTGGACTTCAAGAGACAGATCTTTTAGTCTAGCATCTCTAAGCTTAGATCACATCTTAGGGTATCACAGTTATATTTTTTAAAAGCAGGTCTAAATCAAGTTGACAGCAAACAGCATAAAGAATAAAAGATTTTAATATATCCTACCCTTTCAGTTCTATTTAAAATAATCAGAGGAGAAATAAAGATGATCTGTCTTGAACAAAAGCCTATTAAACCCGTTTAATGTGTGGCAAGTATATGTTATTTTAGATGTATTATTTAAAGCCAATGGAGTCATGGATGTTGGACTTGTCTGTGCATCTGTTCATAAAATCATGTTAGTTTGTGGTACCAGGTGGTACTACCCAAGTTGCTGACAGGAACTGAAGAATCCTGTAGTGTCTGCTCATACAGTTTGGATCATTACTGAAGAATTCTGTCAAATATTTTAAAAATAGGACAGTCTTAAGGTAAGGCCTAGCAGTATTAAGAAAGTTACAAAGTAAAAGGGAGCAGGTTTGGTCTGCTGAGGACGTGTTTGATATAAACAGTTTTCATATTGTGATAAACTGCATGTGTCCTTTGCAGGAGAGGAGCTGTGCACCGGCCTCATTTCAGGCTGTTCCTTGGACTGTTCCTTTGGCTTCCAGACTGACGCCCACAACTGTGAGATCTGTCAGTGCCGGCCGCGGCCCAAGAAGTGCAAACCCATTGTATGTGACAAGTACTGTCCCTTTGGATACTTGTACGTATTCTCATCCTGAAAGCACACTTAAAGCAATCCCTATGTGTACTGAAAATATGCAGAAATCCAGGAATATGTTCTTGTGTTTCGTTTGTGGCAAAGCGGGGGGAAGTGTGGGAAAATACAATGGTGTTATGGATGTGAGAGTGCTGTATTCTTCAAAATGGATTTTGATCAACAGATATGGAAACAGCAGCTCAAAAACTAGCAGATTATGAAGGCAGAGCAGTGCTTAAATTTTTTTGAAAAATTTGACAAACAAGATGAGAAAGCTACTTACAAGTAATATCTCTTGCATGTAGCTTTTTGAAATTCTGTTGGAATGCTTTGATAACCTTTCATTTTATAGCCCATTTATTTTCTTCAAATTATTATCTAGTATGTCAAGTTTCTTTTAATGTTGATACGACAGCAGACTAGTTTTAGTGAGACATTTCTGGTAATTACAGGGTTTGTGAAGAACAGTACTATATCTTATCTACGTTTTTGTAAATGCGTTCAAAATCTGTATTTGTGGTGGACTTCTTTCTCCATATTTGTGGTATTTATTCAATTGTGGAACAGGTGATGAAAACTGAGCAGGTCCTTGGTTACAGAAATTTCTTAGTAATTGGTTCTGGTGGCATCTATATATATATTTTACCATATGTTTTATTTTTTATGGGTTCATTCCATGTTACTGCCTGCTTTTCATAATAGTTTAATTTCTACCTCATGACAGCAGATCTTCAGATAACATTCATATGTAATTTTTTTAAAATTATTTTTAATGAAATTTACTATACTTGCAACTCCTAGTGTTTGATAATAATACTCCTTAAATTTCTGGTTCATTCTAGGGTTCTCTTTGACCCTTGTTCATAAATGTTGCAGGTTTTTTAATAGCCATCTTTACTGTGGTGTGTCCTCTTAGCATACTGAGTAGTAAATGAGACAGGAAAACAAAGAATTTTAAATTAAGGAGATAATAAAATTATCTTCAGGCATGTTGACTTCAGGGGTGGCTGAGAGTTATTTTCAGTTTTGCAAGTGGGAGAAAGTAGAACCAGAGGGAAGTCACAGAAAAGGAAGAGCAGTAAGTTTTAGTCTGTATATACGACATAGTTAATATATTGACCTACAAAGGAAAATTGGAATTTACGTATGTGGGTTTTGTACTTAGATAAGCTAAAACACACTCTCCTTCCTTTATTTTTTTTTATTAAAGTGTGTGAAAAACAGTTTTATTAAAAAATCTATGTGAACTAAGTAGCAAAAGCATTTTACAAATAGCAGCACATTTTAATGGGCATAGTATGGTAGTTGTAGGATTAAGATGTTTTAAGAACAAGTTGATTTCAAGCTGATGCCAGTGTTTTCAAGAACCCTGTCTTTGGGATGATCTTTCCCATACATTTTTGTGCCCCTGAAAAAGAGATGAACTTTAAACCTTTTTAAGCTATTTGGAAAATAGCTCTCAATTTAAATCCTGGGTTTACATATAGAATGTAATTTTATTATGCACAATCCTTGGCTGGTATTTTTAAGTGATGAATGTTTAATAAAGCTTTCAGATAATTCAATTTTTTAGAAATTGGAAATGAGCACTCTAATCCTGTCATTCTCTACAAAATACGTGAATAATTACACTGAATGAAATTACCAACATTTAAAGATAACTATGTATGAAACTGTTTGTAGTATAAAGGGCTAAAGTTGTGGCAAGAACTACTTTAGGATCATTTCACTTCGAGTTTTACCTTGGTGTGAAAATTATTTAGAGTTGTGGTTGTATAGTGTATTTGTTCAGTTTACTGCTACTGTGCCAAATTCTTTTTTAAAATACCATGTATTTGACTTCCATGCATGTTATGATCATTAAAAACATGGGATGTGATGGAGGACAAATCTCTATTTTAATGTAAATACTTAGTCACAAATAGGACAAAAGGAAGGAAATATTAAAAGAAAAGTATATTAGAGAGTGAACAGTTAAGGAGTAATCATCATATTTGTGATTTCTTTTTTTTAAGACTGTTAAAAGTTAGTAATTGGAAATACTGAGTTTTGCGTCTTTAAAGAAACCAGAACCTTTTCATAACTGTCTGAAAAAATCTGCTAAATAAAGCTCACTGCTTGAAAGCTCTACACATTAATGGAAAGAAGCATTTCTTTTGATGGGATAGGCATACAGAAAGTCTTTCATTCTCCACTCTACTGTATGACAGGTTTTTATTCTCAGCCTTTTAACTATAAATTAAATAAAGTTTTCTACAACTTGAAGCTGGGCTTTCTAGAGATTTACATAATTTATTTCTCCTCTGTCCTCCTAGGTCGTGTTCTATAACTTCCCATGTCTTTTCTTTGTTTAGCACGTCTGTGCCTAAAGTTTGAATAGTATTATCTGCCTTTCTGAAAAAAGACAAGGAAACATTCAGCATAGGATTCACAGAATGGAGGGAGCACATGCCAGGGATGGAGACTTGTACAGCCCATAAAACCACTGAATCGAAGGGTGAAACTTAACAATAATTTTCTTTGCTCATCAGTCACTTCCTTAGGGGGGATGCTCTTGTTTTAAAGATGTAGATATTTAAAGTGACTTGCTGACCTTTTACAAATTATTTTGGTCATCTAGGAAGAACAAGCATGGCTGTGAAATCTGTCGGTGTAAGAAGTGCCCCAACCTGCCTTGTGGTAAAATCTGTCCATTGGGCTTCCAGCAGAACAGTCATGGCTGTGTTATCTGCAAGTGCAAAGGTACGTGCCGGTGCATTACCACCTCTAACTACAACTTGTTTTCAAAGCAGGTGAAAACCAGAGTAAAAGAAAAGCAATACTGCACAGAATACTTACAAATTAAAAATATGGTAACTGGGGAGGAGTTGGTTCAACATTGCTCAGAGGAATGTATTGTTTTGATGGTGTTTGTTATCTGTTCATCTTGCTTCAACAGAAAGCTTCAGCTCTGCTTTCATCTCCCACTACAAAGGCACAAAAAGTTTGTTATCATTAATAAAAATTGTAGCAGGCTCTTAATAAACAACTACTAATAATAAGCTAGTTGAGGGTATTTTTTTCAGTAGTAATGTTCACCTTGGCTTCTTCACCATTGTCTTTTCTTTACAAATGAGTGTTGGATTTGTTAGATGTCCAGTATATCACCTAAAATTGGAGTGCTGTTTCTTGGATGCTTTTCAGGCAATCTTAATGAACAGTGAGTAGAGAGAACAGTTACCCAGGAGAAAGGTCTTGGTATTCTTAAGCTAAAAAATTCACACATGCCACATGCCAAACCTGTCACCACCACATTCAAGATGGATATTGAGATCAGATGTTCACTTGTTGTCTGCCTTATACTTGTGCTGCTTTTAGCATGTCTCTTTTTTATTATATTTTCAGATTGTGTTTTATATTAGTCTGGGTATCAGACTTCCTTCATTGCTCATCTCCATGTGTTTCATTGACATAAGCTGCAATATATGACTTTTACTAGAAATTAAAATTCTAAAAATTAAATAAGAAAGGGTAGATGTTGAATGTTGTCCCATGGAGTTAATTCTTATCACTCAGCTTGTCATTTGTCTCCATGTTCACAATCAGAACACTTTTCCTGATTTTCATAATGCTGTGACTAAACATACGCCAAGTGTTCCCTTAGATGTACCATAATTGCCTCCCAGACTATAAACTTTGGTCACTAATTATGTGTATGCACACTTTTAAGTGTTCACCCTAACAAGTATGGATTTTAAAACATGCACAATTATTTAGTGAAATTAACTTTATCCCTCTCTAAGTAGTCTTTATTGTTGTCATGATCACAAAGATACCAAGCCATGAGCATATCACTTCAACATCACTTCATTAGCAGTTTGTCAAAGAATGATTAGAACAATCACCAGTATGTTATGGGGAAAATGTGAGTCCTTGTTAAAATTTTGACCCAGAATCCCTAAGTAAGAGGAAGGGATGGGTCAATCCCCTGCCTGTGAATTAGCTCCACTTTCTAAATTGCTTCTGCCAGAAATAGCTTATGCTAGGATTAATAGATGTAGAACCATAGAAGTACAGGCTGGAGTAGTACTCTGAAAAACTGAGTCCACTTCTTTGCCCTTGCATAGAATAGAGTGTATCTGGATAATCCTTGACAGATGTTTGTCTAAGATTTAATTTATTAAGAATCTCCACTTTCAAAAGACATAAAAAACCAGAACAAAACAGAAAGAGAAAAAACCAAACCTTTCTAAAATAGTGTTTACCTGTGGTTAGAAACATATGACATTTAAAAATGAATTTTCTAAAATTTCTGTCTCCCTTTATACACATTGAACTGGTTACTTCTTGTCCTGAGCTTAGCAGATGTATGGAGCAGCTAAGCCCCATTCCCTTTAGAATTCTTGGAATATTCAAGGGGTTGCAACTGGAGACTAATAAACATTTTTTTGGGTGGGAAATGGGTTTCTAAGTCAAACAAACCCAGTTACTGTGATTTCTCATCACTGTTCAAAAATTTGATATTGTACTTTAGCCATAGTAAAATCTTCAGACTAGCAGAGGTAGTAGTACTGTATTTAAATTTACAGTGCTCCTGTACTTGTATCTTATATTGAACTTGCCTTTTCTGCAGTGGTATCACATTATAGACTTCTTTTCCTTGTGAACTATTGCATCTCAGATGATTTCAACCATACCTCTAGTTAGCCAGTTACTCCCATTTTGTATTTACACATCAGATTTTTTCAAGTATTAGCTTTTGTACTTACTGTTTTCACTTTTCAATTTTTAATTACAATCTCAGTTTGTGAACTTAATTTTGAATAGCTCCCCAAATATGTTTCTCCAAATTTTGGAGTGTACTTCAGAATATTTCAGGAAAAAAAGTCTGATTGCTTCAGATACCCTTTTCCCTTCCTAAATAAAAGAAGTCTTACTATGTAGGATTTCTGAGTGTCAATAATCATTTTAATATAGAGCAGTATTTCAGTGACATTAATTCATGTCATAATTTAAATATTCTGATACTAAAGTATGAAAGTGTAGTAACTGAAGTTTTTTTCTTAGTATTTCTGTTCAGGCAGTAGGATGAAGTCTGTTCTAAGTATTTTACCCTTAAGCAGCATTTCTGTTTAGTTCACAGAACGGTATACTAATGTAACTTCTATGTATTGACTTTCTATTCTGATAATGTGCCTCAAACTAGCTTGTACCATCTGCTTGTGAGATCATCTTTGATATATCTGCCACAGCTGAAGAAGTGCTGACCTACATGCTAGTGTGCAAAAAAAAAACCAAAAAAACACACCTCACCCAACCAAAAAACCAACAAGCAAAAAAAACCTGAACACTTACTAAAATTACATGTAAACATTACTACTTCTCTTACATGATCCTTTTCCAAAAGTAAATGAAATTAAGATCTTAGTACTAATAACCTTATATATATATATATGTGTGTGTGTGTGTATCAGCAGAATATGGTTGACATACCACTGAAAAGGAGTCACTTCACTGACAAACTGATCCTACATCCTTCATCATAATAGTGATGTGGATGAGGGAGTGTTTGGCTCTAAATTAACTCTGCTGATTAACAAAGAATATATTGAGGCTGAATCCTGCAGCACTTAAATACCCCTTAAGATACAAATGAAACTTTATCCTCTCTAGACCAACTGCTTGTTTGTGGTGACAGAGTGCAAGTAATGCCACAGTCTAAGCTACTGTATTCTCCTCTCAGTAAAAGCTAAAAGAAATGAGAGATGAAATTCCCGTAATTCTCTTCCAAATGTCTCATTTTTCATAGTAATGTAAACAAGTAATTTCTCACAGGAAGTACTTTATGTAATATTTCCAGTATCTACCATTACCCTGTTAGCACCTGATTGCAACTTTTTATCATTCGTAAGACCATCCATAGCTCATCTAAATGTTTTCATATTCTACTTGCTATCAGATACATTATAGATAATCTAATGTGCTATGGTATTTAAGTATTTCATTTTAAATATGCTTCAAGCTTTCTGCTATTTCCCTCCATTGCATTTCTCCTTTTTTCTTACATTATTTAGACACTACTGCATTTCTGGTTGATTAAAAAAAGTATAGGTTCAACAGAAGGAAGTGATTCTATTTTCCAAGGAAATACGTTCTACTACATCCTGTTGTGCCTTCAGTATACCTTCTAGTTGTTTCCTGTGTGTTGTTACTTTATTTCTAAGTGTAAATGAAAGAACTGTTACTCACTTGGCTTTATATGTGCTTTAAAAATAAATGCAATCCAGACACGAAGTTGGTATTTCTTCCTCAGCAACAGATGCTTATCAGGACACCTCATTTTTCTGTGATTTTTTGCAGAGGCAACGGCTTCTCTTATGCCCCCCGTTAAAACAGGCTCTTGCCTGTCCATGGATGGGCGCCGGCATGAGAATGAGGAGAGCTGGCACGATGGCTGCAGGGAATGTTACTGTCATAATGGGCGGGAAATGTGTGCCTTGATCACCTGCCCCGTTCCCAATTGTGGTAACCCCACCATACATCCAGGGCAGTGTTGTCCATCGTGTCCAGGTAACACATGATTTCTTCTACGTGCTCTGTAATTGAGTTTCATTTTGCTCGTGTTCTGTTTCTTAATACATGAAAATAATCTCATGCATACTTCAGTAGCAGGCATAGATGAAGGTTTCTGTGCCCAAATGTAATGTGGTGAGTTGCTGTCATTAAGTTCTCAGCTGTGGAAAATGGGAACTTAAATATTTAAAACATATGCATGTTGTGGGTCCTAACATGTTAATCTTTGACACATTGGAATCTTTAAAGTAGTAAAAGTAAGTAAAAGTTTCTAGTCTGTTACCTATAATAGTAAGTATTGTAATAAGCCATTGTATTTTCATTTTCTGATTTTAAAGTGGAGTTTTATTAAAATGTATCTCCTGATGTATGTTTTACAACCCCTCAAAGATGTACACAAACAGATGTCTTAAGTAATCGAACATTATGATTCTGTGTTCTGAGGGAAAGCTCCTATGCCACCAGCAGTAGATTACTTCAATACTTTCAGTGGGAAGGCCAAGTACAGTTCATGTTGCATTCCAATATAATTTTAACAAGTGTTAATATGAAAAACATCTACAAAAAAGTATGGGTGGAGTGTAAGATTAATGCCCTCTGTTTCAGAATTATTCCTACAGTATTTCATGTGCTAAGTAGATTAATTTGTAATACAGTGATATTGTCTATGACTTTATTGGAACTCATGTTAGGAGTAAGAACAATGAAACATCTATAAATAGCAGAACAGTAAGACAGTACTAGCAGGATATAAGCAATTATGAACTGTTTCAAATTCTTTCTAAAGAACAGGAAATCCTAGGGGCAAAATAAGCAGCCAGATCCTCTTTCTGAAAGTGACAGAGAAGAGTGCTACATCCTCCTTGTGACCTAAGATAACCTATCTCTTTAGATTGCTTAGACACAGGGTGATCTCCAATCTGGTCACACCTTGTAGTAACTGGAAAAACATAAGTCCCCAAAAAGATGCAATATTCCAAAAGGTCTGTCTCTCTTTTGGCCTTTCCACAAGGATTTGTGTAGTATTGTAGGGGATGGAATGTGTCATATGGATGGGGGCAGGATAACATGTCAGTCTTGCCTTAGATAAACAAACAAGATTCAACATTTACAATGTGTGGTGGTTGTTCCAATTCCAGCAATTCTGTTGTTAGGTCCCCAAGAGTCATCCCGGACTTCATTCTACTGTCAGCATACTCGTGAATTTTTGAATGCTAAATGCTCCTTATAACCCTATTTCTATATATTAAAAGGTGTATATGGATCATCACAATGCTTGTGGAAATCTCCAGGTTTCCTTTCAGATTTAGAAAGCCACTAATTGTTAGTGTTCTGCAGAACCATGCTATTCAGAAAGTGTGTATTTGTTTGACCAGTTGCTTGTTCAGGTATAGAGTAGTTGCACATTTGTAGCACTTCAGTTGCAGAGATACATCATTGTCAATGATGCAGTAGGGAATATATACAGCAATACTATCTGGTTATGCTTTTTTGATCAGGAGAAGTAACGAGCTGTAGCAAAACAGGCCTGTGACTTTGCAGAGAACTAAATGCAAAGGAAATGGTTCAGTAAATTTCCAGAAAAAAATCAGTATTGCCTTTTCCATGGTGAGTTAGGATGCCATTGCATAACGTGATAGATATATTGTTCCAGCTGAAATAAAAATCTAACAGTGACAAGGCAGCAGACTTGCAATCTCATTTCAGGTAAATGCTGAATCACGTATGTGCTTCATAAGTGTAAGCAACTGGAAAAGCATAGCATAAGCAAATCAGTGAAAGAGAAAATAATTCCCTGAAAGAAAAGGACAGGTACTTTGTGAATAGAGTAAGATCAGCCAGAGTAAGCTTCCTTGAGTTCTGCTGATCATTCTCCAGAAATGAAAACAAATGAGTGGTGGTTCTTCTATGTGTCAGTGTCCTTGAGCAAAGGGCACAAATGCTGTTCTCCAGACCGGAACAGCAGTGCTAGGAACATGAAGAGAAGCCATAAGCACTTTGAGAGCCTTGCCCTGCCTAAATGACTAGAGGAGCTGCTGTACACTTAATTTTCCTCCCCTTAACCGAGATATTTGGGTTAGGATGATGTTCACATTAGGCATCATTATAATGAAGTAGGAGAGAGGCACATTCAGAAAGTGGTTTAAACATGTAGCATAGTTAGCAGGAAGTCTAGTTCTCTTCCATTCATAGCATAGGAAAACTGAGGCGGTTTGGTTCTTAACAGAGGCACCTAACTTAGCTGTCTAATGTTAAATGGGTTGAATTCAGGCCAAAGGACATCACTTATAAGCCTGAAGCTTCACTTTATAGCTCGTAGCTTTCAAACTCATGGCTTCTGCAGCTGAATAAAACATGCTGTGTGAGACATCTTGGTATCTTTGCATAGTACATGGAGAAAGCTGGTGGACTCTCTGTAGGTACAAAACAACCAGCATGGTAAGCAGGCAACTATTATTGCCCACATTGCCCCTAGTGTGGGACAGGCTTCAAAGGATTTTAAGCAGGCTGAGGAGGGTGGCATAACCTTTTCTTGATGGTTAAGTGCTTAAATACTCAAGGTACCAGATAGCTTAAACACTCAAGGTACCAAACACCAAGAGGTGAAGAGTTTCCGCATTTTTTTTAATACCCCAGAGGCTGGAGGACACTCATGCTGAACAAGGGAAGCAGGTTCAGTTCCTTCCTTAACATGAAAGAGGTCAAATTTGTTTTCTAAACCACTGGGGTGAATCTTTTAGCCAGGGCTGCAGAGGTGATGTAATTAATTGTTTGAAAAGAAAGTATGGTTCATTTGGTGAGATGCAATTACTGGAAGAATGAGCCTACACACTGTGGCATCTCTTTGGATCCAGTTTTTTTTCAAAGATGGCAGATTTTTTTTTTTAATGGAACAGTGATGAAGTACTTCCACTGATGTTAAATACTTACATGTTTTTAGGGGGCTGGGGGGATTCTGTGTTTTGCTTTTTCTTTTCTGGTGGGTTGGAATTTGTTTCTTTAGGGTTTTGAGGGGGCTTGTTTCGTTGGTTTTTTAATGTAGCATCAAACAATACAGATGATATAGACACATACCTGTTGAGAAACTTAACTTGTACCTGGACTTCCTAAATCCCAGAAGAGAAGCTTACTTATCCATCCTTTCAGGAACTGTAGCTGCAGTTTATATTTAGCAGTTAAGAAACTGTCTGATCATTAGAATTTTTCAGAAAATCACAAGTTAGTTTGATTTTTTCTGAAATGCCAAGAATGCTTGAAGTTATCTCTGATTTATATTAACTAGTCTTTATTCAGACTGATTCTCAAATTGTTTCGTTTATATATTTTCCATTTTTCATGAGATGCAGGTGCCATAAAGTCAAAAGAGCTTCATTAAGAATAATATATATATGTATTTTCAATAATAACAGAAATTCTTCATCTTGTTGTTAGTTAGTACAGCTGTTAGTTATAAGATTCACAGTTTATTTTGCCTGTCTTCCAATTCTGTTTTTCCCAGATGAAATAATTGTGCAAAAGCCAGAGCTCACCAGTCCATCAATCTGTCATGCTCCTGGTGGGGAATACTTTGTAGAAGGAGAGACGTGGAACATTGATTCTTGCACACAATGTACATGCCACAGTGGACGTGTCCTGTGTGAGACTGAAGTCTGTCCGCCTCTTCTTTGTCAAAACCCCACCCGCACACAGGACTCCTGCTGTCCACAGTGCCCAGGTATGTGCTGACATCCAGCTTTCATCAGAGCCCTTCCTTGATCTGAGGATGTCTGATCTTTCAGTATGAGAATGCTTCAGTGGGTGCTCCGGTGGTTGTTGTGGTGCCTTTGTTCTTCAGCAGTTGGGAATGACAGCCTGCAGTCCTCTAATTCAAATGCAGAACTCGACTGTGTGCAAGAGAGATCTTATGTGCAAAGACGAGTTGTGGCCCTGAACTTTGAAAATCTTTGAAGGCAACCTAATAATGTAGGGGTTGTGTGAGAACCAGAATCCTTGGAAGGTTTATGAAATATGTACTTGTTTATGGAGACATGCAGGATTAGAGAAATGTTGAAAGCAGTCAAAGTTTTAGGTACATACAGGCTTGTTTCTTTTTCTTTCTACATCCTTTGGTTTCTATGAACCTTTTTGTTACTATCTTGTCTGTTTGGGATTTTGTCTCAAAATACTTCTGTTTGCTTTTACCTTCACATGGTATCATTCTGAGAGTGATTTGAAAGTAGCTGAGTGATATCAAAGCAGTGTCAAGAAGATAACAGGATTTGCTTTCCCCCAAGGAAAGATACTCAATTATAAATGAATATAAATTCCTATTTTACTTAGTAAAGGGGGGAGTTTATTGCAGTGGAAATTTAGTACAAACCTGTGAATTGCATGTAAAGTCAGTAAGAAAATAAGTCTTTATTAAAACCAAAATTAAAAGTTTTACTTTAGGAAAAAACAGAAGTTAGGTTTTTCCATTAGGTTTTGTGACAGGGTATTTGTTTGGGTGTGGGGCTTTTTTTCTGACACAGTATTTTCAGTAAACAAGGTAGCCAGTTCTCCTGACTACATTTTTTTCATCATTAATAATGAACATTTGCTTACTTCAAAATACGGTTTTGGAAGAGCTGATCTTTCCTCACTGGCTGTATAATAAGCTTAGTCTCATAGCTTAATGCAGTTAGATTGAGAACCCGATCTCAGTGCTCTTACGAATCCTTTCTTTTCTTCTCCTTTGTGTATTATTTTCTCTGCACATACAGTCCTTTTATTGACCCATAGTGTCTGTTAAGGTACAGCTTCATTGCAGGAATATGTCTCCCCCATGGACAGGCATGAGAATTAAAGCAAACCATTGGCATCAGGCTGAAGCATGATCAAGTTCCTTTAGTTTCTCAACAGCTTATAATTAGCTCATCTAAGTCCACCAGTGAAGGTGACAGCAGCATAATAGCTTTTCACTTTGCATCATTCAAAGACTTGGGCTGACAGAGGAGAAGCTGGGATTTAGGTTTTAGATTTAAAATTTAATCTCCCTTGTTTGAGATGAATTCCTATATACCATGCAATTCAGAGCATTCAGAGTCACTTTTGGAGGGGCTGCTTCTAATGGTGATTGTTTTTCACTTTGCTGTCCTTTTTCCAAGTTGCTTTTTTTTCTTTTATTTTTGCTTTTTTTTTTTCTTTCTTTCTTTTTCTTTTTTTTTTCCTTTTTTTTTTAGTAAACTCAATAAAGGTCTAAATAAGCATTATGCTAGAGCCTGTCATGAGATCTTCATCCCATGTAAGGACTGAAGAGGCATGAGGCTCTGTCCTTCTAGTTCTTCTGAAATAATGAGGCATTGTGTAACAGTTCCAGTGTGTTCTTCAAGAGTGAACCATCTGTTAAGGAGCTGTGAGAGAGGTTACCCACTGTAAGTTAAATAACCTAATCTGTTTATATTTATAGATGGATCTCTTCAGCCCTCCCCATCAAGCAATGACAGCATGCCCAGTTATTGCAAAAACGATGAAGGAGATATTTTTCTGACAGCTGAGTCCTGGAAGCCCAATGTCTGCACTAGCTGCATTTGCATGGATGGTGTGATTAGATGCTACTCCGAGTCTTGCCCACCGGTATCCTGTGAGAGACCTGTTTTGAGAAAGGGACAATGTTGTCCTTACTGTATTGGTGAGAAAATAGTTGTTAACTTGCTGTTCCCTTCTTGGGAGTGAGACAGAAGTTTTACTTCCAAACTGAAATGCTTTCCCTGTTTGGTGAGATGCAGTCTATGCCACCAGTGGAATTGGAGAGTCAGATCTGCATAGGGAGCTTTGAAGATCATGATTTGTGGTTTTTTAGGTAGAAACACATAGAGATATACATGTAATTTGCCTACAAACTCCAGAGGCCATCCTCCTGGAGTCTTGGTAAGATACCTTATTAGATAAAGACATTACAAAAAAGAAGATCTGCCAGGTAACACATGTGTTATGTCAAGATTTATGTGATAATGTGAGGAAAACATGAATTATAACTGCAGAAGATGAGCTGAAGCATTCTGAAATTTCACAGAATGGAGAACTGTTAATAAGGCATCTAAATTAAAATACAGGAAAAGTGGAATTTCATTAATGATAATATCTTTGAGATATAAATAGGGAATTTTTTTTTTTTTTTTAAGTACTGAAAATGCATAAAGAATTAGGGCCATGCACTGGTGTTGAATTTGGAGCTGAAGTAAATAGTGGATGCTGTAGGCAGTGAAAATTGCCAGGCATGTTTAAAGTAGCAAAATTTGAGATTACCGATCACTTTTCTGTTCTGTGTTGGAGTATTTATGTACAGATGACTTTTTTATGAGTTCACAGTAAATACAAAGGCTGTAGAATGGAAGCTGCTGATAGAGAAAAATCGTATAATGTATTTACTGAATTTAAGTCTTTGTAGCATTGTTGGAAAGCATTCAAAGCTTACTTACCTTCATTTGCAAAAGTAGAAAAGAGATGCAGTAGAAAAGAACAGTAAAAAAGAGTATAATAAAATTGATGGGCTTTAAATATTTAATTGAACATGTGAGTCAACTTGCCAATCTGTAAACAAAACAGGTCTTCATCAGAAAGATTGTGAAGTATGTTCAGACATTGATACAACTTTTGAAATCTTTAAATCATTACAGATAGAGTAGCGTTAATAACAGGTGATACAGTTTTATATGATGTACAGGGAGTTCTATGAAAGAGTGCCTGGAAAAGTTACAAACTATTCAAGCTTCAGTTCCCTTTGGAACCCTACCTAGATTCCTGACGAGGACATTTTGAGGGGAAAGTACAATGTTATCCCATTACTATTTCTTCTTTGTACGCATGGTTTGCGTACAAAACGGGGAGAATTTAAAATTTCTTTGACAGCTGTCTTTCTGCAGGCTTTTCTTCCAGTGACTTTGAACCATACAGTAATTTTAATCCAGAAAACATTTTAACATTAAAAAATATATAGGCTGTGTGAAAAGTTGGGCAATCAAACCAGCAGATTCCGAACATGAACTTTAGTACTGTACTGGAGAATTCTATGGGTGAGGAGGGGATGCACCACAGGGACTTGTGCAACGAGCTACAAAAATGAAACCTTTAAAACTTTGCTGCCTACATCTTGCATGTCAGGCTTGCAAATATACACACACAGCATGTAGACATGGCTTTGATTAATTTACTTGAATCCTATATAATTGTATAATATTGCAAATACTTAAATGTATGAGATATGAAAGCTTAATGATTTTTTTTTGGTAGCAACTGCTCAGCAATACAAAATACAGAAGCCAGATTTTAATTAACACTCAGATATAAAGATTTTCAGTGAGGCTACATTTTACTAATCCATGGTGTCCTATGTAGTCAGAAAGTTTTGTGGTTTAAATAACTGAAATTCATGGAAACTTAACTTCTTTTATGGTTTCTATGAACTGCATATACGCTCGCATGTAAGAGGAATAATGTCATGCACTTAATTTTCATCTTTCTGGTTCTTACTGGTTTAGTCTTCATTTTTGAGGACTGTGAAGCACATCCTTGCACAGATTCTTTCTTACTATTTTCATGTAATACTTGATAAAATGTTTAGAATCATAGAATCATTTAGGTTAGAAAAGACCTCTAAGATCAACGAGTCCAACTGTTAACCCTGCACTGCCAAATCCACCACTAGATCATGTCCCCAAATGCTGTGTCTACACATCTTTTAAACTTCTAGGGATGGTGATTCCGTCACTTCCTTGGGCACAGGCAAACTCTGTGGAAACAGGCCTTCTTCATTTATTGGAATTTCAAAAATTATGCAGGATTTTAGCACTGCATTATTTTGTTCTGCTTCTTTCTGGATCCAGTTTGTGTAGATTCAAATTCAAAATTTTACAGTCTTGGGTGCTTTGTTGTTTGAATCTTCAAATTCATCCTGTGTGTTCAACATTCATCTTTCTCATGCAAATAAAGATTAATTTGGAAAGATAACCTTCTAGTTTAGAGAGCATAAAGGGATATCGATTTGATTAGAGGCAAGATTACTCTTCTGCAGAAAACAGAGCAATGACTGTTTGTTTACCAGTCATTTACCAGATGAGACTGATTTTCTGGTGCAGCTAGGAGAAATTCGAGAGAAGCAGATAGAGCTAGACACTGAACTGTGGTTTTGTATGTGGATTTCTTACTGCAAGTCTGTCTTTTTTCCACTGTCCTTGAGCACCTTTGGTGTTGTGGCCTTCATCTTCATCCTTGTTTATACTTGCATAGAGATGAACACCAGAACAGGAGACACTCACAGGATAGTACTTCCTTAGGACTTAAAAATTTCCTCTTGAGGTTCAAAGGTACAATGCTGTAATTGTGATTTTACCTTTGTTCATTCTTCTAAAAAATATTTACTGTATTAAATCGTGATGTGTTCTTCACGAATTTGGAAAAGCCTGAGCAAGTTAAAGGACTTTTCCAGACAAACCAGTTGCTGAATTGAAGAAGGTGTCCTAAGTGAAGCAAGGTAGCATTTTGGGAGCAAATCTGAATGGGCCAAGAGTGCTCAGCTTTAGGTCTGCATAGGTAACGAGCAGCAGAGGAGTGCTCAGGCTGTGTGCCTCGTCCTGTCCCCAGACACACCTCCTTCCTGACTGACACAGGGTTCTGCTGGCTCCATATGCCAGCATGCACATCATCTAGCAAAGAACCTAATGTCCTTTCTGCAGCTTGCAGCCACCTTTTCCTCCCACTCTTCCTTCCCCATGCCCACACCACATGCACTTACAAAATCTGCTTTGAGAGGCTGGGACCTCTTAAAGCCATGAAAGCCATGAGATATACCAAGGACCTCTGGAACCATTTTTGCTTTTCAGGTAATTCCATTAATGTTTTCACAATAGTACATCTTGCTGGTCTTCTTTTGTATTTGAATTTACTCTCTCCAGATCTGTTGGACTGGTCTGCTGACTTCAAGCCTTGCTATTCCAGATTATGTCACTCTATTATGTTATCACTAATTAAAACCTTTACTGATGGCCAAAATATATAATAAGGCTGACAAAGGGTAAATATGTCTAACTGGCATACTTAAAGATGTAATCTGTGTGAATGTTAAACCAGCATTTATCTGAAAATTTAAGAAATTTGTGATTGCATTCTCTTATCTCATTCATATGTTTAATGTGCAAGCTCATGTCATCAGCAGGTTTCATAACAATAATTTTTGCCTCTAAGAAACAAAGGTAGCAGGAAACTAAGATGAAAATGAGGTGCTGCTTGACTTTTGGAGTTTCTGCTGTGTGGTTTTATTTTGATTATCCTTAAAGTGCTCCAGCAGCAAAAAACATCCTAGGCTAAGCTATTTATTACTGCCTTCTCAGTGAAATAGGTTTACTGCAGACCACCTAAAAGGCTTGCATGGGATGCAACATTAAAAAGTGGTGTATTGAATGCCTAGGCAGAAAGATCACACTGATTTCCAATTTATATAATATTAACCATGAAAAAATATACTGAGTTTAGTTATTGCTCTTTTCCTGGGGTTTCCCATTGATGCAGTTGCAGGGAATTATCAGATCTCCTTCAAATCTGTTTTATTGTTGCAGTCTAAGCACTTCTATTTATTTCACCTGAGAGTTGCTTCATCCTTTTTGGCATCCTGCCTAATTTGCTTTTTTAAGTGTTCTAGACAGAAGTCATCATTCTTGAGCTTTGCTAGTTAGAAATTTAGCAGTTAGGGGTTTGGGGTTTTTTAGCTTAATAAGATTTACTAAGAAACAAGGAGGAAGACAAGTAGTTGGCAGTCTCAAACAGTCAAAGAGAATGAATTTTTCTTAATTTTCACAGCACTTTTGCTATCATCTTTTCATGTCACAATCATCCATCCTCTAGCCTCTTGCATTAAGAAAATGAGGAGAAGCAGCCCAAGCTAATTATGTGCTTGATAAAGAAGCAGAAATTACTTTTTTTTTCACAAAGATTTTCTGGAAGATTTTAATCACAGCTGGGATTTCTTTGTGGCAATTGTTTCACTTTTGTGTTTAGGAAAGAAATCAGATTTGTGTGTAATTGGCTGTTCCTGCATGATCACAGCACTGTTTTCCTTCCGTAGAAGATACAGTTCCAAAGAAAGTGGTCTGCCACTTCAGTGGAGAAACGTACGCAGATGAGGAACGCTGGGACATTGACAGCTGCACACACTGCTACTGCCTGCAGGGTCAGACTCTCTGCTCCACTGTCAGCTGCCCACCTCTGCCTTGTGCTGAACCCATCAATGTGGAGGGAAGCTGCTGTCCCATGTGTCCAGGTAATGTGATGTGACAACCCAGTTTATTGTGATGCTGGTTTCCTTGGGTCGATAATAAGTTTTTTTAATTGGGTTTTGAATGTCAGTCCACGTTTGAATAGTATCACAAAGGCAACAGACTTTTAGACTTCAGGAAAATTAATATTCATAACAGATAGGCACATTGTGCAAAAACATAGTTTGAATTTCACTTATTCTGAGAACTGTGAACTGAAAAATTACTTGCTTGCCCCTATTTTGTCCTTTCACAAGGCTATGGAAATATGTTAATGAAATGGGAAAATTAATATCCTTACATCTCGCAGATTATGTCACAGTGATTAACATTTCTGTCTTTTCTGAGTCTCTTGGTTACTTTTCAAATATCACATTGCTTTATTTCTCACTTTAATTTGGCTTAAAAGCAATGTGACATTTTCTTAGCTATGGGCAAAGGGGCATAAGAATTGCAACTGGTTTTTAATGTGAGTCTTGATACACTTCTGCAGAAGTTTGCTCACCTTATTCAGTCAGCTGGTAACTACTTCTGATAGGACCATTGGGGAGAATCAGCAGTACCCCCTCTTGCAATTCTCCTGCTTTGAGGATTACAAAAAAAAGCAAAGCAAAGAAACCAGTAGGGACTGTCAGCTGGGAAGATGTAGCCTTCCCTTCATTTTTTGTTTTTTTTTTTTTTGTTAAGTATCACAGAGGAGCAAGCCTGTAGTAAAGCGTGTATTCTGAGATGGTATTTTCAAAAGCAAGTTTATTCACACCAGTCCTTCATCCCATTCACATTATGATCATGGTAATGGCAACAGACATGTATCCCATATACAATATGAAATAAGTTTCCAAACAAAATCCCAGGCTAATGGTGAAAATTCTGAAACCTATAAAAGAATTTAAAGGACAAAGCACTGCAGATGGACAAGTGTATTTCCTGAACTCAGAGCAGCACTGAGAAGTTAAGCAGCCTGTAACTTGTGAAACACATTTATCTCATTTCACAGAGATGTATGTACCTGAACCCACTAACATCCCCATTGAGAAGACAAATCATCGAGGAGATGTTGAACTAGAAGTACCAAACTGGCCAACACCGAGTGAAAATGATATAATCCACATTCACAGAGGTCAGATCTGACATAAACCGGGATATTTAGGACTGTGTTTATTCCCCATGTTATAATGCATCTACTTTTCCTATTCAGGTAGCATCTGTATAATGCTTCAAAAAGGTGGTTATCTGAGAATATTCTTCAGTGCATAATTCTTACATGCATTTTGCTTTGAGTAAAGATGAGTCAGTTGACTAAATTATATTTATACATTTTGGTCTCGTTATCACTCCATGTTCTGCATAGAAGAAACATCTGCGTTGGTATGATGGAGTTCTATAAAATTAAGAATACAACAAAATGATGAATCCAAAGTGATTCTGCAGTGTCTTTTCTGATTCAAGAACTAGAAAGCAGGCCATTGGAGTTGACAGATCTTCATTTGATCCATTTGACAGTCTCATGAATAGATAAACAAAGAAAAACTTGTACCACAGCTCAACATATATCACAGCCAAATGTCAGACCTTAGACAAAATGCCACCTCAGGTATAGTGACACACAGCTAATAAAGTTATCTAAGCATTTTCTATTTAAAACTGCACTGTAATATTATTCTAGCATAGAGGAAACACTCTGTGCCACAGTCTTTGTTAACCTTTTCTAATTGAAGCACAACCTAAATTATGGATTTTTTAAAATCTGAGAATGATCTCATAGCACACTATTGTTGGTAGAAAGGATGCATGAAATGTAACTGCTTTACAAAGTTCTAAGCTTATGCTTTTATAATTACAGCATTTTCACTTCTCAGGCATTAGTAGCTGGCTTGCAACTATCCTGCCTGGGGATTATAAACACACACTACAAACTGTGTGAGAATTTTGTATGTGTCATTGAAAGTTACCATTCTTTGCAATTACACACAAAACTTGCTACAGTCTCGTAGACTGCCAGCAGTCTGCTTTCACAGGCTGAGTACTGCAGGTATTAAAATACACTCTCAACAGATGAGAGAGTGAACACATCGTACTTGTCCTACCAGTTTTTAAAAGTAAAAAAAAAATCATTACTTTCATACTAAGATTTCCAAGTTCTTCTCAGCCTGGAAGCACGGTCTGATTTTTTTTACAAGTGGGAATTTGGTTGTGATCAGGTAAGATCATGCAAATGCAAGTGAGTTAAGAGGTTATTGTCAGACCTGGTCGTTACTGTGCTTTAGATTTCCTTCTATCTCCTCTCTTTTTGTTGGCCTTTTCCTGGCTAATACAGTCCCTCTACAAGATCCTAGCTTTCGGTTGTTCTAATTTATGTAAATAAGGTGACATTGCAAGAGAGAAAGTCCAAATTCATATGAATGACAAGATGTATGACTGAGACTTATAATTACATTCTTCCCTACAGCCAAGGCCCCTTTATAATTACTAACAAATGCTCCCATTTGCCCTGCAGACATGAACCATCTCCAGGGAGAATACCGGAGTGGCACTGGGCCACACCCCAGTGAAGATGCATCCGTCAGCTCTGTTGCCTTGGTGACAATCCCAATCACGATAGTGCTGTTACTGATCATCGTCCTCCTGTTCATCAACCAGAAAAAGCAGTGGATTCCAGTGTCCTGCTACAAAGCTCCAACAAAGGTGCCATGTCTATTTCCACGCTTTCCTGTTTTCAGGAAACCAGGAACAAAACATTGTGGAAAATGTTAAGCAATAAAGAGGCTGTTAAAAGAGGCTGGGGAAAAAGCTGCTGCACATCTGGGGCAACCAGGTTAAGCCTTTGTGTGGTGCTAAATTACCAGAAAACAGTTAAACCAGCCCAGCTGGGATATAAGAATACCAGAGCTCCTTTCAGAAGATGAAAAATGGTGACTCTGAAGAGACTGTTGGTCTGTTACTATGTCTGGCCTAAGCCAACTTTAGCAAAAGTCCAAACTCTTTCATTGCCAGTTTGATTTTGTTTTGTGCTTATGGACTTGAACCAAAAGGACTTTTTGAATTATGTGTGGAATACAAAAATTGTATGATTTACTTAATATTTCCTTTCTGTTTTAACAGCCTTCTTGCCTAAACAATCAACTGGTATATGTGGACTGCAAGAAAGGTACCATGGTCCAGGTGGACAGTTCTCAGAGGATGCTAAGAATTGCAGACCCAGATTCAAGATACAGTGGATTTTACAGCATGCAGAAACAGAACAACCTACAGGCAGATAATTTCTATCAAACAGTTTGAAGAATTGCACCCTTACCAAGGATTTAAGAGAGAGAGAGAGAGATAGAGAAAGAGAGACAGTCTGCTATTAAAATAAAACTAGAATTGTGCACTTGCTTAGTGGATTGTATTGGATTTGTGACTACATGTACAGCTCTAAGACCTTTCTGGGATGAGCTCTGACTCCTGCAATGTGCCAGAAAAAGCATTCCCACTTTTCCTTGAGATAACTGACCAAGTGTTTTCTTAGAACCAAAGTTTTAAAACTTGTTAAGATGTATTTGCTTGTAACATAGCTATAGAGGTTTTTTGGGAGGGGGAATCAGGGGCTAGGGGTAGGCAGTGAGGTAAAAGGAAGCTTCAGAGAAGAAAAGCTGGTCATGCTTGGCTGGAGAAGAAAATATCCTGCCGAGCAGCAGGATAGTGGTTTTCCTTGTTGCTCTGAAATTACATCTGTTGCAGCAAAAGCCTAACCCCAGGTGAAAAAAAATACGAAAAGGTCTGATTATTTTTTTCCAGCTGTTGCTACAGTAATATACTCCTAGAACAGAATTTGTCACATCACAGGTGTGGTGTAGCTGCAAATATTTTTCTATATGATGAGAAGCTGCAGTAGTTAATGAAATAGCAAGGAAAAGATTATAGCAGAAAATAAAGGGTGGGTTTATTAAGGATGTATAAAATTATACCTTGTGCTGCTTTTTGTTTTTATTTTTGTTTTCTTCAAAGCTGATTGGCTAGATTAGCCAGACTTCAGCAGAGTTAGCAAATGACTGAGGCCTAAGTAATTCCTGATATGAGCACTGGATCTTTTGACAGCAGTATTGAAGGGAAGGAGTAAGGAAGGAAGGAAAGAAGGAAGGAAGGAAAAGTCAAGAACACCATGCAGTTCCAGGGGCTTTTGTTTGTTTGTTTTGTCTGTTGTGGTTTTGTTTTGTTATTTTATATCAATCTCTGGTTGTTCATACAGGAGAAGGAAAAATATTTTTGTTGGACAAAGCTCTTGCATACAAGAGAGTAAAAAAGAGACTGTTTAAAGGTTGTTGTTTTTTTCCTGTTGATGTTCTTATTTACTGGTATGCAGATTTAGAAACTACTTCCATGCTAGGAAGCTGCTTAATTTTAATTGTATATTACTCAAGCACCTTTTTTGAAGCTCAGAAAAAAAAGGAGATCATGCTTCTTTAAACTTTAGCATTATAGGAATATTTATGTAAATATAATTATGCTAAAAACAACAAAAAGTATTTGTATGTTTGTGTATATATAGTATATACAAATGCATGTAGATATACATATGTATATATACGTGCATGTGTATATACACTATACATATATATACTGTATATATAATATACTATGTATACAGTATATATTTTTTCTATTTTTTTTCTTGTTGAATGTATTTTTATCTGAGAGATTTTACCCAGAGCAGAAACAGATAACAGGCATTCCATATCAATGCTTAATTGCTTGTGAGTTTAGGAAAGACAAGAAAAGAGCATCTCATTCTACCTACAGTTTGATTTGATTTGATTTGATTTGATTTGATTTGATTTGATTTGAAAGTGTTTGTGTGTGTGTGTGTGTGTGTGTGTGTGTGCACTCTTGTGTTGGCGTGTGTTCCGTTCGTGCACGGTTATAGCAGTAAGCGTTGCTCTTGCTACTTGCTACATTTCAGGGTGTTTCTTATTTTTCTTTTCCTGCTTAGCCTTAAAAAGGCTTTTTAATGAATGCATTGGCTAGAGACACTGATGACAATATACATGCAGCACTAATCAACTCCATAAAATAACACGATCAGCTCCTGGATTTTGGTTGGGTTTTTCTTTCTTTCTTTTTTTTTTTTTTCAAACAATTGTTTGAAACAACTACTGGAATATTGTCCGCATTAAGCTGGAAGTTTGTTGTAGCTTGCCTCATTTATAACTCTGACTGTATAATACAATGTTAACTTTCCAAACAGGTCTTGGCACTTTTATACTAATTACCCATTTGTGCATTGCCTTTTTTCTTTTACAAATGCTTGTCGTAAGAGACACAGATACCCAGTATGCTTAATGTGAAAAGAAAATGTATTTTTTGTAAAGGAACTCTCAAGTATTGTTGTAAATACTTGGTCAGAGATTGCTGAACTTTAAAACTGAAAAAAAAAAAACTAATTTATTATTATAATGACCTAATTTATTAATCTGAAGATTAACAATTTTTTTGTTTTAGAATATCAAAAAGGTGTTCTAGCTGTTTGCATCAAAGAAAAAAATAGGTGTATCATTAAGGGTCAACATTTTTTCTGCTTATGTAACTTCAGTTTCCAACCACCAATAAGAAAAAATGTAGTCTCCCCAGTGATTTGTACTCAATCTGATAATGAAACAGAGATGTTTCTGTCCAGTAACTACAGAGATTTTGTCAAGACAAAACATCCATTCCTTGCATAAGAGTAAGCAGTCTTTATCCAGAAATTGTAAATGCTTGCTTTTGTTTTACAATCAAGGCCATATTCTGAAAATATTAGCAGGATATAGGACATGGTGTAAAATGTTTTTATTATTATTATTTTATTATTATTATTTTAAAGATATGATTTATCCTATGTGCTGTATCCATTACACTCTTTTACTTTGGTTCCTGTTGTGCTCTTGTAAGAGAAATGCAGATATAATTTTCTGAAAAATAGATGCATATGTGGCACTTGGAGTGCACTGCGGTTCAGCAGATTGCTTGTTTACTTTTTTAACTGTAAGGCGGTTTCTTGTAATTTGGCTCTTGGCAGCACAATAAAAAATTTTAAACCTATTGATGCATCTTTTCTTATTGTTCATATTTAAAATGTTCATATTTATTACTTTGGTACACTGCTCCTGGAGACATTAGTTCATAGTTTGATATTATGGTGAGTTATTCTTATGAGGATATTGTTGTCACGCTGACCTGAGATCAGAACAGTTCAGAATGCATTGTGGGTAAAGAAGAGTTTGCTGGTATAGAAGATTCTGTGTATTACACTAAAGAATTTTCACATTAGAGAGCTATGTGGAATTCCAAATAGTTCCAGCATTCAGTAAAGATGAATCAAAAGCAAAGTTAGGCCTTTGCCCTGCCATGGAGTTTATGTGGTCTAGTCTTACCTGTCAGAAAGCCATGATTAACCATACAAGATTCTAATGCAAGGTCCTACAAAAAGTATATGGAATCAGAATTTGGACTTCCTGAGATGCAGGAATATTTCTCTATTAGCCTATAATGGCCTTTTTCTTCTAGTAATTTGTAAGTTAATGAACTTGATGTTCAAGTTCTGGTAAGTAAGATCCTGAGGCAAGGTGGTTTTCAGCTTAACTACTTGCTCTGTAAAAAACTGCCTTCTTTCTTTGAACCTACCCTCCTAATGGTTTCCTTTAATATCCCTGATACCACATTCAAAGCAGCAGTAAATCAGTATTTGTAAGTCACCCATTAATTAAGAGACCTGTATCTTGTTTTCGTTTTTCCTTAAAAAGCCCAAGATATGATTCTTTGGCAGCAGTTCCATACCTTGTGGCCAACCTTGCCATTCCTTGTACTTCCATGTACATCCTTTAAAGATGAAGGGTAAGGGGACTGAAAACATCCACACTGTTCACATGTGGTACTCCCTGGATCTAGCATGGTGTTTATTGTTTGGATTGCTGCTGACCACTGAGTCTGTTCTTGCAGAGCTAGCTGCAATAATACAAAATGCCCAGTAGTTACTGCAAAGCCCATAACTGACTTTAATTAGGATAGATCAGTATTTATGTGCATCCCTTTACATTTTCATATGCTGAATTTCCCCTCCCTTCGCTAGTTACCTGTTCCAGCATTATTGCTCCTTCCCAAGACTAAGGCTGTGGAAGACTTACATCTTCAAGAAGACCATCTTCAAACTCTGCAAGCGTTTAGGGTTTTCATCAGAATGAAACAGAAAATATTGCACCAATGTATAAAACAATGGTGCATCCACCTTTGAAGACTCAAAAGTAGTCCTGGTCTTCTCTGCCTTACAGTGTCTGAAAGAATCGTATTTGGAATGCCTATTTACACTAGGATTTGTCAGCTTGTCGTAATCCTGAGTAGGATAGGATGCAAATCCTTTAAATGACCTCAGTGGCACTCAGATGCTTAGCGAGGAATGCATTTTTCACGTGCAGTGTTGTCAAACATCAAGTAGAAAGTACAAAAAGGAACTTAAAGGAGGCTCAAACCGAATCAGGAAGTTAAGCTGAGAAAATTCCTGGTACGTACTTTAGGGTATCAAAAGTTTATGGTGGGTCAAAAAAAAAAAAAAATACAAGATAAAAAAAGCCCATCCTAAGCTATTGCGCGTAAGGGCACAACACAATGCTAGCAGAGGATGGGCACGGGAGTGACAGTGCTGGTAAGAACAAAGTATCTCCAAAGCTTAGATTCTTGCGTACTAGGTGACTGAATGGAGGCAGATGATAGTGAAAAAACCAGGTTACAACGAAGTTACTGCAAATATTCCTACCATGGCAAAGGCGCTGGAACTGGGTGAGCTTTAAGGGATCTCTTCCAACCCAAACCATTCTACGCCTCCCCCTCCTGCCCGATGAGCCGGCCCTACTCAGCGCGGGGCTGAGTCAGTACGGACACCGCTGTGCCCGGCTCCGCGGGCGCTGTCACGGCCCGGGCGGCCCCGGCCCGGCTCCGCGGGCGCTGTCACGGCCCGGGCGGCCCCGGCCCGGCTCCGCGGGCGCTGTCACAGCCGGGCCCCGCGTGGGGCCGGACGGCCCCGCCCGCCCGCCGCCGTGCGCCGCCGGGAGCGCGCACCGCCGGGAGCGCGCAGCGCCGCGTCCCCAGCTGCGGCGGCGGCTATGGCGGCGGCGGCGGCCTCGCAGCGAGACCCGGGCGATTGGCAGGATTTCTCGGGATTCCAGCCCTCCGCGGGGAGCGGCCCCGAGGCCGCCCGCGACAAGAGCGGCTGGGGCGGCGGCGATCTAGGGGCGAAGCTGTCCCTCTGCTTCGAGCCCCCGCAGGCCCGGGCTGGCGGCGGCGGCGAGAGCCGTGTTCCGCTGCGGCCGCTCACGGAGCAGAGCGCGCTGCAGGACGACGAGTGAGTGCGGGCTGGGGGGCGCGGAGAGGGAGCGAACGGGAGATCTAGCCCGGCCTGAGGGGACAGCGCGGCCCAGGCAGCCCTGCCCTGCGGGAGCGCTGCCCCTGGGCCTTGCCGAGTCCAGCAGGCTGCGGGAGCGGAGCCTTTCCCCGCCCCCGGGGCTGCAGCTGGCGACTGCCGGGCCTCGGCAGAGAGGGCACGTTCGGCCTCCGCGGCGCGGGTTTGGCATGGAGCCCTCCGGCTTTATCCCCCTGACTGCCAGGGAAGCGTGAGCATCCCAGAGCTTCTTACCCCGCCGAGGTAGCGAGAAGTACTTGTTCTGAAGTGCAGTGACCGGGGTTAGTATTTGTTTAGCTTCTTGCAAAGTACCCACTGTCTCAGTGCTTGAAATTAAATGTGGAAAGTGCAGAAAGCGGGTGAATAACAAAATCGCAACTGCAACTGCGATAATTGTTTGGGTTTTTTTCCCCCTGAGCAATAGAGCCTTCCTGATCCGTGCTGCTGTACAGTTTTTAACATTGTTTTACTAGCATTTCTTTTTCTTATTTTATAGTAAATTTAGTCAGCTTATCTTCATTAAAAATACTGCAGTCTTACTTTAAGGTAACTAAATTTTATGCCATGTTCTAACAGAAGAATGAAAAAAAAGCCTGTTAGCAAAACACTGTGGTGTAAACAGGTAAGTTCAGAGTACCATGAATCACGTTGAGCAGTGATGAGGCTCTGTCTGCCCTTCTCTGTCTGCCTCGGCCTTTCCTCTGACCTCCTCTGAGCCTTAACTAGGCGACCATTCCAAACATCCACCCACAGCATAGCGCCTGGAGGCAGGGCTGGGTTGGGGACTTGAGGAAGCAGCCTGCTTACAGGGCTGCTGTGGTAAAAGTCGGAGCTGCCAGCGTAGGTCTGCATGTTCAAGCCTCAGCTCTGCATAGGCAAGCCTCCAGGACAGCCAGAGAGGATGTACACTCTAGAAACAGTAAAGACTGACTGAGGACAAGAGTGGTGGGCTGAGCTCTGCAAGAATACTTCTGGAAAAAAAAAAAAGTTCTTCCAAAATTTTAGTCTGATCTGTGTATTTTCATTATTCTGTGATAAATGGAAAGGAAGAAAAAGATTTGGCTCAGAATTTGCTACTCAGCCTCTGCTAAACAACGTTAGCAATGGAATTTATAGCTCAGCTCAAATTTCATTGAAGGAAAGGCTCATCCACCCCCAGAAAATATTTTGAGTATAGTTATATCATTAGTATGGAAGCTGTGTCTTCATTTATTGTTTTGTTTCACTGCTGTGCATACATTGTTTAAAAAGGGAAGTAAATTATGTTTATAAAAAAAAAATTCTTTTAGCTTTAAAACACTAAAAATATTGTCAGTAACTTGCTGATGAATATACAGGGAGGAAAATGTAGTTACTGATGAGATATCATTAGGAATATGTTTATTACTGATCAGTTGCTGCTTGTTTTGAGGTCTGCGTTTTTGTTCCTTTATTCCTCTCTCCAGGATTTGGAATGCTTTGACTGATAATTATGGTAATGTGATGCCAGTTGACTGGAAATCTTCCCACACCAGAGCTTTGCACTTGCCAACACTGAATCTTTCAGAAAAAGGGGTAAGTTCTGATCAACAGAAGTACCCTCTTTGGATCTTTGGTACTCAACAGGGAAATAAAACTGCTTGCATTTGTATAAAAGAATGTTGTTATTAAGTGGCTGAAAATATTTTTAGTACTTGCCATTATACATGAGAGCTTTTTAAAAATCAAAGAACCATTGATGTATGTTTGCATCTCTTTGGGTTGGAATAAGTCTGGGTTAGTTTTAGATGACTGTTCATTAGAGTCAGAGCATGATAGAAAAAAATGTGAAATGAGAAAGTGTTTCACATAAAATCTTTCTGCTGTATGATTCATTATTGAACACTGGTCTGGGTAAGGGAGGAAAAGAGGCAGGAGTACTCTGATTTAGTAAATCCAGTGAGGACTTTTCTTAACTTCATCTCATTCCGCAGTCAGATGGCTTCTTTAACAGGAAAGGTGGCCCAGGAGACACTGAAGTGCAAGAGTTTGTTTTGTTTTCCTTATTTAAGAGTTAGAATGGTTCTTTGGGGAGGGAGCAGGGAATTAACCTTCTGAGAGGTTTATAGGAAGGGTTGTCCTCTGATGATCTTAAAAATGGATTAAAACGCATCAGGAAGAAAAGCTAGGAGGAATTCCCATCTCACAAGTTTTCTGAGGAAATGAGTGGCTTATCTTTTAAACATAGTGAAGTTCAGTTATGTTGTAAAAATATATGTGTGTAACCTGAGAATCAGGTAGTGCTTTGACTTCTGCCATCCATTAGATGATCAACAGATGCTTTTTAATGTGACAGGAGCAAAGATTGTTCTGCTGAAGAGGATACTTTGGGGTTCAGCAGAGGCAGGTGCAAATTTGGAACTCTCTTGATTTGAGTCTCATGGTTATCCCTTCAGTTTGACTTCTGTTTCTTCTAATTGAGTGCTTGTTCAGATTTTTTAAGTGGTTTTTAGAGTAATTAATTCCTTACATTTCAAGTAAAAATACAATCCCCTCATGCTGTGAACTTGTGTCACGGAAAAATGGACGGGAAAACTAATGGATTTCCTGATAAGTAACTAAGTATAATATATTAAAAAAAATGTTTCATATAGTTTTTGTAAGTTATTTGCAGGAAGTTATGAAGAAAGTACATAAAAAAAGTTTAAAGTGGTGTGGCTGGATTAGAAAGAATCTTAGGTATGGTGCCAATCTTAGGTATGGTGCCAGAGAGAAAATGAGTTTATGGATTAAATGTATCTCAAGTTTTTTCAGCTTTCACTCCACATGGCATGCCTTCTGATGTGTAAAGACTGTGGGGAGTGTTTGACATACTTTTCTTCTGCTTCTTTGTGTTCAGCAGTACTGCTGGATATGTGACAGCACATATGGACGAGTTAGTATCTTGTTTTAACTTCCTTACAATGAAAACTAACAGCTAAGCAACACTTCCCTGATGCGTTTGAAACTAATAATATGCTACCAAAATTGTGCTGAAAGCATTTCTCCTCCTGGTTTAGTAGGGAAAAATGTAAGGTCAATAAGGCTGATTTGCCTGGTCTCAGTTGCTTCACGTGACAGGTCTGTGCACACTTTTATACGTCTGTGACAGTGAAAGAAGTAGCTGGGTGGAAGTGGTGTGCACAGTGGTATGAGGAGTGGGATTGTGCAATTCCTTGTTTGGTTTTTTTTTCACTAGATTACTTTTAAATATGTCATTCCCTGGTAGCAGGAGAACAGTAGGAGGCGTGGAGTGTGGCTGGGTGGAAAGCCAGGTGTTCCTTTTAGTCCAGATTACAGCTGATGCCATTTTTGGTGGTTTATTAGTCTGTATTATCAAAACATATTCTGAAAGTCTCTCAAAATGTTTCTGGAGATGTCAGGAGGGAAAGCAGATCTTCTAGATAAATTGTTATCCTTGCTTATTATATCATCATTGTTGTCATAATCCTATATTAAAAAATATTTGAGGACTGCAGACATTTAAAAAATGTCAAATGGGGGTGTATCTGTGTAGTTCGTGAAGAGAGAGTCATAGTGGAGCATTATCACTGCACAGTTATTGGAATTCAGGTTCTGGAAAAAAGTGGACATTTGACTTCATTCTGAGGGCTGAAGAAGTGCAAATTGTATGTTTTCCCCTACAGATGAGCTATTTGGGGATGTCGGTTGCAGGTTCAAAATGAATCTGAAAACTCTTAAGGTTTCTGAAGAAACAGAAAATAGGAGGAATTACAAGAAAAACAGAACTGCTACTGTGAAACCAAGGACTTTGTCCAGCCAGTCATGATGCTTGTAAATTAGCCCAAAGATCGGTTAAAGCAGTCGAGCTCAAATGTCAGAGGTTAGGGGTTGCAGCTTTGGGGGGCTTTTCTAGGTTGCAGTCTAGTAATAGAGAAAGGACAGAAACAATTTTTTAAATAAACCGGGATATATCCCTGTGTGAGAGTAAAATATGCCTGACTTAAGGAAGGGACTTAAGTCTTTTACTGTACATATATCTTCGGTTTGAAAGGATGAGTATCATTGGTATATATGTGGCAACAGTGTTATTTCTCTTTCTTTTTGACATGATCCTGAGGTATTTAACAATACATTTTTTATAATAATCTGGGGTGATACCAGTATTCTGATACTACCATTCAATATCAACTCTTTTCAACTTTTTTCCATGTCTTTTATTTTGTGACAAATTAGAACTATAAAAGCACTTAAAGTAAGAGATTTGTGTAACATTTGATGTTACAGGCAAGTTTTTCACCCCTCACAGACATTTGTCAATCTTCAGTTAAGATTTAAGTATTTATATTGAAATGACAGCCTCCCATGTAGATATCTGCATATCAGTGTGTATATGGTCTTTATATACTGTCATTATTTAAAGACATTAAAGATTGATAGCTATTTTAACTTTGTCCAGTTGCAATTTTGATTTCGTTTTCCAGGCTATTTGACAGAAAGAATTATTGATTCCATTATTATGGGCCAAGATTCAGTTTCATTCTTAAAATTCAATATTAGTTCTCCTTTTGTTTTTTGTACATGTACATGCATTTTATACACCTACATTAGGGTTGTATATATATTTATATAAATATACCTTTTCATGCTTTTTAGGTAAATGACAACTTGAACCTCGACCTGTCAGATGATGAAGAGCTGAGAGAACAGTTGGATATGCATTCTATCATTGTTTCTTGCATCAACGAAGAACCACTCTTCACAGCAGAGCAGGTAAAGTGTTCAGCAAAGACAGTGTTGTCAGTGTAGAATGTTCTTTTAGTTTGTTGCTATTTTTTGTTGTTGTTCTTGCTCTTCACTGTAGCTAAGCTTCCTGGTTGTTCTTTGTTTAGGGTTTTAAGAATGTGTGAGATGTCATTACGTCATTCAGATTTGAAAAGTGTTTCAATACTTCAGGTGAGGTTGGTAGTTCAGGGTCTTTGAAATATTTCTGTATTTCTTACCATGAATTAGTCAGGAATGCTACTAAATTAAATATTTGTGTTAAAAAGCAAAAATATTTTCAGAATCTCAGTGGTATGATAGTTTGTGGTTTTCCAGCAGGACTGTATGGCAGTTCATAACTTCACGGGGCATTGTTGTTAGCAAGAATTCTTCGAAGTTTTTGCCCAACATTAAAGCAGATCAGTGTTTCTGCTACTAAGCTTTCAAATTACTTGGTATCCAAAGGCATCAAATCCATGGGTTTACTTCAGTTATCTGGAAAATTGCTCTTCTGGGTAAGGTTTATGAGAGTCAGGTCTGTTAAGATCCTGCTTTAGTAAGCAAACACAATAATCTATTTTGTTGTTGCTTAAATGGTTACCTGTGAACTCTGACGAACATGGTTATTAATAGTATGGGAGACAGGATTGCTTGAACTGCCTCGGCTCTTTTTTACTGTGAGTTGGATCTCAGCCTTTAAACTTCTAAAAGTTGATGTGTTATTTATTCAGATGTCTAGGTAATAATTTAGCCTGTAGAAATGTGTTCATTTATGAGATGTAAAGTAAGCTATCTATGGACAAAATTTCTGCTATCATAGTTTATGTCTGGCTCAGGTCTTATGCCCAGGGATGTAAGTCAGCTTCAGATTATGGTGGATCAGTTCATAAAACTTCTCATGAACACAATAGATTTTCAGGCTGTTCGGAGGGGCTTTTTGGGTTTATAGAGGTTTTTTTGAGAGGTTTTCTTTGGGTTTTTTGTTTGTTTTCATTTTGTTGGTTTTTTTTGTTGGAGGAGGGAGGGTTGTTTGTTTTACATAGAGAAGTGTGGGGAAATAGGGGGTGGGGAAGGTAATTGATTTTTGTTGTTGTGTCTTCCTTCAACTGAATACTCAGGAAAGATACTCCAGCTCACTCTTTAATTTAGTTCTCTTAAGCAGAATCATGGGTGCCTTCATATAGAAATAACCCTGTCGTTTCAACACACTGCTTGTTACGCCATCGCCAATTTACCGTTACAAGGTGGGGTTATTCTCAGAGAGCAAGGATGGGGAGGAAATGTCAGTATGATTTTATTGAGCCTCTTCCATCCAGTCTTGGTGCTAATTTCATCCAGCCTTGCTTCAAATTGCAGGCTGTTACTCTTCATGCAGGAGGGTTTTCATAAGAGTTTTCATTTCTCAAAGGTGATTGAAGAAATAGAGGAAATGATGCAGGAATCGCCTGATCCAGAAGATGATGAAACTCCCACCCAATCAGATCGGCTCTCTATACTTTCCCAGGAAATTCAGACTCTCAAGAGATCCAGTACAAACAACAGCTATGAAGAGAGTAAGTGATATTTATTTAGTATTTTTGCTCTTATGCTTACTGAAAACAGTTTAAAGGGTAAGTTTGCCATGTGTTTGATTCATATCAAGTCCTTCTTACAAAATATCTGCATTCGAAAATATTTTCAAAATGTCCTGACAGAATAGCCTAGATTTAGAACATAAATAGAGGACTTACCTTTGTCAGCTTTCATATGACTAAGAACGAAAATAAAACTTTACAGAATTTCAATTTAAAGCAAATACTCTGCAGATTGATACAGTGGAATGAGATTCCTTCATGGGTAAAATGATAAGTTGGTTATTTTTTATTAAACTTTGTTATTTTCTGTAAAGTGTGACGTTTTCTTGATGCCAGTATACTATGTAGGATCAGCTAAAGCTCTTGAAAGCTATGCAGTAAAAAAAGCTTTACCGTACCTTTGGTACAGTTTCAGTCATTGCAACATATCTCGATAGACAGTAACACAAAAATAAGGCAACCATTTCTTTTTTCCACCACAAGGACCATGCATATTTTTCAGTCCTCCCCTTCCATTCCTCTTCAGAAAGCTTAAAAATATCCCTTGTATCTTCTACTCGAATGAAATCATCTGTGCTTCCCTGTACAAAAGCACAGGAGAAAATACATTAATAATTTAATTGTAGTAGGTTGAATTGTATGAAAAAAACCTATGAGTAATCAGTTTCATGATGAAAAATTTTGTTTAATCTGTGCATTTGTCAGCACAAATTCTAGAAGGTAGTGGGGTCACTAAGAATGTTTGACAGATGATCTTTCTACTGTGGTTCCTCTTAAAAAGTTTGGTGCTTTCTTTCCTGTAGTCTGGGTCAACAATACAAACTCTGTAGAAGATTCAGAAAACTGGCCGACCTCTTGTGGCATGACTTAGAGTTTCTGCAACATTTCAGATTTATGGAAGAGATTCCAACCATGAAAATGGTCTCTTAACTGTCTCAACACATAAATTTCAGGAATGTGAAAGCAAAATGTATTGTGTTCAGCAGGGCTTCCTGCTTTTCTGACAGTTCCATATGTCTTTAGGTTTGGAGCTAATCAAGCTTGCTTGGTATTTCATATCATATTTATTTTGCTTTGCCTCAGGAGTCCATCTGTTGCATCTTTATGGTTTAAAGGTCAGTCCCGACCAAATAATGCCTTGAGTTACTTTGGCAGATAATTTAACTTTGCTTCACCAGTTTCTCAGAATCTGCTTTCATGTCTTTCAGGTCACTATTTTATTAAGAGCTCTTGCTACCTATTTTTAGTGTGTGAAGGTGCTTCAGAATTTGTCTGCATCTCTGAAATTTTTACACATTTTTCCTAGAAACTCTCTGGCTTTTATAGGATAGATCAGAGATGCTCATTCACTTAGAATTCAGAGCAGGAAATCACTTGTATTTACTTTTTTCTGGGGTAGGAAAAGACACATATTAAGGCAGTCCAAAAATAAAGCTCTGGTTACACAAGTGAGTTCTTCAGCCTACTGTCTTAAGTTTCAGTGCATGTAGTCTTCTGTATTTGAATTCCTCTGTCTTCACTCAGCTGTATTAGCTGAGTATTTCCTATGTAGCCCTTTGAAGACTTCGATAGTGACAACTGATCTGTCATCAGTCACCACTGCAGTTGGGTAACCTGCACCCATGTTTTTGGAGCAATTGTTTCTTAGGCTGTGAAGCTGGTTCTTAAGTGTTGGGAGTCACAAGTGCTCTCTCTCTCAGTACTGTTACAGTGTTTGAACAGAGTTTAAGACCTAAGCTACCTTGAAAAACTGTGGCTCCTTGATAGAGAATTCTCTTAACAGGTTTCATTGCCTTCTCTTTAGTTAAGTAAGTGACAAGGAGCTTTCTTCAATCAATTTTCCCCGCTGTAATTTAAGAGAAAAAATTCCCATTTCAATTGCTACTTTTGATGCTTCTAAGAGCTACACTTTTTTCCAGTTTGTGGCCTTATTTGTATTTTTTAACAGTTGTCTGTAGGTGCTTTGCCTTACAAGAATTCTTGTAGACACGATATTTACTAGACTGATTCAATGAAACTAAATAATTGCAAGCATCTATGCTGTGTCCTTAAACAGATTGTACTCGTCAGTGTAATTAGGACTAGCTGTTTCTCAGGTGCCAAATAAGATTATGTTCTTTGACACAGCAACTGCTGGGACTTAACAGCTTCCTAGGTGTGTCAGACTTAAAACTGGAACAGAAAGCAGTCCTCAAAGATAGGCCCACTTTTAACCCAAGCAAGCCTCAGAACATTTGCTTGGTTGTGATTGCACTCTCTGTAACACATCACCCAATAGTTCAGAAAATATGAAAGCCTTTTACTTTAAACAGTGTGTGCAGAGGAAAGTAACAGTTAATAATTGTGTCAGAAGTTTAGCACTTACTTCAGTTTCCAGCATAAACGACCAGCACACTCTTCATATTTGCAGGTTATCTCAGATTTCTCAGAAGTAAGAAGAAAGTTTAACCATCTTTTTGTTGCTAATCTTGTCACTCTGGGATGTGTTTATTCCTTTCAGAATATTGTTTTGTTCTGTGTGGTTTTAGAACTGAATTTTTTGCTTTGAAAAATTTCAGAGTACTTTTTTTTTGTAATTCCCACAAATTTTCTCGTGCTTAAAATCTTGACATACTACTTTTTATATTAACTATTTGTAGGAGTAAAAAGATTGTCTGTTGCTGAATTAAATGAACTGCTAGAAGAAATTGAGACTGCTATTAAGGATTATTCTGAAGAACTGGTACAGCAGTTGGCTCTACGGGATGAGTTGGAGTTTGAGAAGGAAGTGAAAAACAGCTTCATTTCTGTCCTCATCGAAGTACAAAACAAACAGCGAGAACACAAAGAAACAGCAAAGAAGAAAAAGAAGCTGAAAAATGGTAGTCCTCAGAATGGCAAACAAGAAAGAGGTCATATGCCTGGAACAGTAAGAAAATTTTTATAAGTCTTTATACATTTAAATTTTTTGGGGGTTTTTTTCCCCTATGGGAAGAAGTAGTCCTAGATTATATTAAGATACCTGGTACTCCTGCTTCGATGCCTTCATTCACAAACAAGGCTTAAGCTTTTCCTATTGAGAATTTTTTTTCAAAGGGTTATATATTTTACTCTTCTCATACTCAGAAAAGACTTTTTAACTGTTTGCAAATCAGCCTGGAACTAGCATACCTTTCTTGCAAAAAATACTGTCTTTGGATTTACTGCTCTCTCTTCTATTATCAGTAGGCAAATTCATTTATCTGTTTGGTTTCAGTGAGTGAATTTTAGTATGTGTTAGTCTTGCAGGAAATTCAGTATTATTGTTGCTGTAGTTGCACAGATATTTATTGATCATGCTAATTCTCAGGTAGGAAAAAAGTGAGTTGTCTTACCCTGGATCTCCTAACCTGTGGCAGAGTTACTACATTCAACAAGAGACAGGGAGGAGGTCAACGTGTAGTAGATGTGTTCGGGGAGGAGATAATTTGTTTTATTCTTTACAGAACATAGCAACAAAAGGAAAAATGTCTTTCAAGTAGAGTTGAATAAGAGGAGTCTGAGCACAAAAGAAATTAGGTTATTAGCTTGTCAAAGCAATTTTTTCTTTCTTATCTGTCTAGTATAATTTAAAATTACTTAAGTGAGATATTAATGTTTAAATTTCTTTGTGCCTCTTATGGGATGCAGAAAATGTGGTTTTGTAGATCTTGGCTAAGTCCCAGAAAGAATGCTTCAGTTGGACATCAGAAGGTTTTGGGGTTTGCTTTTCAAATGTAAGGAATAAACATTTATAATTAAATATTAATACTTCAGGATTTATTTCTAAACTTACAAGCATAAGATACCTGTGATATAACCCAAATAGGGTTCTGATCTCATCTGTCAAATGAGAGATGTTTGTGTGTGTAGCTAAGTTTTAGTGGAACTTTAAGAAATTACATATCTGGAAAACCATACAAAATTGTCGTCCCTTTACAAGAGCACAGTCAGTAGTTTCTTTTTGCTTCTCAGTCATGGGGAAATAAAAAGGGATGTTTACCTAGAAAGAAAAATAACTACTTTGTTTTGAAACTTGAGTCTAGTAATTCATAAGCTGTTCTGGTTAGGTTAAAGTTTAGAAACTTGAATGATGCTTTCAGGTATAGCTTATATGTTCCCAGTATAAGACATTTTCATATTTGGTCACTTCAAGATACAGGTGTGTCACGTTGCTTTCTGAGAGGGATTGAACTGATTAGCTCACAAGTGAGACTGTAGCTGCATGTGTGTGATTCCTTTGAAAATAGATTTCACTGTCACCAAGGACAGGTTTGAGAGCCCTCTCACACAAAGAGCTGCAAGGTCCCTTTCTTCAGCACCCTTTTTTTCTTTTTTTCTTTTTTAAAGTGCTGAGAATGTGAACATGCAGATAGTATGTTCTAGTAGCTTTGTGAAGTCTGAGTTTCTGTTCATAAACAATGTATTAGTTGGTGATTTTGTTAACTACAATGACGTCTCATTTAAATACAAAGATTGGAAGTAGAGTTAAATTTTCATACTCTTAAGAAAATGAATTCTCCTGTAGATACTATAACTGAATATAAAAAAAAAAAAAATAGGTATTTTAATTTTTTTGTCCTTGATACAGTCTTTAGGTAAATCAGTTTCTTAGACTTGTAAACTTTTACCTCTCTCACAAGGGGAAACTGGGGAGCAGTTAAAAATAGTCAGGGCTTGAAGATACCAGTTCCTTTAAATAGGATATCTTAAAAGAGTTAAGATGGCTTTGGCAAAATTTATGTCTTTACTGACCCTGTGTGCTTTAGAAAGCAAATGAATACTGTATTCCAGCACATTTTATTCCCCTCACATAAATAAATACATTCAGATAAACATGCTGAGGTGTGGTCACCATACTGCCCTGTGTCAGCAGCTTGGCCGTTTCATTTTATGTTTTGTCACTTGCTCATTTTATATTGCATGCTAAACATCAGAACTGTTTTGATTTTTTTCTTACTTCTCCAGCAAGCACAAAGGATTACAAAGTTCAAGGAAAAAATGTGTAGTTGGATTATATACTGCTTTTTCTTGACTTGGATTCCATGTAATGGAGCTTGAAATCAATATGGGTGTGTTATTAACTGATTGTGTATATTTTATCATAATACAGAAAATGAGGAATACTAATTGTTCCTTCAGTTGTGGAAAAGGAAGCATGAAAGCATAAAAAGTTTTTAAGAGGTGGAGCTGAAAATGACTACCTCTGAACAGTGTTTCTAGTATGTGCTTAAAATCTGAAAAATTCTTGTCAGTAGTGTCTCTAAACATACATTGTTCAAACACAAATGTTAGAGGGGATTTTACTGGGAGCTGAACTTTGAAAAATGCTATTTTGTACATTTCTAAATGAAACAGCTGTAAAAGGCAAGTCTTGATTATCAGGTCTGCAGTGTGAAGGTTTTATTTAAATAAATTTTGGTGTAAAAGTACTGCTTAACTGCCATTATAAGGTTTTGCTTTTTAATTAAAAAAATTAAGTAGATGAGTGATGAAATAGAAATGTGCTGAAATACATCTTGGAGCTTGTCTTTGCCATTTGTCTTTCATAATCTTGATAAATGCTGATTAATAGTCTTCTGAACTTTTCTCTGTCCCTTTTTTTTTCTTTCTGCTATGTTTTCACTACTTTTAGCGCTTCAGCATGGAAGGGATCTCAAATGTCATACAGAATGGCTTCCGCCACACGTTTGGAAACTCGAGTGGAGAGAAACAGGTGCTGGGCTATCTTCTCCCTTTTTTTCTCATTCTTTGCCTGCACTTTTGGTAGGAGCTGAGATCTTGAAAACTGACAGTAGTTGAAGATAAATGCTGAGACAGGAAAAACCAGGACAAAATGCTGGAATCTGTGCTCCTTCCCTACCTCAGAATTGTGATCAGCTTACAGTCTCTTTCTCTCCTCAACAGCTCAAGAGAGTCAAGACTTGATACCCTGATGCACTGAGCTAATAACCCATGTTTGTTACCCCAAACTAAAAGTCTGCTTTAGCATAATGCATACTTTAGATACATTGCATGTCGATAAAAATCTAATAACTAGTCAAAGAATGTGTATCAGGTTAGATGCAGTGTTTCCCCCTTCAGCATTAGAAACTTGCATAATGAAAAAAGGTTTTGTTTTCTTTTTTCTTCGAATGTTCAGAGCCAATACATCTAAAAACAGAGTAGCACCTGGAAAATGTGTAGACCATATTCTCTTTTGCCTTTGAAAAACTGCATGATTTTAAAAGCAGCCAAATGTGTGCAATGCAGATTACCAATATAAAATACACGAGCTATAGGCAAGTCTGTGTCTTTTCATTGGCTGTTTAAATATTGAAATGTAAAGCAGAGAGCCAGCTTCAGTGGGCATCATGTAGATGTTGTATGTACCTTGGAAGCAAGATTCTTATGCCTTATTTCAAAGTAATAACTTGCCTGCTGTTTCAGATCTGTATGTATGTATTTTATTAACTGCATTTTGAATTTTAGTGAACTCCTAATGCTTACACTGTTGTTTAGTCTTCTGGCACACTTAACAAAATACTGGTATTTCACTTTATTTAATGTGTACCCACTATTTTAGTTTATGCACTTTTGTCAGAGGAGTCCATTAGAGTTATTTTTTTTCTCCGGTGAGAAGTCCATTGAGGCAATAAATTGGCTGGCAGTTTAGAAGTCAAGGCTGATTAGGCTTTTGTCTGGAAGATGAATGTTGTATCCTGCAGAGAAGTTTGGGAGGTGAAACAACTTCTCTCAAGTCATTCTGCAATCATGAGGCTGGAAATCAAAGACTTGCCCACTTCCTCAGATATATGTATGAGATTTTATTAATACATTATCCAGCTTTTGATTTTCCTCAGCTTTGGGGATCTTGAACACATGCACAGAACTTACCTAACAAGAGTTTTTATCACTCTGCATTATCACAGTACTAGTAAAGCTGTACCTGTGTGCTGGTTGTTTTTTTTCTTTGCTATCTTTACCACAAATTACAGCTTTTTATACCTGTATCTTTAGCTATTTTAAATATCATATATTTTCATAAAGTGAGCTTATTTAACTATGCCACTCCATCTATTTTTGGTTAAAAGACTTTCACTGTCTCCTATGTAGACATAAGTAGCATAATCATATGTTAAAAATAACATCGATTGAATGACTTTTGCAGTCATTTTTTGAGTTAATTTACTAATGTTGTTCTTCATGTTGATCATACTTTTCTCCTGATTTATCTTTTTCTGTATCCTTATGGTTATGGGGATTTTTTTTCCCTTTCTTTATCTTAAAGCAAATCATAGAATTAACATGAACTTAAATATAGGGTAGAAAGGTAGAAAAGATACCAGCTCTGTTCTGATTTATTCCTGGAAATCCATTTTTCTATGACATTTGTTTTCTGTTTAGGAGTTTTTTGTTTGATTAGGGTTTTTTGTCACATTACCAAACCCTGGCCCTGCTTTTGAAATACTAGTGTAATCTTCTTATTGCAACAAGTTGCAAAATTAAACAAGTATCAGATATTCAGTTCCTTAACACTGCTCTTACAATATTAGTTTGAGTGTTTTTTTCAGGGTGTCATTATAAACTCAGGTGTTTGTCATTATAAATTCAGGTGTTTTCTGCTAACAGGGAAGAGTTAGAAGTCTGGAATTTTGGTAAAAAAAAATGCAAGGACAGACAATTTTTTGTGTACCTTGAAAGCCAGAAGTTCCAGCACATAAGGTTACAACGTAAAAAAGTTTATGACAAGTTTGTACAGTTATTTCAGAACTCTTTTCCATTTTTTAATTTTAATTATATTTACCACCTTCTACTACCATCTTATAGTGGGTACTTTCCTTTTTAAAATCTTCGTCCTTTTTTCTGTGCATGTGTTTGAGGTGTAAGTGAAAATTACTTAAGGGATTTTCAAAACATAAAGAGAAACTGCCAGTGGGAACTCCCTGTTCCTATCTGATAATGCAGTCAAAAAAAAAAAAAGACATTGAAATGTTGGTAGTTCTTTCTGTGATCATATTTCTGGAAGAATCTTCAAGACAGTCATCTTCATCTTGGTTTTCAGGCATAGCAAACACTTCTCATAGGTGATGAAAAATTGGGAAGCAGTGGGAATTGCTTCTTTATCATATCATCAAATCTGCTTCAAAAATTTAGAGGTCACAGCAGATGTAACACTTGGTAATGTCAGTAAGCTACACTTCAGTCACTCCTTTCTTTTCATAATATGTTATCCTTCATACAGCGGTTCAGGAAATGAGTTTTTATAGTGCTGTTACAGAGACTGATTGTTACAGCTGCAAAGGATGAGAAGAAGGAAAGTATTTCTGGAAACTAAGAAATTGCTTTTATGGTTTTTAATTGCTATTATTAGAGAGGGAAAATGGAAAGTGAAGTTTACAGAAGAAGTGAAATAGGATTAGTTGATATTTGGTGCAGTGAAATATCCTGGTATTTTATTGTCCAGGTAAAGGGTAGAATGCCACTTAGTTCTGAAGGCTGGAAAAGACAGCCAGAAATCTGATTTCTGTGTTAGTAGATCCAATTTCATCTCTGCCATTGACAGATTAAGCAGCCTTATATCTAGCTATTGATTGTGATAATTTTATTAAGAGCACAGTTCTCTGGTGATACTTGTTGGTTACATATCCTGGAAAAGAAATTGGAAATTGATTGTTTCCTAAGAAGCATTGTATGCTTTCCTCTCCTGTGCTGAGTGGACATGAGAAAATGCCAAAAGAAAAGGGAGGGAGAAAAGCACCCCGTGTTTGCAGAAGATCTTGGGGAGGTGTCAGTACCACCTGTACAAGTGCTTAAGTGCCACTGAACTGGGTCTGTTTGGCTTTTAGGCAGATTGTGTGGTTGGGTGTGAGGTGCGTGATCGTGCTGCAAACACGGCGGTGATTACACGGCAGTGGTTACACGGCAGTTGGTTACACGGGGGTGGTTACACGGCAGTGGTTACACGGCAGTGGTTACACGGCAGTTGGTTACACGGCGGTGGTTACACGGCAGTGGTTACACGGCAGTGGTTACACGGCAGTTGGTTACACGGCGGTGATTACACGGCAGTTGGTTACACGGCAGTGGTTACACGGGGGTGGTTACATGGCGGTTGGTTACACGGCGGTGGTTACACGGCAGTGGTTACACGGCGGTGGTTACACGGCGGTTGGTTACACGGCAGTGGTTACACGGCAGTTGGTTACACGGCGGTGGTTGCACGGCGGTGGTTACACGGCAGTTGGTTACAGCTGCGTGTGGCAGCCCTCAGTCTCCTTGTGCAAAGTGCAGCTCTCCTTCCACCAGAGGCTGAGTTACACGGGACTCTCACTGAAGGGCTGTTACCAGGAGAGGAGGAGACCTTGTACCTTGTTTGTAATGTGTTTGCTGCTTGTTGCTTGGAGAGCTGCGTACATGTCGAGCCGAATGAGACATTGAGGGTTACTTTGCCTACTGCCTTGTAGCTGTTAACCCAGAATAAAGTTCCTGTTTAATTCTTAAAAATTGACTTGAGGGAAATTCTGGGAAGCTTTTCCATTGCGAAAAATCCCAGCTATTTTAGTACTTTTGAAATTCTGGCCTCTTTAAGGAGAATATGCATTCATATAGGCTGCAAAGTAAGATGTTGCCTAAAATGGGTGTAATAAAAGACCAACAGGGTTACATCAAGAATTTGAAAATTAATCTTAGTTGCACTGCAGGTATGAAATTCTTGAAAGATTTAAGAAATTTTTGTGGGGTTTTTTAAAAGCAGACAAGAATTAAAGATTTCAGTAAATAGAATTAAAAGGAGTGGGTTTGAAACAATCTGTTAGCACACGTAACTGTTAAAACTGATAATTTAGATCAAATTCCAAATTCTGGGGTATTAAGTTTCATTAGGCTTGCCTTGTTCTTTTTGGTTGGAAGTGTATAGCAGCAGAAGGTGAAAGCCATCTGTTTTCATTTTCACCTAACTGTGGGGCAGCATAATTTTCTCTGCAGAGAGGACAGTTAGCTGCATGACTTCTGGTGGCCACATAATTTGGAAAAAAACATAAAAGCTGTTTTCTGTGATAAAGGCTCTGAGATAGGAGAGGTAAAATCTTAATCTATTCTGAAAGATGATTATTTATGGCTAGCAATTTCAATTGATACAATTTTTACAAAACAAAATGCAAGCAACAATGTTGCATGAAAGAACTGCCAAGTAACTTTGTTTTTCGTTTGACAGTATTTAACAACCGTCATTCCTTATGAGAAGAAAAATGGACCCCCGTCTGTTGAAGATCTTCAAACATTAACCAAAAGTGAGCATATGAAATTCCACTGATCCTTTCTCCTTTTTGTATTTTTTCTCAGTTTTGTATTTCCAGTTGCTCAAAGCCAATGAATCCATCCAGTTCTCTCTTCCCCCTTACCCTATGGCATGTATGTAAAAATGCATGATTTTAACCATGCATTTTGGCCAGCTTGTGTTCTGAGCCTTCATGGTAGGTTTGTTTCCTAGCTGTTCTCTGAAACCCTGAAGGCCAGAAACTGGCATGTATCAGGAAATAAGTGTTCTCACATTTTGATGTTGGCTGCATATCGTACAGTTTGGTCTTACAGTGCCTGATAAATCCTAGTTTTACATTTGCTGTGCTTTATTGAGGTTATTGTAATGACTTTGACAAAATGGAGTGGATGTCAAGATACTTAGGACTAGTTCCATAATGATTGCACTTGACTGCCTTTAAAATAGCCTGTTTCTCTCTGTGGTTTTCATGGAGGGGTTTTGTTCTTAATAAATGTTGATAATTAGGAATTCCAAACCAGAGTTTTGTCAATGCTTTGACTTCCCCATTCTTCACACCTTTTTTAGCCCAGATCCTCAAAATTATTTGAAGTTATAAATCTTCTAGTTGTTTGATTTCATTGGGATTTTTTAATTCTTATTTGCAAGAAATCAAAGTTGTATTTTTAAAAAAATTACTTAAGGTGATTTAATATAACAGAGTATCTCTAGGAGTCAATAGCATCTCCTCCATTGGATGTTTATAGGAACAGTTTGAAAATAGATGGTAGAATGCATTTGATCAGGTCTCAGTGGAGATTCTCACTATGTCTTAAGGGGATTTTCAGCAACAGTTCCATGGTCCCACAGGTGGCTGAGGGGTGGTAAATTGGTTGGCTCATTGGTTGTTTCCTGGAAAGAGAAAATAAATATTATATAAATTCAAGAGTAAATTAAATGTTTAAGTAGGAATTAAAGTTCCCTTTATTTTTCTATAGCCTTAGGTGTTAATTCACACTTACTTTATGACAAAGAATTTCTCATTTTATGTTTATTCTTGCAAAGAAATTTTTTCCTCTGGCCGTATTTAAATTTCACTTGACACTATTAAGCATGGATAAAAGCCTCTTAAAAACATTTTGTGTTGTTTGATGGTTTATTAACAAAATGTCTGACACAAATGCATTGTAAAGAGTATTAACAGTATTGATTTCTGTGGGCTGGTTGGAACTTGACCCTCTGACTCAGTTGCAGACTTGTGACTCCCTGTCTCTGCTGTTGTTAAGGCAGACAGTGAAGCAGGTGTTTAGGGTTGCCCAGTTGGTTTCTCTTTCAAAGCTGTGATTTATTCCATAGTTATGAACACTAATGTCTTACTTCAACATGAAAATTGAAATAAAATACTTGTTATAATTTGAGTTTAGAGTCTCATATGAGGAATTTGGAGTTCATTAAATATTGCTTTTCAGTATAATTTTGTATTTTTGATTCTGTCCATCATGTCCTGAGTGCTTTATAAAGAACAGTCATGGTTTTTCTTCATGTAGACAGGCTTATATGTGTCCAGTCAAGCTTGTCCATGTGTCTTCCTTCTTCAGAAATCTGAAAGATGGACAAGATCTATCCATGTATGTCACAAAAATGGCATTTTTGCGTTATTCTAAGTTAATGCCAAATTCAGTCATGTATTCAAGATTTTTCTAAGCTACAGCAGGTAACATTCACCATTTCAGGGAGGAAAATAAGCACCACTAATATTTCCATAGAATCATTCACAGCATTGTTCCATTATTTGAAGTAATGATCAAAGATAATTAAGAAATGCAGCATGCTTTTCTGGCCTGAGATTGCCAGCCCGTTAATATTTGTTAGCATACTTTAGTTTTGGATGTTGTGACTTTCTTTAGGTGAGAATTTTTTATAGGGAAGAGGAGCTTCTTCTTGTTGTTGCTGTTGTTATGACTGATGGCATTTTACTGTAATAATTAACCACATGAAATGGGACTCTTGCATCCATGAACTGTGGAGCTGGGTGAGAATTACACAAGTGAAAGGTGGAGGGGATGTGATGTGTCCCGTATCTTCCCATATTTCAGTTAAGAGATTTCTTTCATCTGGTAATAATATCTCTATGAGTACTTGGAAATGCTCCATGCTATTTCTTTTAAGTGTTGTGTTTAATTTATGACTAAATATCTGATTTATTTTTTTCATACTTTAGTTCTTCATGCCATGAAAGAGGATAGCGAAAAAGTGCCAAGCTTGTTAACAGACTATATTTTAAAGGGTGAGTATGCTTCTTAGCAGGGATTTTATTTGCTTCTAAATTAATACATATAAGGTATTAGTACATAAAAGGTGTTTTTGAAAATAGTGATCGTACAGCATTCATGAATTATGTTGCCTTGCAATCAAACACAGCTCTCATTTATGTTCTGTTTTGTCCAAGCTTTCTGAGCGTACAGTTCATAAATAAAACATGTTTGTTTGTGGTAGTAAAATATAACAAACTGCTTAATGGCATCAGCAGGAGCAAAGAAGTCTGGCTTATGAAGTGAAATGGGTATAGTTAAAATCTTCCATTGTACGGTTTTTTAAGTATTGGAACTCAAACTGCCCATGGTAATAATGCATTTGCTATGCAGAGTGCTTACAGCTTCATTTCAAGTGTTACCTTCTGATCAATAGTAAAAAGTATTTATTTTACTTATTATACCTTCTTAGGATTTTATTTCAGAAGTTTTTATGTGAATCATTTATTCTCCAGTCTTATGCATTGATTATGTTAATAGAATGTCAGACATAGAAAAACACTGCTTGCTTTAGCTTTAAGGAGTTGTTCCAGATAGTTTCCATGTTGTTAAATTATCTTTAAATGTTTTTCGTCTGACTTCATTTTTGCCTAGATCTTGCTAATGCTTATGTTCTTACTTAATTCTTGGTATATGATACAATTTTCTTAAGTGTTTAAAGTTTAGCAAATGCATCAAACTCCCAAGATCTGAACAAATAGCTGTACAGAAGGATGATGGTTGCCTTTTTGTTTGCTGCCAAAATGTTCATAATATTCTGCTTTTCAGATGCTGCAAAAGTTTTTCTCTTCTTTTGGTATCATGCATTGCAAGTCTCATCTTTTTTTCAATTACGCTATCATTTGACTTAACTCACTCCATATGATTTTTAAAGGGTTTTGTATTTCTTACACAGACTTACAGTCACTCTCGTAATCTCATCTCACAGATATTTGGAACTACTTTCAGGTTTAAATGATGGATGACATACAGTGTGCTGTCACTTCAGAAAAGCTGAAAAAAGCCATTTAGTGTTCTGGAAGCTCCAACAGACTTCATGTTGAAAGAGACCCGTTTCTAAGTTTTGTGCAGGGTTGAAAAAATGTCACATACAATAAGAATGCAGAGATCCTTTCAGTTCATTCCTTTGATTTTTCCATTGTTACTCTTTCTAAAAATTCTTCCTAAATTAGACAGATTTGTTTGCTTGTGAGCTATGTAGGAACATGGTCAAGGTTTTTTCAGTGGTGATGGCACTAAACTGTAGTTTTGTGAAGCAGAATCTTTGACCCAAGAAGATGAACTGTTGTCAGTAATTAAAACTATTTGCTCTTCTTAATACATCTGGTAGTAAGTGACTGGATTTAACAGTGCTCTTCACAGTGTCTGCTCTTATTTTTAGATGTTAGCTATCCAGAAGAACTTTCAGATTACTGGGATATTGAGAAGAAACTGGCATCTTAGGGAAATGGAGAAATCTTCTTTATAAGCAAAGAAAGCTTATAAAAGCAGATGACCTGAACATATGAGAGGATGACCTAGTAAGCTTCAATTGAAGTGCCTTCCTGCCTTTTGCATGCTTGTTACTTAAAAATCACGAGGGATGTTCTACTAGTTAGATGCAACAATTACAAAAACATCATCCATCGAGTGTCTTGGGTCAAACACTGCTGTCTTTAAATTGTGAAACACAAATTGTGGGAACATGAAGAGTAATCACCCACATCACTCATAGTGAAAGGAAAAGGCAATTTCCCCTCAGCTACCACTTCCTTAGTGAACAGAATCAAGCCTTTCTTTATCCTCTGTGGGTTTGTGTGCCCAGTGGCAGGGAGTTGTGAGCACAGAATTCTACTTTTCCTTTCAGTGTAGCCTTAACTAAACTTTATATGCTATGCTGACATTATGTTAAATATTTATAACTCAGCTGACAGTGTCACCCTGTAGTGTAGATTTATTCTATGGCACAGGCAAAGTCTTCCAATTGTTTCTGAAGTTGTAACCTATTGCTCTTTTTCTGCTGCTAAAACTTCTGGCCTGAAATTCCAGCAAGGCTTTCATGGCACAAAATACTCCCAGCCATCTGTCTATTGTCTAGACATTATTTTTAAAGTTAGTTAAAAGGAGATTGGTTGAATTCTTTGCAACCACTTAGGTCAATGTTCAGGTGAGCTTTCATACCTGAAATTCTAACCTAATTCTTAAATTCCAAAACAAAAGGAGTGACCTACTTTTTGAGGATTCTGCTCTCTTCACTGTAAAGATTAAAAATGTCTTGGCAAGGTAAAAATCTTTGAGATTTAGGGTTTGAATTTTTTTTCTGAAAGAAGTTCTGGGCCCAGTGATAATAATCCATATGGTATGGTGGTAATTGTATTCATTTTACACTGAATGGATTTTACTGCTTTTTCTTAAGCTTTAATCAGACATGAAATTTTGAAATGTGTGAATTATATCACCAAAGGTACTTGGTTCTGTTAAAATCTGTTAAGTACATGTTCCTTTGAGGATCATTTTTTTCCAATCTTACAACAACAAAAAAAAGCAGACAGTAAATGACGTGACATTAGGATATGTGTAGCTTTATGGGAAATCCAGTTTGGCATCTGACTGCGCTGGTAAAACCTTTTTTTCAAACTTTATATTCTGTTTTACGGAGCAGAAAAAGAAACTTACAAACAAGCTCTTAATTATTTTTTAAAGCAGCACTGTCTTGCTCTTCTGTGGTATGTAAAAAATCAGAATATGCAGTCTTATATGGGTGTTATGGCTGTCCACAGAATGATTAATAGACTTGCCCAGATATGGGTGGGCACTGTTGAAAAGTTGCTTTAATTGTTCAGAAGCAAGAACTGAAGAAAAAATGTCAGGAAAAAGATTATTCCCAAAGTACTGTTGGTACAATGTAAAGGAACAAATAAAAGAAGAATGCTGTGAACATGGAAAGGTAAATGGAAACATAAGATTGAGCATAAGTGTTGATGTAACAAGAAATCTTACCACATTACTGGTGTTCTGAAGATAGTGAAATAAGTTTATATTTTCTCTGAATTCCAACATGTTTTGTAGAATTCACTATCTTGAATAACTTGAACTAAATGCCAAAATAATTCTGAAATTTGGATCATGTGGGAAGACACACACACAGACCCCTCTGTGTTGTCTAATACTCACTATCTTCATTTAATAATGATTGAGGAAAGTTGCTTGGACAAGAGCAGGAACTTGAAGGACAGTTCTGCAGCCAGATCTGCTATTGACCGTCTGTGTTACCATGGATCATTCTTGCACTTTAGTTTTCATAACCAGCTAATCTTTCTGAAATGCTGGAAGTAGAAATCCTCAAAACCTGGTGTGGGCAAATCCTGTGTAATAAAGATATTAAAAAGAACAGCTCAGTGCATTTCATGTTAGGGGAAAAAAACACTCTATATGCATTTCTCAATAGGATTATGAGTTTTGAAAATATTCCTAGTGCTTGCTTTCTTTAAAGCATCTTCTTTCCCCAATTTCTACTGCCCCTTGTGTCCCCCCAAATGTTAAAAATATCATCATTTTCCTTGTCATGCTTAAGTCCCTCTTCCCAGGGGTGTTTAGCTTTCCCCTGGATCTTTTCTGTAGGAAGTATCTCCTTAAAGGTAAGTATCCCAAAGCCAGACTAAGTACAAACCCTGTGAAGAGTCTGGTACAGTGTAGCAGCTTACCTTCTCTTGTTCATGTTGCTCTTACTGCAGCCTAATTATTTTCAAGGGGATGTTTTTCCTTTTGTGAGGTTCTGTTTGTTTTTACTTTTCAGTGAACATTTCTATCCTGAACTTAACAATAATGAAAGGGAATTAGTGATTTGCTTTGCAAGTGAACTGTAGTTCTTCTCCCACTAGCATATAAGTTACATTATATTTTATAGATTTAGACCTTAAAATGGATGGTAACATGAAATTGATCAGCATTTGCAATTGTGCTTAGTTTTTTCTGGATGTATTTTAATATATCAATATTGTTATTATATTTTATCACTAGGAGTCATGAAGGAGAAACTGGGATTTGAAAAAGGGTAGGGGAATGAATTACTGACAGGGAAAGAAATACCAAACCAAGACTGAAATTCTTTACCTTAGCAAGCACGCTTCTGGACTGAAGCTGGCAGCTTTGTAAGGTCACAGTATTTAAATGCTGTTTGTGCTCATCTTTCTATTGACCTTTTATGATGGTTGAACAAATACAATGTGCTTTGAAAACACTGTGCTTATGTCCATTGAAAGACCTAAATAAACCAAGTTTCTTGTGCACAAGTTGGGCTGTAAAGCAGATGGAGGTACTTGTGTCATACCTTGTAGCTGCATTGGTTTTAGGTGTTGCAACAGTAATAGGTACCATATCCTTTAATGAAAGTGTGTTTGTATGGACTGCACATTGAATTTTTACTTTCTTTTTAAAGAAGCTTTCAGTCTTTCTTTGTTGCATGTATAATGTAATGACTTTCTTCATTATGATTAATTTGCTGAGTACAATAATGCAAGTAGTATATTTTACAAATTATAGAAATTAGTATTTATATTGATAGTATTATATATATTATATATAGTGTAGTTGCACCTGTAATCTTTGCAGTATGGCAAGTTTAGGTTGCTTTCTGAAGAAAATCCCTCTGTGCAATTGTTTTTGTCTTCAATCTCACAAATAATAATTGCCAATTTCAACCCCACAGGACAGAAACAAGTATTGTGGGAGTAACAGAAATACTGTAGGGAGCAGCATCTAGGTAGGAGAAGGACTGAAACTGCTCTTTGTATTGAGCTGGCAGCTGTTGCCTTGAAAAGCCAACATCTGCCTGGTCTGATGTATTCACCTACTTGAATGCACATGCAGGGGCTCCTGTCTGTTTGGGGCCATGAGAACATGGGAGTGCCTGCTGGGATGGAGTTCACAGCAGGTTTAAAGTAGAAGCTGAGGACAGCATTGTGGGAAGGGGAATCATCTTGTTTTATTGCTATATGGGTAGTGAAGAATATCTGACAAAATCTTCTGGAAGCAAGAGTTCCTTAATTTAGCTACTTCCAGAACAAATCGATGATATATATGAAATGTTAACCAGTGTGTACACAGAATTAAGGTGTTAGGGTAGGTTGTCTGGTATCACGTCTAGACATGTTATTTCAAGATTAGTACTTTTGTACTTCCAGTTTTTACAAAATGTGAAGATTTAGCTTCATGTACAAGGACAATTTTTACCTAACTGTTGTATAAAATATATAAGTATGTACTTATAGCTGAAATGATTGCCTTTGAAATCAGATGTGTTATTACAGTAAACTGTTATAAGATGTATTTACTGCTAAGATGTATTTTTTCCAGTTGTCCTCAAACAGTAATTGTGACAGAGTGCTAAAAATAATATGCTATACATTACTAGTTAGTAAAATGCATGAAATGTCTAGTATTGTTTTCTTCTTTTTTTCTGAATGTAGATGTCGTGGAAGCAGAATAATTGTCCATCTTTCACCTTGCTATTTCATAACTGATCTTTCAAGTAAAAACTTAAAATATTTTTTTTGTTTTAACGAAGCAAGAATTTGCACCTTGTTCTATTTTTAAATTATGCAAATATTTCAGATAATGAGAACATTTTATTTTCTTGCCTTTGAAGTTTTTGTTTAATTGTTACACCTGACTTCTTTATTTGCTTTTGTGTTGTGCTAGCATTGGTTTGAAAGCTGGATTGCTCTGAGGTTTGTGTCTTACACTGAAACAGGAATGAGAAACACATGAAGGACATGTCTTATCTTCCCACTGTGTGATTCTAGTACACACACCAGAATTAGAAAGTAGAGTTAGAATCCCAAATTGTCAGTGCATATTTTTAAAATATAACTGCATGCATCACCTGTTATTTAATGTTTTGTTTTCAGATATAACACTTTAAAAAGCACTATTTAAGACATGACCTTTAGTTAACTCATTTCTGGATAATATTAGTTAAAGATAGTGGGTTGTGTCACTTCCTTAACTTTTGAGAGAGGCTGAAAACTTAGTTGCCAGTTTCAGTTGATTACTAGATTTTACTGTGTTACTAATAGGGTAGAATCCAACATTTAAATATTTTAGTATATACATTACATTTTTATGCAGACCAGCTTCACTGATATTTATCTATGTGTATTTGTGGTTTTTTGCAGTTCTGTGTCCTACATGAAGAGGGCTGCCTTTCAGAATTAGCCATGCTCCTTTCTGTGATGAGAAGCTTTCCTTGGATATAACTCATATTATGTTTTCATTTGGCACTATACCTAAAGCAGTATTCATTTACCTCCTCTGTGTGTGTGGATTTTCTGATTATACAGTAAGTCGACTGGGCATGACAACTCATCCAGTTTAACTTAATAGTGCAATGAACTGGAGCAGGGAACAAGCATTGTACAGTTTTACTTGCATTGTTCTGACTTTTTAAAGTCTATTTTTACATTGTATAGCATGTAGTAAATCCTCCTGCACATTTTGTTGTTGGAAGGAAAAGTAAACTTTGAATAGTGTAAATAAAATAAGCCTCATTTTAAGGAATCAGTATTTAAAAGCATCCTTAGTTCCTAAACAAAGTTAAAAAAACGATTTTAGTCAGACTTGGAATTTAAGATTCAAGTGAGTTCTCCAGGACACTCCAGGAAGGTGATTCTGAAAGTCAGCAATCAACACTGCTTTGGATATGGTAACCTTGAACTATACAAGATTTGTTCATAGATGAACAAATCCAGATTTCCTGGTTTGACATAAGTAATTGTGTGTTACTTGTTCTTGGTATTAACACAAACATCTGACTTACGTAGTATTTCATGTTTGGTTTTATTTTAATTATTAATGTTCATGTGGCTTAGATATTCTCCCGTATTGCTGCTATAATTTTACTGGTTTTAAAAAGTGTTTGATCTTAATGAAAATGCTTCAATATATAAACATTTTAAAAGGCAGTATCTTTTTAAAAATACATGTACAGTTTGAAAAACTTGCACCTGACTTCCAAGCTAGTATTATATTGAGATGTTTGGTTTTGTGTATCTCTGAATTTTACTACAAATCTCTCTTGTAAATTGTATGCACTGTCTCCTCTGTGATGATGTAGCCGCATTGAAACAGATGAGAATGTATTTTACAAATCCTGTAAATGAAACGTACCCCATAATCTCAACTTTAAATACTTGTCACAAGTAATTTTGCCAGTCTAAAAGATGAGATTGAAATGTAAGGAGTACTAATTTAAAAAAAAAAAACAAAAAAAAAAAAAACAACAAAAAAACCCCCACTTTTTTCTAGTTTGAGTTCCTATTGATTCTTCATCCAGATACATATACTGAATATCTGAAGGCATTGGAATATAAGGTTCTAAAGAGACAAACATGTTTTCTTCAGTTTTTTCCATCTAAAGTCTTCAGGGGTTCTGTTAAAGAGAAATTTGATCCTGAATACCTTGAATCATCCTTAATGTTCAGCTTTATCGTCATCACCAAATACCATTTTGATCAGTAAAACAACATGGTTTGAAAATAGTCCTCATAATGCATTTTTTTTGTTCTAAAGGCCTCAATATTTTTGTCTTCTGTGCCTTTTTCAGCTTAAAATTCTTTTTCTCCTCCCTCTCCCCCACTTGACCACCAATGGATACTTTCCAGCCTGCTCAGGAATAAATAGATCCTCTCCATAAGTGTGTCATATATGAAGAAGTTTTTTTGTTGCTTTATTTGAATTCATTTGTGGTTTCTCTAAAAAGAAGGCTGCCATTTATTTCTGTAGCTGGTGTGTTATACATTCATTATGGCATGCTTTTTGTACAGAAATTCTTGATGTTGACTGTTGATACCTGGAAATGGGCAAAGGGGATGACCCTGCTTTATTTTAAAAAAGGTGCACATGTGAAACCCACCGTGTCTCTGTGTGAGATTATTCAGAGGTGCTTCAATCTCCTGATGAGGCTTGAAGTGACAAGATGGAACAAAATAAATAACAATTAAGAGAAGAAAAAAAAAAAAGGACAACAACAGAAAAACTTCTGTCAAAGTTTGTGTTACTTGTAACAAATCTTGTATGACTTAAAGTCACAAACTACTAAAAGTAATGAAACTGGAAATAAAGACCAGAAACAGCTTTAGTGAGCTAAGCATCTGCTTGGGAATTTCATGCCTCTCATCAGACTAAACAAGATTTCAGTATGAAAAGTACCTGTTTACCTTGTATGCATAAACAACAGCTGCCAAATGTGGCAAGTATTATATGTATACCTATATATGTACATTTAAAAAAACAGATCTCAAAACATTTGAATAAAAAGAACCATGTAAATCTGCTTTTCTGCTGAGTTCTATGTACTTTGTAGTCTCTACTATGCATCCTTTTCTTCCTGATCCATTATTGAATCTTGCATTCTTTCAGGGAAATGGATTTCATTCTTCTTTTTAGTTTTAGCATGTGACAGTTGTAAATGGCCACCCAAAAAAAACCTGACAGATACCTGAGCAGAGATTTGGTGAAAATCAGTTCTCATTTTGATATGAAGAGTGCTGGAAGCGAAGTTGCCCTAAAGTCATTGAGTTTTAAGGTACTTAATTTATTTGTACCACTTGCTTTACTTCTTTGTCTGCTTTTATCTAACCCTTTTTCTGTGTTTCAGCTCTTTTGTCTGAAGTTTACTTGCTTCATGGATAGGGTAGAATTTTGAGTCAGGGACTATGTGGCCAGGATGTCAGAGGTAGTCAAGAGTCCTAAAATTGTGTGGTTTTGGTTAAGGGAAAAAACTTGAAAACAACATCAGTTCCGTTCTGGTGATAGATGTAGCTGGACTCTCAGCTAGTGTAGGAAACTGGTGATAAAGAACATCTGCTGTTGACTGTGCCAGGTAATCGTAGCCTTTAACTTGGATTAGTACCATAGCTGTTCACATTGTTGCTTCCAGAGTGGATTACCCTGGGATTCTTTGTGCATGCTTGTCACCTGGAAACTGTAGCTAGGCCAGAAATGGCACCCTGCGCGCTTGGCAACAGTGTTGATAATCAAGTGTATATCTGCACAGCACCTTTCACAGCAGCCTCCTTCTCATTTCCAAAGGGACAATTTGTGGTCTGGGTTTCAACTTGTGAAGCTGTAGATGGTGCAGAGCCTGTGCAGCAGGAGGCCTGCTTCTCTGGCTCTGGCAGCCACAGGCAGTGGACAGCAGCAGCCTCACTGGCAAAGCTTTTCTAGCAGAGTGCTCCTGGCTCTGATGGATCCAAACTGGAACATACTCACTCCTTGTGTCATTCTGCAGTGTATCTTTGTTTCAGGCAATAGTGGAACTATTATTTGATTCAGATATTAATCCTGATTTTTAAAACTTATGAACCTCCCAAATTAAAAAACCTCAAAAAAACTATCATCCAGTAAAATATGAAATCTCAAAACAAAATGGATCTTAAGTCACATTTTGTGAATTTAGTGTTCTGCTTTTCTTGTGGGCACAGAAGTGTTTATTCTAACCCTGAACAGAAACACTCTGATTGTAATACAGGCAATCTACCAGTTGTAATGCAAAGACAATACAATTTATTTTCAAGGTGTCTGCAATTTTGCAGGTAGCAGTGTGCTTGGAGCATTTAATAGGGCCCATCTAATGATGGAGATGTGCTAGTTACCTTCCTTGCAAAGTTTCTGACACCTGAGCAACCAGAAGGAACATGTTTAAGCAGTTTGTCCTGACTGGTGAAATTAGAGGTCTTGTTCCCTTGCCCACTTTCTTTTGACCAGGACCTACCTCAGGAATTCTGGCTGTTTTGTTTGAATGTCTTGATCAGCAATGGCTGTCTGGATTAGCTGATCACTGTTCTATCCTAACAATAATGAAACTGTATGAACTGAGAGATCTAGTTACTGAACTTTGTGCTGCATTTTTTTTTCCTTTTTTTTTCTTCATCATGTAGAAAAGTTGGATACCAGGGTCACCATCCTAGAGCACATTACAGAGGATTGTGTCCAGACAGTTCTGGAGTATCTCCAGTCAGGGAGACTCCACAACCTCTCTGGTCAATCTATTCCAGTGTGTGGTCACCTGCACAGTAAAGAAGTTCTTCCTCATGTCCAGGTGGAACTTCTGTGCATCAGTTTCTGCCCATTGCCTCCTGTCCTATTGCTGGGCACCACTGAGCACAGCCTGGCTCCATCCTCTTGGCACCTCCCTTCAGATACTCACAGACATTGATGAGGTCCCCTCTCAGTGTCTCTTCCTGAGGCTGGACAGGCCCAGCTCCCTCAGCCTTTCCTCATAAGAGAGATGCTCCAGTGCCTTAATCATCTTTGTTACCCTCCACTGGAGCTGCTCCAGGAGCTCCACGTCTCTCTTGCCCTGAGGAGCCCAGAGCTGGACACAGCACTCCAGAAGTGCCTCACTGGGGCTGAGCATAAGGGCAGGATCACCTCCCTTGACCTGCTGCCAATGCTCTTCCTGCTGCACCCCAGGATTCCATTGGCCTTCTTGGCCCCAAGGGCTCACTGCTGGCTCATGGACAGTTTGTTGTCCACCAGAACCCCCAGGTCCCTCTCAGCAGAGCTGCTTTCCTGCAGGTCAGGTCCCAGCCTGTGCTGGTGCCCAGGGTTATTCCTACCCAGGTGCAGGACCCTGCATTTCCTTTTCAGAATTTCAGAAGGTTCCCTCCTGTCCATCTGTCCAGCCTGTTGAGGTCCTTCTGAAGGGCTGCACAGCCTCTGGGGCATTGGCCACTCCTCCCAGCTTTGTGTCATCAGTGAACTTGCTGAGGAGGCATCTGCCCCTTCATCCAGGTCACTGATGAACAGGTTAAACAATACTGGCCCCACTACTGTCAACCTGCAGGTTCTCACGTGTGTTCCCAGATGCCTGGGTCTCACAGCCACCTTACAGAAAACTTTCTCCCGCCAAAGACTAGAACTGGGGATAAGATGTGAGAAACAGAATCTCAGAAAGTAACAATCAACTGGTCATTCACTATAGTTCATTTATGTCACACACCTCCCCAAACACACACCCTTAGACTCAGTGTTAGGAACAGTGCTATTGTATTGAATTTGGATACAATCTTAGCAGAGGGTTCACCTTATTCGAGCCATTTGGTAGCTTTTCCAAATGAGTACACCAGCACAGCTGGCATCAGAAACAGGGATAGCCTTTTACTTATGTCCATTCTGGAACTGGCACTCTGAAATGGTGAGGGTTAGAACTGGGCTAGGGTTAGCATCCTTTCTGGAGTTAGACCACAGAATGCTGCAATACCTCTCCAAGTAAAAAGGTGGCATGAGCCCATTGTCACCTGGTCCTCATTTTCTGCTTTGGAGAGTAATTTGTAGTGGAATCGCTGTAGTGGCTTTCTAAGATCTGAATATTACAGGTTACAGACGACTGGCTTTCTTTCTGTGGCATTTAAGAGTAATGCAGGTTAGTAGTTCTTTCTAAAACGACACCCTTAAAGGACTTTTCTCTCAGGCAAGTGTCAGTCTGAAATGCATGTGCCTGCCACAGGATGGCAGCAATCCGTCACCACTGAAGCATCTCTCAGTTCGAGTGTTGCATCTCAAGATGAAGCCCAAAGATAAGCTATCCACACACGATCTCTTTGTGAAGTTGATATGACAAGCACAGGGAAGCCTTTGTGTACACGTACTCGTTATTAATTAAAGCCATGGTTTACAACGTTTGTTACAATGTGATAATTTGCTTTGCTACAAAAGCTGGCCCTGGGGATGAGCTCTGAATATTTTCTCATATAGCAGTTGGTATGGGAGTTCATTCTGTGGAGGGTTAAATACAGAGGGTAAGGGAAGTAATTTCTTTTTAATGCTCCCCAGTGAGCACATATTTCCTACCAAAATCTATGGGGTTTTCACCTTTAGGCCTGTGTTTCCACTTCCTAAGGCCATCTAAACAATACATCACTACAGTGTGATGCTTATCTGCAATATACCTTCTGTTTCCCTGGAATTCAGGGCCTGTTTGAAGACATTCAGTGCCTGGAGCCAGTCATTACTATTTTCATGTGTATGTACAATTACTTGCAGCAAGTTTGCTGTCATCTCTTCTGAAACTATAAATTAATTTTAACATCCAGGCCTCATAAGTCACTTGCAGAACCCTGGTTGGTTCTGTGGTCAGTGACCTGCCCCAGTACTGACTGAAAAAAGCAAGGCTTTGTGAAAGCTTAGGGGGGTTTATAACTGTTACTGTGTAAAGGACCTTGTGAAATTAAATTATTCTTTGAAGGACGTATTTCGTGAAAGCTGAGCCTTTCTGTTAGAGAATATGGTTTTAAACATCAAAAAGTGCAGGGGCAAAGCAGGATTTGTAGCCAGCAAGCTCTCTGCCCTGGCAGACAGTAAGTCATGATGCCTCCAGCCAGGGATCTGCATGTCCCTGTCCAGCACCACAGGAAGTGCAGGGCCTGTCTCTCTCACCCCCAAGCCCAATAATGACTGCAAACATGAGCCGTGCTAATCCTAATGGTGCTCCTGCAGAGATGTATCAGCTGCTCACAGAACCAGAGCTACCCTCTGCCTAGAGAGTACTGAGGACTAGAAACTCCTCCAGCAGGGCGTAAAGACAGGGATGAGGCAGTCAGCATGGTGGCTGATGTGAAAGGGGGGGTGAGGAAGGCAAGTGACAGAGAGAAAGCCCTGGAATTCAGGGGAGCAGACTCGGGCTCCTTCAGGCAGCTTGAGGTGGGGTGCTCAGCTTCGCCATGACAGAGGTAGCAAAGTAAAAGTGTAAGATGAATGCAAATCTTAGCTTCAAAGTGAGCCACAAGAGAGTGCTATAAATGTTGACTGTCTTGCTAAAGTAATAATTTCATATGACTCAGTACAGAGAGCCCACTACCAGAGAAGGCATGCTACTTTCTCAAAGCTGTTAATAGCACTCTGACAGGTAGATTTTCCTGGCTGCTTCTGCTAGCCCACATAGCAATGCATCAATTGTTGTTCTAGAGCAATCCAACAAAAACATGCTTGGTTTTGTCCATTCTTTTCCCTGCACAGATGATGGAAAGTGCCACGAGTGTCTTTGCCCAGCTGTTTGATGTCATGTCCCTTTGGAGACAGAGAATTCATTTACAGGGATTTGAAGGAAAGCATCCTGAGACAGTATAATACTGGGATGACACATTTTTATATCACTGGAGTCAATAATCTGAGGCTGTGCCAGGAATAGTACTGAGAGAGGAAAGACTTGTGCTCCTCTTTACCGCAGAACCCTTTTTCCCATGGTGTGGGAGACATACTCCTTCCAGTGTTGGCTGCATGTAATGGGGGTAGATTGGGGCACACCTGCATCTACAGTGAGAGAAATCATACTCTTCAGTATGGGTGTGAGGGTGCTTAGAGTCAGAAAACAAAAGAACATGTGAAAAGCCCTGAGGGAGGTAGAAAAGGCACAGCTGAAATTTACCATCACTGAAGGCATCAGACCAGAGGTGGGATCAAGGATCTATTTAACAAAGCATACCTCCTTATCCCTGAGATTCTAGCAGGTATGCATGAGGAGAGGGAACAATTGAGCTATTGGCAAGATCTGTATGATCTCACATGGCACACTGATCTAGGTTATAGATTTAAAGATTTAGAAGGATAATTCTGAATTAGGTGTGTTTAGTCAGAGCTCTCCACTTGTTTTTCTTGCAGTGCTAATGCAGGCTCCTGACCTGTGTACCTCATCATGAGGATGGCATCAAGAAGCATCTGAAAGGTGATTTCCTTCTGCTGTTCACACAGGTCAGAAGGTTTTTGTTCTTGACTAACAGCTGATTGCAGTCTTTGTATTCATCTATTCTCAGTCTCCTGCTGCCATCAGTTTTCATTCCCAGAAATCCCAAACAGGATGGAAAATCTAGGATTTCTGCAGAGAACCATCTTGGCTGCCATGCTGTCAATTACTTCCCTGGGTGTTTTGCTGTGGGGAAAGAAGGAACCTCATGGAGAATGGAGACACAACCTTCTGTCTATGACCAGCTGCTATTGTTTTTGGGGGTTGCCTCTGTAAGTTGAAATTACTCAGATGTCTTTCAGTCTAACTTCATCTTGCTCCAAGTGGAAGTGAACATTCAGAAATAGTACTGCCACAGTATGGATAGCTCTACCAACTCGTCTTTCCAGTCAGGATGCTAGAAAATCAGTTTTTGTAGCCTTGTAAAGAAAACCCTCAATAGCCTAGAGCTTTACAATTCCACTCCTTGAGAGATACCATGTAGCTGAAAGCATTATGAGAAAGCAAATATCTCTGACCTAGTATCAGAAAAGAACCTTAAAACTCACCACAGGTGCAAGCAAGGCTCAGATCACTTGCCTGATGTGTGGCCAAGCCCTGAGACTGACAGGGACTTTCAGGTTTGCCTGGGCAAATAAAATGTCCTTTGTGAAAAGCCCTGGCACCCTAATGGTGCAAAATGCCATTCGAATTTTATTCTTTATTTTTCCAGTTTGCATTGGGTAAGTGACCTGAGAACTGAGAGTGCTGTGAAAGCTCACTTCTTGTGTGTCTGTGCACAGTGATGGTCTCTGTTTTCCCTCAGCAGATACAGCCGTGGCTGACCTGCTCGAAGGATTATGAGCAAAAGTGGGCAATGTGATGAAGTGCCCAACTCCTTGGCCATGTCAAGCTGCGGTTTGGATGTAACTCTTCACCTCTTCCAACCTTGCTTGGTAGCATGTGCTCTTGCCCAAGTAAGCAGCCCATTTATTTATACACCAGGCAAACAGCCCTGTAAAGCTGATACTGCTTCTTTTGAAGTGCTGAAGAACTTTGCCATTCATTTACAAGATCAGAGAGACTGTAATTTTTGGGCAAGCCAATCTGAAATCCCTACTGGAGTTGTTTGTTCCTGTTTCTTCCCTAAGAAGTCATCTGCTTCCATCCTTTCCCTAAATTCATCTCAGAGCAGAATCCCTGCAAAGAGCACTGATTTAAAACTTTCCAGGGAAAGAAGAGACAGTGTTTTCTCATCTGTGGGTCTTATGTTGTGCTGAGTCTATTCCTCTTGTAGAAATGCTGCATTCATTCACATGGAAAAGCTGTTTGTAGCACCATATGGTTCTTCAGTGGAAGTTACTGGCATCTATTACCCTTTTTGTCAACCTTTTGATTTGAAGTTGCAGTGTCAATATCATTTTGTTAAGGAGATCAACTTAGAAATGTGAAATGCTTGGAAGTTTACCAAAAAACAAAATAAAACTTTTTGCCTTTATGTATGTCTTGCATCAGTGTTTCCCACGAAGAAGGCTAATATCTACAGCCTTTCTGTGTACCACCTTGGCCTCTTGAGGACTGCTGAGGTAGTGGTATCTCTGTCTTCTGTAAGACTGTTGATCCCAACCTTGTGGTGAAGACACAGATAACCACTATTGCCCTCTTTTAATGTCCTTTTAAGGAAGAGGCTAGGAAACTTTATTAGTAATTCTCACTTGGCATTATCATAGGCTGAGAAAGCTTTACCTGAAACCTCTTGTAATCCTTTCATCTGAAACTACTTCTCTGTTGCAGGTGGTTGGGACTGGCACACTGTTTCAAATTTGCAGGGAGGAGCAGGCTGATAGAGTGATGGCACACCTGCTTTTTCTTTAGGAAATGCTGCTGGAAAGCAGTCAGCTTCAAATAAACCCAGTGAATTGAGAGCATCTACATTCTGATTTTGTACAGGTCCTGGGTTTTGGATGAGAAAGAAAATAAATGAGCACTCGAGCTCCATTAAATCCTTGTAGAAGGAACTGTGAAGGGAATCAGCCTTTCTCTACACAAAAGCTCAGGAAGAGAGAGTGGGGTGGGCAGTGGTGATGAGAGGAGAGATGGCTGAAGTGCTGCAACAGACACAGGCAACTGCCTGTGCACTTGTCATCCCAGCACCCCCATTCTTTGGCAAATGTGTGTGACTGCTTGCAGGCTTTATCCATCTTCAAGGTGGAATGTGGGGCTCTTGCACTGGGAGTTCTTGAGGCACGAGCTGTTCCTCGCAGGTGCTGGGGCTGAAGCACGGCTGGTGCTGGTGATGGGGCTCAGGTGTTAGAAAGTCAGTGGAGCAGCAGTGCTGCCTCTCCTGCTTTGCCCCAAGGTGCCTTGTTTTGGAATCATCAGCTGATTGTGTTTCACCTGTAGGGTAACCTATAATGTATCTGTCGTGTTTCTAAAATATTCTTAGTGAAGCCAAAGCCCTGAAGACAGAGATCTTTGGCATTACAAAATATACAGTGTTTCTGACATTTTTCACTTTCTTTCACCTGTGTTGTTGCAAATGAGCAGGAGTCTTGTCTTTAGTAAATAAAAGCTTAAAGGAGTCAGAATTTCTTCTGTAAAATCCCACTGCTTGTATGGATGTGCAGCTCCTTCCTCTCTAATACAGTGAGTATGTACAATGTGGTTATAAAATATTGTCTATACACAGTTTATTGGCAGAAGGCTGTCTGCTATAAAATGCCAAATTAAATTCTGAGCCAGAATGGAGTCCATTCACACAACACTTGTATTCTGTGGCACAATGATGCTTCTGTTAAAACTGTTCATGTGAGGAAATAATGTCTGTGATAAAACTCACGGGTTTTACCATATGCCCCAGATACCTGGGATTTATACAGAATTCCTTTGGCAGTCACACAAAAGAGCCACTAGTCACATAGTGGCAATCCAAACCTCAGTTTGCTTTTCTAGAAATTGCACTCCTGACTTCTTCCCCAAGTTTGGAAGAAAAACTGAAGTAGTTTGTCCAAAAAATAATGGTCCCACTAACTTTCCAGAGTGTAGATGCTAGTCTTAGAATCATATATCCTGTTCAACAAGGGAGCAAAGGACCTTTATCATTGTGTAAGTATAAATACATTGTTTGGGTATTTTTCATATATTTTTGATGTATGCAGAAGTACCAGCCTGAAGTAAACTAAATCATATAAGGGGAAGGAAATTTCTGGTTTCCTCTTTCTTGGGAGCTCAGACATAAAGACTTGTGGGTACTGGTATTTTAATGCATGGATCCATACAGCCCAGTATATGAGAAGATATAAAAGCAACAGTACATAGGAAGTAAGGAAAAGTGTCTTGTTGTCCATAAAACTTTATATTCTTGGGTTGATTGTGTATTGTGATGTAGCTTGCAAGTGATTCTCTAAATGCTTGTACTGTTTTCAAGTAACCTCCTAGTAGGTTAGATGCTTTCCAAGCTCTAATCTTGTTTGTTTGAATGATATTCTCTGTATTCTGGAAATGTCCATTATACCTGTGAGTCCATGAGATGTGCAGAAGCATGAACTAGGTATCAGAAGAAAAACATTTTTCCTTTTCAGCATCCTGGGAGGAGGCATTCTTTCTGATTTTCAACAGAAACTTACAAGAAGTCCAGAAAGGGTAAGAGCAGAAGAAACCAGCATGTTTAGAACTCCTCTGATGCAGCAGTTTCCTAGACTGGTCATTGTTATGAGCCACTCCTATTTTCCGCTCCCACACTTGCTGGAATGCAAGTATTAAACATTTCATACAAGTCTGTGTGATATAGTTTATAATAGCAGCAGGCACCTGGAAACATTTAACTGGATTCAACTGACAGAAGAATAACAGCAGGTTAAGATTATTTATATTTGCAGTGATTTCTTCCTCCTGTGGTGTATTCTCTTAATCCAGGATTAAATTCTAATTGTGGTTAAGCCCTTGGAAAGCTCATCACTTTGAATGGAAGCTTTAGGAAGACAACATACCTGAGGTTTGGGTGGGAAGTTTCGGGGTGTGAACCTTATTACCCTGTTAATTCTGGATGTTTTATGCAAGGCAAACACAAGTAAGAGTAATGGAGAGAAACCTCACAGGCTCTGTCCTGAGACATGGTGGGAAAGGCAAGGCAATGAAAGCACAGTGCCCTAGGTTTTGCTCTATTTGATGCTGCCTGCACACAATCTCATATGAACACATTAAGATAAAGGTCTGTGTTGTTTTGCCAGTTTGGATATTGGAGCTGAGCATGCTCAGGGTCATCAAAAGTGATCAAAACGCATCATCCAAAAGGAAACCCACACTTCTTAAAAAGTGTTCAGAATCAATGTGTGCATAATTTGACACAGGGCAAGAACAGATGGAGTTAAGCAGGAAGCTTGCTTTGTTCTATAATTTTATATGATGAACAAAACTTTGCTGAAGCCAGTGCAGCTCTGTCCAGCCACTGCCTGATCTGTGTAACCTGTAGGCCCACGGATACAGTTATTGCTATTGCAATAGCTATTGCACATATGTGTCTATATGTACACACACAGGCTATGTGCTGACATTGCGGTACTGAGGTATGTCAGGCTTGCTTTGCCTCAGATTGCCTTAGCCTGCCTGGAACTTTTTAGCTGGCTTAGCTGTAGCAGCAGTTTATTTTAATTATCAGGTGACTATTTCCTTATTTGGCCATGGGATATAAACACAATTTTTGTACAGACAAGAATAGCGAGTAGTTATTTTGTGTATAGTGAAATATGTATTCCATCATCTTAATATTGCAATGTAAAAGAAAAAAGGCCTGGTCTGGCAATTGAGGGCTGCCTGTGGCAACCCAGGGTGCAGAGGATAGGAGTGCAGACATGAAGAGGATGAGAGAAGAGGGTATGGAAATGTCAGCTGAGAGCTATGGACAGCTCAGCAGTAAACCTTGGAAACAGGCAAAACTGGCTTATAGGTGGCTGAGGAAACAGATAAGAAGCATACAACATGTGTAAGATATTTTCTAGACAGGTCGTTCAGACATAATGTGGAGTACCATACCAAATAAAAAGAACAAGGTGTAAAGTAATAATGAAAATGTACCAAAAGAAGCCCGGAGTGGACATTAGAAAGAGAGGGAAGAAATCAACAGTTTCAACATCATTCTTGGGTACTGCCATTGTGTTCCTTCTAGAAAAAAAATAGGAATATGATGCTCCCTGTAACCATTTCCTCCCCTGACTGAAGCCAACTGCATGAAGACTCAAGAGAAAGTGTGGAAGGGTGAGTATAATACCAGGGAGAATTGTAGGTGGTAGGAAGTATGTGTTGGATTGTTGTTGAGACTTTTTCCCATGTTAGTGTTCTTCCTTTATTTTCTTTTCTCATAAATGAAATACACTTTGAAATGCTTTTTTCTTCCCTTTTTCTTTCCCTGTCTAATTCCCTAATTTGCTGAATTTGCAATAGCTTGCTTAGTGTCTAGAATGCAACTCTAAGTTTCTCCTGACATTAAAGTCCTGCTGATACATGAAATTCTGGGGGTTTTGTTCTGCCTTTTCTGCAGAGCGAATTCTTCACTTGAGTCAAAGTGACAGGTCATTCAGTGCACCTGCCTCTTTCAGTGTATTTACAGTTTGGTAAGCTGAAAAATCCCAATACATTCTGCTTTTTTGAACAAACCCCTAAGAAATTAGGGATCAGTTTTCAAAACATACCATTTTGAGATTGAAGGCATATGATATGGTGCAAGCCCATATTTGGGGAAAATTTATGCTCTAGCTGGTCTCCCTTCCGAACTGAAGCAGTGAAGCACTGCTGCAACACAGAGAGTAAAAGCACCCCAGTGACAGAACACCAGCCAGCCACTCTTTTGAAGTAGGTTTGTTTAAACCTGCTACTCTAATGAGCTCACCAAGAATGACTGGAAGGCTTTTAAAGCCCAAAAGCCAAGTTTTGCTGTAGCAGTCATATTCTTTCAATTAATAAAAAGTCAGTGCAACTCTTAAAGACAGGTTAGAAATAAAAGAGCTCAAATCTTGTATCCCTTTGTGCCACAGAGAGGCTCCTGCCTTTCAGCCACTCTACCAGTGGTTGCCAAGAGTGCCCCCCCTCTTTTTAGGAAACTCCCTATCATCTCAGGAGCTAGACTTCCCACACTTCACTGAGATCTCTCACAAACTGATTCAGCTGCCCAAAAGGTTTTCATTTCCTTTGTCGTCACCTAACCATCTCAGTGTGAGTTCAGCTCAGAGCAGGGAGGTCAAATAGTACAAAGCCTCAGCCTCCTAATCTGCACAAAGTAGTTTCCATTCTCCTCAATCATCTTTCAACATAAAACTAGCAGATATCTGAAGTGGCAAGATAGCCTGTCTTCATATTAGCATCAATCTAAATGGTGTTCCTTGAGAAACAGTTAATTTCAAACTGTATATTGCAGTGATAAGCACTGATCAAGCATTATTTTCTGTCAGGTGGTTTTCTAGATCTGTCACAAGCTACAGAACACAACTCCCAGAGAAACATTAGCATTCAGGATTGATGAGAACAAAAATAATGTATGAAGCTGAATAGGCTAAAGGCCATTGAAATCATGGCAGAAGTATGGATTTTACAATATATTCATGATATAATGTAACCATTTTCTTAACTGAGTTTGGCAAATAACCCAACACAGGCAAAGAAATGTGGTTTAGACATTTAACTAGACAATGCATAGAGTGCAATTGTTTTCATGCTAAAATGTCACAGCAAGGGAACTCTCCAGGGTTAAACAGGCATGTTTTGAAATATAAGTGGTCAAGCATATTTCACATTATGATTACTCTTCAGTTTAAGAATTTCAGATGTGGTTTTGTGCTACAAAATTGAACATTGGCAACAAAAGAGCAGATTCAGATCTGGTTCTTACAGGTAGACTATTCCAAATGGCTTGCAGCAGGCACAGACATTCCCATTTGTCCATCAACACATTTTGAGCATTACTGATCTAATCTCAGGATTTTTTTCCTTTTCATTCAATGTGTATTAGAAAAGAATATGCGTAAATACTTTCAACAAGTGTATTTTATTGGAACCAGGGAAAAAAAAGATGATGTGATTTGGAAAAATCTTCTGATACAAAATGCATTTTCTGGCTAACTCAATGAAATCCATAGGCATAACTCATTATTGTATGATTGTTTATTGCAAGACTAAGTGATGTCTTGTTGGATATCAATTTTTTTTTCATTTTGTAGTGAATATTCTAATTCAAAAATGTGAAGCAAAAATGAAAATAATTTATCAGAAAGAACCTATGTAGAGATGTCCCTACTAATACACCATTGGATTTGCCTTGAAATCCCTCAATTATATTTCTGTAAAATCTCAGAAGATTTTATGCCTTACAGAGACAAAACTGTATTTTATTCCACACAACCAATTTTCTATCTGCTTATGGATTATTTTAAGCCATCCCTTCTGAATAGTTTTCCTTTTGCATCCTTCTTCAGTGGTCCTTTCCTTTAACCCACACATGACAGGTATCGTGCAAAAATAGTGCCTTGAGAACATACAACAGCTTTCTGACAAAATCATTCCTTTGGCAACTGCCCAAATCTCTGTGCTCCTCGGGGAAAACAGGTGCTTGTTGGAAACGTTCATCATATGTTTTCTGTCACACACTAATTTTTAGGATTTTTCTGGTTTTCTGTATTGGAAACAGTACACTGGATTCTAATGTACCTAGACTGAGCATCTCAGGCTGGTTAGTGCTGCTGTGATACTTGCCTTCTTGTACTGGTATATATGTCACTTTGAAAACATTTAGAGAGGCAAATAGGGAGGGTTAAAAGGCTGTTGCACATTTTAGCAGCTCAAACAGGAGGTACTGCTGGCTTGTATCTGCTCTAAATTGGCTTTGCCTGCTACCTCAGAGACCCCTGTTTGGTTTTGTGTGTTCCTAAAATGGGCTTCATTGCCCAGTTGTGTCCTAATCTGGTCATTTCCTCACTTGCTTTAGTCAGGTGCCCTGAGGTATCAGTGATTTCAGGGGGTTTCCTCACTCATTATCCTGCCGGGAGCAGCTGCCCAAGCCCTCAGGTGCAGCCCCGAGCGGTGATTCCAGGGCGGCCATGGGATGCAGCTGGCAGGGGCTGTGCAGGGCTCACTCCGGCCCGATGGGGTCGGCACTGTGGTCCCCCCCCAAGGTCTGTGGGGCGCAGCTCGCAGCAGGACCGAAGCGTCCGTGTGGCTGCTCCCAGCAGGGCTCGCTGCTCTGCCCCAGGTGTGCCCGGAGCTGTGCGCCCTTTTCCCGGCTTGGCCGGGCTCCGGAGCCGCCCCAGCGCTGCCCCTGCCCAGGGGGTGCCGTGGCCCTGCTGTACCTGCGGGCGGGTCGCCGTGGGGAGGGCACGGCTGGGCTTGGGGCGAGCAGAGGGAGCAGAGGAGGGGCCGCAGCGTCCCAAGGCGCGTTTGCCTTTTTGTGTCCCTTCTGCGGACCCAGCCTGCAGTTCCTATGGATTTACGAAAAGGCTGGTTTAGGTCCTTTCATATCCAAGTCCATTTTTTTCCCATGCCTTCCCACAGTCACAGCTATGTCAAACAGAGTAATTCCTCTGTACCATCACAGCGTTTTAGTTTTCTTGTCCTTTTATAGAACGGCTCATAGCAGATGCTGCTTTAATCCTTTCAAAGCACTTTGTGAAGATAGTGAAGGCACTCGGGGATAATCTCTGTGAAGCCACTAAATTGGTCACCACCGAAGGACTGCGAGACGTGAAACTAGGCTCCAGTAATCTGCAGAGGGAGCTTTTTTTCTCTCGTTTGGAAGCACGGTGACATGCAGACCCACCGAATAAACCACAGCAGTTTGCAAAGCCTCTGTTCTTCACTGGAGGATGCCACCAGAGGGAGGAAGGAGAAAACTGCAAGCAGGTTAAGGTATTAATCACTCAGTGTAATGTGTGAAGACCGGGGTGGGGGGAAAACAATCATCAAAAAGGATGCTTAACCATGGAGAGGAGTTTACTCAGATTTATTTTTTCCTTTAATAGCAAAAAAAATATTTTCCCCCTCTTTCTTCCTTCTCGCTATTATTACAAGGGATAAGGCTTGGCAGAAGACTGTCATTGAAATGTAAAGTTGATATATCCACGGACCTGTGGTATTCCTATGAAGTCAGAAGAAACTCACAGCTGGGAAAAATCAAAATTCAGGTTCAGGATATCAAGGCAAATAATATAATTTGCCTTTTATTGTGGCAAAAAGGAAATAATTATCATGGTTACTTATTACCATTTAAAGTGCTTGTGCCAAAAGAGGTCACATTTATGTAAATCATACTATTTCCTTGCATAAAAAACCCTCTCTGCTGGTTGTCCCTCTCCCTATTTAATCAAAGTAGAGAGCACTAGCATTAGTGTGACGAGAGATGCCAAACTCAGACTTGGAAGTCCGGGCCTGTGTCAAATGCCATGGAAAAACTGCTTGTGCACAAAGGGAAGTGGTCAGCAAACATGCTGTGCCACTCAGCACTGCCTGTGCTGTAGCAGATCAATGCACCCTATGCTTGCCATGAGGGTGGATTCCTGCAAGGTGGGAAACAACACCCTGTTCCAGGACACCGGGTCCTGGCTGCGCAGCAGGAGAGACCTGCAGTGTGAGATGTGCCTCGTCGCTGGGGGAAACTCTTGGGGAGCTCTTCTCTTTCCTCTCACTAAGCTGAGGAATCTTGCCCAGAGGCCTTGGATTTGTCCCACAAATGGGCTGTTGGGTGGCTGTTTCTTCTCCAGTGAGAGTAGAGAGAGCATGGACCAGGTTTCTGCCCAATGTAAAATGTTACCCTTTTGTGCATCTTTCTCTTGGTAGTTGATAAAATACCCTCCAATGAAGACATGAGCATTCATGGACAGAGATTTTGTGATGGATTCTCCTCTGAGGACCTCTTCTCTGATCCAAGTTCCTTGTCCTGAAAGTAGGTGACATTGCTGTGCTTTGTTGTGGGCCTTCTTGAGCATTGTGAATGTCCCAGGGCACTGCCTTCAGCAAGAACTCTCTCCCTGCCCTCCATCTGAACAGGCATCTGACGAACTCACAGGGGGATAACTAGCCAGAAGTGGCTGCTGCAGCTCATTGCTGAAAATGTGTGATTGTGCACGTTCCCCATGAAAGCTGATGCATGTTCACAGCTTTGCTGGGGGCCCAGGGTACTTAAATGGCTGCAGAGAGCAACACCACAGCAGAGAAAAGGCCTCTTGTGCCGGGCATGCCAGACAGCCTTGTGAGGGATGTGTGCATGGTCAAGAGATGCCTGAAGTTAGGTGGGATGGGAACATTGGAGCCAACCTGGAACTGTTGCAGAAGCACAGCAGTGAAGGCCTTTGGCCTCAAGAGCAGTGCTAGGGCCATTTTTAATCACTGAGCTGGTAAGTCCCTGGTCACTCTGTCACAGTCTGCCGAGCAGTGAGCTTTAGGAGGCTTGTCAGGGTTCAACTCCAGCTGTCTATTGATAGGTCTCTCAAAGAGTCAGAAGGTGAGCTGTGGCACGTGGCTGGGAAAATCAGACCACTTAGCTGCAGAAATGTGATCTGTAGGAACTGCCAGACCCATCCTACAGACTTTAGGTTGGAGAAAGAGCAGCAGTTCAGTGCCTGGTACAAGAGCAAGATGGCTGGGGACAAGTCAAACCTGCAACCCTTGCAAGGCACTTCGCTGAACCAAGTGTTTGGGTCACTGTCCTCAGCTTTAGCAGGAAGGTGAGAGGCTCCTCTCTTTCATCACAGCATGTCTGTGTCTCCCTCCTCATGGTAATGGATTGCTCTGCCCTTTAATTCTTGTCACATTGCCATTATTCCCCTCTTGTGTGGTGACACTTCCATAACGAACACAGGGAAAGCTTGACAGGAGCAGTCAGTCTGCCCCAGGAAGGACAAAGAGCCTGTGGACAGGGGAGATCCATAGTGAGGTGCTCTACTGCCTTCAGCTGGATGCCACCACTGGGCCCAGTTTGCTGCCCAGGGTGAGAAGGGACAAGCCAGTGCAAGACGGGCATGGTGGTTTCAGTGCAATGAGAATGTGTTGCTCACCAGGAAAATTTTGCTGCTCCAGATGAATTAATTCAGACTCACATATTTTAGTTATGACTACAATCATTGATACCTCAGAAAAATTAAAAATACTCCTGACTGACTCAAGTCCATGTACTTCAACAAGACAAGGTCTCATTTTTCAACAGTACAGGAAAAATCCCACATCATACTTCCAGCTTACTCCAAGATTGGAGGGTGCTTAGCAGTCTAAAAATATGATCCAGAGTACTTACATTATTTTTCAACCTGTATTGGAAATTACCTTCCCTTCTTCTTAAATTAACAGCTAACTTGCTGGCAAAGTGACTTCATAGATGATTTTTTCTGCAATGTTGAGGTCACGTTTTCAGGTAGTGACACCTCCCTGGTTTTTTTTCACTGTGCCTTTTTTTTTTAAATTTGTGTGAGATTTTTCCTGAATTTCATTTGACCTAAAATGCAAGTCATCTTTAGTGAAGAAAAAAGATGAAAGTACAGCTATTTAAGCAGCATATCAGTATGGTGTGGGTGTGCCTGTGAGCCTGTAGGTTATGTGGTATTACCTTATTTTAAAGGAAGTTTTCTTTTGTCATATCCACACTCTTCATTAAAGATTTTTGCACACAGCAGTAATGAGGATACAAAGAAATCTGCTGTCTTTTGCTGGCCACAGGTTCACAGGCTGCATTAATAGATAGGATTAGTGAAGAAGAATAGGTCAGAAGGCTGCAAAGCTCCTGTCCCTTGAGATTTCCTTCTTTAGATCATTAGTCTTATTGAGAGCTCCCTTGAATACAGCGAGCAGAAACTGAGGAAAAGGCTGGAACCATTTCGTTCACCAGGACGTGCTGGGGAAGGGCGATTTCTAGGTCATAAGCTCCACTGAAAATGTCTGTCCAGTTTTCTGCACAGGCACCCTGGAGGAACAACAACATCAGTTTTCTGACCAGAGAGGCAGCTATAACAGAGCAAGGAGAGACTATCATAGGTTTCTACCTCTTGGCTTTAGGTAGGTATTTGGCTTGGATGTGAAAGGGAGCTCTTAAATAGACATTATCAAGTTCAAAGTGATTCATTTGGATTTCATCCCTAATGGAACAGGATGGTAGAAAATGTAATTTTTTTTCAATAATTGCAAGATCAGAGAGGTACAACTTGTTTTTGATAAAAAGAGATTTATATTTAACGCAGAAATCTGGAAGAAAAATAAATAGTGAAGCCTGTAAACTTTCAACTAACGTTAATTAAGCTTAATATGTAGGAAGATTTAAAAAGTATCTTATCAGAAGTACGTGATAATTCTGTGTCTGCTTGTGTTTTAGTACCACTGAATAAATGTTCTCTGATTTTCAGAGTTGTGGCTTTTGACTGTCAGTTGGCATCCTACAGTTATCTTCTGCAGAGAAACAAAATATGGTTTTGTGGTTCTTAACTTTAATTGTTTATATTGTTCTTGCTTTAAATGTTGGATGCACATAGAAATTGACTTCTTCAAACAGGATCTATGAAAGATCTAGGTACTGGAACCTTATCCTGTGTTAGCAGTCACAATACCAAGTGTTTCTTTTAGTTCTGCTGGAAGACAGCTATTGTAAGTGTATAACAGGGATTTGAGAATGGCACTCTGGATGAATGCACTCTGATACCACTGTAATTTTGTTTTCTTTGTTTAAATATTATTTATTTTGGGCAGACTTATTTTGGGCACACAACACAAGGGAAAATTTATGAAATTTCAAAGAGTGCAAGCATGTAAGTGCAAGTAATAAAAATTTCAACCATAGAACCTCACAGGAAAATAGAAGAAAATTTAACTTTTATTAAATCTGTTCTTCTAAACAGCATGTACAAAAATGTTTATATTCGGTTTATAAATGATTGGCCTAACAGATTTTTTTCTTATTCTAAGCTTATTACATATTTCAATTAACTTATTAGCCTTCAGCTTACACTTGACAAAGGTCTGTGTAAGTTAAAATGTAAACTGCTAAGTATACTAATATGTTTACCTGAGACTTTCTTATCTTTGTCTATAGGAACTAGGGAAAGTTGTGCTTAGAACAAAAACAGAGACTGTAGTAGAAATACATATGGCTTCTATCTTAGGAGAGTTGATTAGGAGAGTGGTTGTAAGCTAAATCAGAGGTATTCCAATTTATCCCCAGTCTGTTCACATCTGCGTATCCCCTCATGAATGGCTGGGAAATGTCTGCACCATCAGCTAAAGAATTAATCAGTTGCACTTAAGACTAGAAAGAAGATCTTAGGTCAGCAAGGCCAGTCCCCTGCTGAGACAGTGTATAATCTCATTTACACAGCTATCGTGCTCTCTCATATAACTGGCTAGGGGGGTTTTTGGTGTTATCACTCTTCCAATTGAAAGCATGTTCCTGATTTTGTTTCTCTGTTGGATAGGAGCCTTCGCCTAAGTTTTTAGCTAAAGTGATCACAACAACTTTACACACTTTTTGGTGACCCCTGTTAATTGAAATAATTTTTTTGCTGGCAAATGACATTCTATGGCCTATCTATGTTCCTTAAGGAACGATCATACCTTGAGGTCAACCTCTGTATTCCTATATTAAGCAATTGAGGGAATTCTATTTTGTTGGTTGGTTGATTGGGGGGCAGGGGGTGATTATAATGTATTTATCTCCTGTCATTATACCTTCCCCCTGTCATTCCAGCAGCCTTATAGCCAGGACTGAATACACCATCCTAGCAAGGTCTTGCCATCACTATTCACATTCATATTTACACTCTACCAACTCTACTGATCCCTCTCAGTGTTGCCTCTGCATCACACTGGTAGTTCAAACTTCTTCCATCATCAGCCAACAGAGATGTTCTCCTCTGCTGCTTCCTAATACTGACCTCACATCTTCTAGCAAATATTTAGGTGCCTGAGTCTTTAGACTATTCGGGTTTGATTTCTCCAGGTCCTTCAGCCAAGCTTACAAGTGCTTTGCATGTCATAGATACTGGTCTTGAAACTTACCTCCAGATTCAAAACCCAACTTGCGTTTTTTGCAGAGTATGTAAAACCAGCAGTAGCACTACTCCAAGTGTAGTGTAGATCTGGCTAAAACTGATGGATGTAGTATACCTTTCGGAAATGAAACTTTTGAAAAAATCTGTTAGTCATACAGAAATAAGAAAAGTCCTAATGTCTTTTCTCCTCAAAGGTCTACTGTTGCACGTCTGCAAGCACCAGCCACAGCAATTTACAGGTATTAGTTTTATGTACACCAATAACTTGTTCTATCCAGGGAGCTGTGATGTGGCAGAACGAGGACTCTTTCATACAGACACCCTCTTGCCCCTCTGGCAGAGAAAAAAGGCCAGTCCATGCAGTAGCTTCCTGTACCTCTGTTGCTTTTGGGGGTCTGACAAGACAATCTACATTTGCTGGAGTCTATTGATACTTCCTTACACAAAGCCCCAAAGATGTTCATATTTGATACTCTTGGGGTTTTGATGCCTTGAAAAATGTCTTCAGCGATTACACTTCTGTAGTTACTGTTTTCTTCTCTTTTGAATATGCATATGGCAGTGCAGCTTCTTGCAAATTCTGACGTACTTTTCCAAAACCAAAGAGATGTATGTGATTGGTGTTAGCATTTATCCAGAAGACTGGGTTCCTCTGAATCTCCTCACCTTCACAGGATAAAGTACTAAAAACCTACCTATCTTTGGCCAAGTCTTCCCAGAGTCACACATCTTGACAGAGGACATGTATATCCAAGAACCATGGTCTAACGCCCTTTGCTGAGATAAGGTGTTTGTGTGTCCCCTTCTGGAAATTCTCATAGGTCACAGGCAGCACAGCTGTCATTTGTGACCGACAGGACACTGATGTACGTGTTGCACGTGGTACAGCAGCCAGGCAGCTTTGAATCCAGCTGAGGGGTCCTCAGCACCCTGCATGGCAGCCTGAGCACAGTGGTGTCACACACTGACATCATGAGAAAACCAACATGAAGTGCGCGTTGTGTTTTGCAAATGCTGACGGACGTTGAGATCACTGCAGTGCTTCTTGATACCCAAGTCATTGTTCCATTGTTCTCCTTGCTAATGTTTTGGTTAGGGGACCAGCAAAGTGGGGAGAAAGTGCAGTGCCCATCCAACAGCAGTGATCCTATTTTAGAGGAACTCTCTGCAAGTGATAGCAACCGCTGTGTTACCGTGCACTAGGTCAACTGTGTCAGCATCCTCTTTCTTAAGGCAGCACTCTGCTCCCATCCTTTCCTTCAATGACCTCAAAACTGTCTCTAACAGACAAGTGAAAGCTTGTCCTGCTGCTAGGATTATATCTGACCCCTTTTTGCCTATGCCCTAAGTGGTGTGGTACGGTGGAAAATCTTTGTACAGTTTAAATTATGAGGTGCAATTGAAAAGTACTGCCCATTGCTGCTGGCTGCTAGACATCAGGCAAAAATATAAAGCATTTTTTTCTTCATAGTTATTAACTGGAATTCTTAAGCTGTTTTTTTTCCTACATTTATACACAATTTGTTCTCTGTTCGTTTCCCCTAGTTTCACATTTAACTGAGGCTGTTAGAGTAAATATGAAGCATAAAAGGAAATTTTAATTCAGTAAGAGAGAGTACTTGTTAGAGAACAAATTCTGGCTTTTTGTGAGTGCTTCTATCTGAAAGGCATGCTGAGAGCATTACCAATCCTATCAGAAAACTGGAACAGACCACAAGATTCAAATGTGCCTTTAAAAGACACACGTTTCCGAATGGTAATAGTAAACTGTTACTTGACAAGTGACAAAATGAGTGTTATTTTGGGATTTTGTTTGACAGATAAATCTGAGAAGGTGGGAAAGGAAACAAGCTATTCACAGAGCATTCATCCACAAAATTGCATTTATTGAACAAATAATCTCTCCATGCTTTGTCAAGTCTAAAACAAGATGACTCTTCTCCTTCCTGTCAGAACTGGCAATGCGCCCTGGACAGGATATTGTGTGTGTATAATTGGCAGCAAAGACTGAAAACAGAGCAGGGTCACTTCACAATTGCAATAGTTAATGGCAGCTTTGCAAATTCTCTGAATTTTATCACTGTTTTAATTAAAGTTTTCTAGGTGGAAAATGTTTTGCAGAAAACCTCTTCTGATAGGCATTTATGCTTGTGTATATGTAGTTGCGTAAGTAACTGATTTCATTCATGCCTGCTCTGTATTAAGATGCTCAATCCAATTTCTCTCCTAGAGAAAGGTTATTTGCTGAGGGAAGAGCCTACTTTGTCTTGTAACACTGAGCCTCGCCTTTTGCTCTCATTTCTTGAATTCTTCCACTTAAGGCTTTATATCTATTTTAAACTGCATATGGCCAAGTTGTAACACCCATTTTTCTATTTCAGTCCTGCCAGGTTTTACAAGACTGTGCAACAATGTCTAATAAGAGCAAGTCTAAGTAGAAAGCATAATAACCTATTTTGGCTGGGCACAGGTTAAGTCATTGTCCCGGTTTGAGACCAATTGGGAGGAACATCCAAAATGAACATCCTCTGATAGAAGGCAGGTTAGAGCCATCCCTCCCCCACCAGGTTTGGAAAGAATTTTCCTTGGGGGAAAGTGAAAAAAACCCTATTTATTTAACAAGTAAAGTGCACACAGGCACAGGAAAAAAAAAAAAAAAAAAAAAAAAAAAATAATGCTAAATAATAAAACCTCTCGCTGTGGAGAAAACCTGAGTAAAATTCAAAGTCCTTCTGGATGTGGCTCTCTCCTCTCCGGAGCTGGGGTTCGGCATGGGCCCCTCCAGGCCACAGTGTAGGGTGTCCCCATGATGCTCTGGTGTTGCTGAACAGTCCAGAAGAGGAAGAAGAAGAAGCCAAAGTCCCAGGGCTCCATATTTTAGCTAACGAACAAGAAATGAGCTAAAAAGCAAAAGGAATGTAACTTCCCTGCTGCAGAAGCAGGGCAGCCGGGCAGGAGAAGCCAGCAAGCTTATCTCTGTTTTGAACACAGGGCCAAAAGAATTCCACTGGCTCTCCCCTCTCTCCCTTAGCTAGCTCTAAAGGCACAGAACTCATGTCTGGCATAGGGCAGATGACAGGCAATACAGTATCATACAGTCACCCCAGGACAGTCATCAGCTGGAAATGTGGATGACCAGCTCAGAGCTATCAATTCACTTGTGCCTTATTTAGTACTCCAGAAATGATGTTAACAATGGAACTGCATGCAGCCTCAGGTGCATATTGCTTGTTCCAAGACCATCTCAGGTACATGAGAGAAAAATAGGGATGTCTGAATGCACAGGCTTGAGTGATTTGACACAAATCTTTGTAACATTATAATGTACCTTTTTGATATTCCTAAACTATCTCACTGTTCTCATTTGCTTTCAGCAGAGAGATTTTCAGCCTCCTTACTCACTCCTTCTGGCTACTTTTCTGGTGTTTTCTTCGCACGGGCTGGTGGGCATCACACTGACACAGGAGCTTGTGAATAGGGTTTCAGTTCCTGACTTTCACCAGCTTGCTTGCCAGCCCTTCTGTACTTCCCAAGAAATCACATATAACAGCACCAGCCTCTCTTGTGGAGTGCTTTTGACATCTGTGGATTCAAATGCTCTCTTAGGGAGTGTTATTCCAGGAGAAGGATTACTACTGAATTATACAGAGGCAATACAGTATTTTTAATATTGCTGTCCATCCTATTCCTCCCACCTCACAATGTTTGCAAAACTACTTCAGCATTGGCATATTATCTGTATATTTTGCCACTTCAGAAGATCCAGCATCTCTGATGAACAATTCATGTCAGGCTGTGCTTATGGGAAAAATGTGGTGATCCCTCTCTGAACTTTATGCTGGGAGGGAGTGCTCAGTTTCTACCTAGCTGCTATTTTTCCCTCTCTTGCCACATTTTGACCACAGCTGAAATCTGTCTTTTTTATCAGAATTACCTTAGTATGCTGGGTTTGGATTTTGGGGTTGGTTTGGGTTTTTTTCCACTTACTCTTATGAATGAATATTAGTGGCAGCTGGCAAAAGATGGAACAAGTTCCCTCTGCTGTTTGTTTTCTATCTTCTGTCTTATTGAGATGACACCTGGCAACATGGAGGCACTTCAAAGTTCAGAGGTTTCTTTCTGGGCTCCTGATCTACCTCTGATGTCCCCTGAGGCACACACCACCTGCAGTGCAGCTGGGGAGATCTCTGTGCTCACTGGGAGTGTCAGAGCTATCACTGTGCTTGCGTTGCATTTTCAACCTTCCTCCCTGTTATGCTGTCAGGGCTGGAGGGAGGAAGGGAGAGAGTTTGTTTGCTTTGGGGTGTTCTTTCAGTTGATCCTCTGGTTTGGGGTGATTTGTTTGGGGTTTTTTAATTCAGTCAGTCAGTACAGGCAGCAACTCAGACTAGCACATGTATCTGATGGCATAGAGATCCAGTGTCCCATAGTCACTACTCTAGTTGACAGCACTTTTATGTGACCACTGGTTTTGTTACTGAGTGGTTTACTAAGAATTGATTTTCTTCAGTTTCTTTTTTTTTTTTTAATCAGAATTAATATGGTCTACTACAAAGACAGACCATTTTAGGAACTGGATATGCCAGTGCAGTTCTCCACTACTTTGCTTAAAAGGACTGTGCCTAATGGCAGAAATCATACTCGCTCTGTAACCTTATCCTCATGCTTTCCTCATCTCCAACCTCAATTTGTCAATGTACTTCCAAAAAATTATCACAAGTTCTGTGTCTCTCTCACCTACATCTAAAATGTGCAATGTTGTTTAAAGTGATGTTTTGCTCAGTTTCTTCCCTAATACACTTCAACTGAAAACTCCCTAACCCTCCATGCTAGGGGGAATCTGCTCTGTATATTCCCAGGAAGGGCAGGTGTCTGACACTGTGAGGGTAGCCCTCCTATCCATTACACTCCTTTAGCAAAATTTTCCTATTTACAAAGGAGGTGCCATTTTAGTTTGTCTGCCATTTTAGCACTATGTCTTCATAGGGACAGGGAAAAATACTTCATACCTACTGCCTTGATAACTATGTTACCTTGCAGAGGGTAGAACCAACATGCACAAACAACACAACTCCCATGTTTGATTGCAGGCTATCCTCATTCACTCCCAAAGCCTTCCTCCCCCGGTGCCCTGCTCTGCCTATTTATAATACCCAGACTCAAAAGTCAGAAAATCCCTCACTTAAAGTGAATGCAGTTGTTCAAAACAAGACTTGATTAAGAAACATTGTCATCTAGTGGCCAGAACAAGATATATTTATTATTGCTGATCTTACAACAAGGTATATATAGAAGGCATGCGTGTATCTCAGTGTATCATTGCACCAGTGGCTATTTCTGGTCAATACCATATGCTGACATTTCAGCTCTTCCCAGTTCAAATGCTCTTCAGTAAACCATGTGCATTTACTAAACAAGCCAGAGCAGCAGCAGCTTGGCAATGCTGCAAAGAGAAACTATTAAAAGGAAATTGCTCCACAGAAGAAGCAGCTCATAGTGCCATACAGAGACCGTCCCATCAACCACCTCCCTCCCACTCCAAAGTACTCAGAGCTACTCACTGTGAGGTACCTGCCCAATCTTTTTCTTTACAGAACAAGTGCTTTGCTCTTTGGCATTTCAGCTCCTGATACTCCCACATGGCCTGGAGATTGAGAGGCAAGTTCCTCCCTTCCCTTCCTAGCCACCGCAGCCTGGCAGTGAAGCGCCAGGTTCTTGACATATGAAGTGGTGCTTCCTGAAGGAAGGCAGCTGCCCCCTTGCTAGAACATTAAACCTATCAGCCATCTTTCATCTCACAGACTCCTTTGAATACCCAGAGACACTGTGCAGTGCCATCATGTCACATCCCTCTTTATTGTCTGTGTTCATCTATTGCTAGGTCAATATACACCAGCCTTACTCTGGGCTATCAACAGCTTGTGCCTGAGTAGAGGGCTGTGGGTCGGCCCTTTTCTCCCTCACCTGGTAATGTCGTACCCTGGCATAAGCCACCAGGTGTTGCATTCTTTGTCCTGTTGTAGGCAGCAGACGCTCAAAAGAGGTCATGTCTTGCTCTACCTTGCCAAGGTGAAGTGAGGCCACCAAAGTCAAAAGTGGCAGAGCTGGTTTGTGGGATAGAAGCTGGAGCCAGCAGGGAGCCAGGTGCTGCCTGACCTGCTGCTCAGCCCTCCACCCCCTTAACTGGCTAAGCCACATTTTCAACACTGAACCTGATACTTATCAATAAACTTTTTGTTAAAAGTCATTCATCTCTGCACATCTACATAATTTCAAAAAGTGGGATGCAAACTACTAGGGTCTTGCACTGATGGGCAGAGCAATAACTGTGGACATTTGGAAACTCTAGGTCTATCCAACAGAGTGTCTGACTTTCACCATCTTTACAGTAATTTCCCTTGTGTTTTCCTCACATACTTAGACACATACAAGTCAGGCATCTCTCTTCCTGGAGAGTAAGAGAGAATGCAACTTTCTGTAAAAATAAATAAAAAGAGACTTTGAAGTTCTATTCCAAACATTCTTTTCATATGGATTACCATGTGCGTTACTGAAAAATATTCCCATCTAGGACAGACTTTGCTGCAAGGTGACCCTACACTGTTCTAAGAGAAGAAACCTAGTTGTATTATGTGCACTTCTCTAGAGAGGACTGATAAAACAGCTCTCTGGCTAAGTGCATGAACTTTCTGTATCCATTATTGTATATGAGGTACCTAAACAGCTGCAGGTTTTGACAGATTGTCCGTAGTTTCTGCTCCACTCTGCCAGTCTGTTTTCCTTCCTGTTTTTCCCAGGTGTAACACTTCATGAGTTTCATCTATCCACTTAAGGAAAAAAACTTTAGGGAAAAAATCCACTTTAGGCCCTTAAATGGTGCATCTGCAGTAGAAGTGGCAGCAGCTCTTTGTGTTTGCTCTGTTTTATTGCTGCATTCAATTGCTCACTTGCTCCTACTTCTGAAATGTACCCAGCTGCTCAAAAAGGTTTCATGCATAGTTTTCTAGTGGATGATCTGGTTTAATATGCTTCTAATGGAACAAAAAGGTATTTTAGAAGAGATATCATAAATTTACACACTCAACAGCTTCTTTCTTTATTTGCTTTTTGATTTCATAGAATCATAGAATGGACTGAGTTGGAAAGGACCTTAATGATCATCTAGTTCTACAGGTTTAATTTTTTTTCCAGGTTGGCTGTCTTGGTTTGGAAACAGCATTGTGATTTTTGTCCTGTATAAACAAAGACATCTTCTGCAGCCTACCGACTACCTCACATTTAACTTGGCAGTGTCAGATGCCAGCATCTCCGTGTTTGGTTATTCGCGGGGCATCATTGAAATCTTCAATGTCTTCAGAGATGATGGCTTCGTCATCACGTCAATATGGACTTGTCAGGTAAGACTGGATTATACTTAATTAGACAGAAGAGGTGCAGCTATTTCTGTGGGTGTGCTGTATATAAATAACCAGACAGGACCCAAAGAATGAAAGGTGGTAGTCACTAACCTTTCAAAAGGACAGTGTTCTCTTTTGTTACACCCATAAATCTGTGCATTTGATTAGTGCTTCACCAATTTTCAGTGGCATTTTTCCTGCGTATTCACAATAGTTCTTACTAGTTTGGGGTTTTTTACTTCATGTCGGAGCTCACACTCATGTTGGAAAGTCAAGGCATAAGCTGTGCTTGTCTTCAGCTCATCTGAAAGCAACCTGGTTGTTGTTTTAAGCCAAATATTAAAGTGCCAATGTCAACTCCTGCTTGACAAGGCATGTAGAGCAAAGCCTCCACACAGAATTTGGGCATACCCATACGTTTTAGCATGCAGCTTTTTGCACTAACTCAGTTGTAACTGTTCAGTCACATTCCTAAACGCTTGGTTCATTCATTGACTGTGGTAGAATGAGTGATTTAACTTTATGGCACAGTCATCCCTTACCTCAGAGTCAGCTTTTTGTTGAAGTGCTCGGAAAAAGTTATCATTGTTAATTCTGAAACATATCTATGTGGACAGAATATAAATGCACCCCATGGACAGCTAGGCACAAAGCTGGTTCCCTGGTGCTTTCAGCAACATCTGTGAGAAATATTATACTCTGTTTCATCAGGGAATCAAAAATCTGAAAATGACAGGATATCCTACAGCAAGGTGTAAGAAAGATCATGATGAAGGAAAAGGGAGAGAGAAATAATCCTCTTTTCTTGGAGGTTTGGTTTTTCGGGTTTTTTTAAGAGGAAGTTGAGCTATTGTGCAACATAGATGAAAGAACATTTACAGATCATGCTCCCCTCCCTTCCAATAAAAAGGTTTGGTTTATAGAGAGGAAAACTTCCTGTAGGAGACTCTGATTAACCTAGGAGCTGTAGCTTGATCTAAAAAATTATTATTTTATTGTTTAAAATGTATCTCTATAGTCATTTGGCAGAAAAGGACTTATCAAATTGAAGCTAATTATTTCCTCAGCAAACTCACTCTTTCTCTAACAACATCACCTATAGTTGCAATCTAAGGTCTGCTGAGCAGAAACTTCGAATTTTTTTATTAATGGAAAACTTTGAAGTCATCATATAAATAAACACATACTGGAAAACCGTAAAATTCACACCCATACTCAGAATTAAACATATGCATATTTTCCCCCTCTTTCAAGGAAGGTTGGAGCAATGAATGAGGAAGGAAAGTTAAAATCTGCATCTCCAGGTTCAGTTCTACCTTTGTTGCAGATTTCCTGTGTAAGACAGGGTAAGCCATTCAGTGTGAAATCCTGACCCAAGGTCAGTGGCTTATCTTAATTCTTAGAACTCACAAGGCTGAAAGAGGTAACATTAAATGACCTTTCTGCATTCTTACTCCAAGCTCTTTCAGAGTCCTGTCCCTACTGTGGCTCCTTTTTTTTTGGGCTGTAAAAAACAGCACACGGAGGAATTGGCAAGGCATGGCACACTTTGTCTCTGCATCTTGGTTTGCATGGAACTTCTGTCAGCAGCCTTATAGATTTCTTTCATGATGCTTCTGTCTGTCCTTCTTTGGCTGACTTGGAGCTATTAAGTCTTGTTAATGATGATCTGACTTCTTTTTTTAAGATTTAAAAATACAGGGATAGAGGTGTGCTTGAGCTTTGTGAGGTGGAGGTGTGCTTAAGCTGGCTGTGCTTGAACTGCCTTTTCAAGGGGAGAAGTGGTCCATAACATTTTTAGGGTACCCAGATAGTTTGTTGGTCAGGGTGTGTTAAGTAATTTGTTTTGGATCTTCTTGTTTTAAATAGTATTCATTTGTAAAGTCTGGATATCAAGCAAAGTTTTAAGGTATAGGGATCCAAAGATTTTGTGCGAGACACTAATAATGCGTTGGCTTTTCTTAACACTCTGATTTGCAAAACATTAAAAGTTTCTGCTTTGATTATTCTCTGTAGGCTCTAGAAGGTAACACCACTCCAAATAAGAATTTATACTGTTATTAATACTAATTAAAAATTAATGGTAATCTGGAAAAGTCAATTTATACTTTGAATTAAGTTTGGATTTGTTGTGGCTTGCTGAGTGGTCAAGATGGTTACGGCATGTTGAGAGAATATCGTGTAGGATTCCTATTTCCATCGAGATTTTGTTCTGTCATGGAAAACCTCAAAAACATGTTTAAAACCTGACATCCATCTTCTTGATTAATAAGCTTGACAAAACAGAAGCCAGTGATGAAAAAGTAAGTTATGGAAATAGAATGGATAGATTTTAGCAAGAATATTCTGCAGAAATAGAAGGAATCTTCTGTGCATAAAAAAAGAGATGTGAAAATTTCCACGTGTGTGTGGACAGCCCGCACAAAAATCGTTCTAAAAATAGTTAATGTTGAACAGTAGTGTTTTGATTGCTGTAGTCTGAATTTGTAGTCTTGCTAGAAGGGGTCTCACATGCAGAACATGAGGAGTGAGGACCTTTGTGCCATGAAGGTAAAGCCCATGCTCTCTGTGAGGACCTGCCAAAGTCAGTGTCTCTTGTTCCCCTCATACACGCTGGCTCCTCTGCAAGTAGCTGGGGTGGCACTTTGCATACATGAGCATGGCTCTCTCCTTAGCATGGCCTGTGTGTTTTCCCTCACTTGGTTTGTTTTGCTGAGTGCAGAGGATGGCCTTGCTTGGTTTTCTGTCATTGTCCGGTTCACTACACATTTGCTCCTATTGATCAGTCAGCTTCTGCCGTCAGGTATGCTTAGGGAAATTTTATTTTCCCAAGGTAGCCTGTCATTTCTGTTTATGAAGAAACTATCACCTCACTTAATCCACCTAACTATTTTGTTTTCCTCTGACTCGGGTCTCTTTCTGTGCCCTCAGGTAACATTTTTGAACTTTAAGGTTCACCATCCTTGGCTGCCCCGGGTGAAGGGAGTAGGGGAAAGACAGACAAATAGTAGTTCTCTCAGCCTAGTCTTTGAAAGCTCTCTGTAACAAAGGTGCAAGGACCATCTCACTGCATACCTGCTGAAAGGGACAGAGAGGAGTTCTCCTGTTCTCCTCCTCTTTATGGAAGAAACAACACTTTTCTTTCCCATGCCAAACACTGCTTTTTGAGTCTGACAGGGCTATTCTCTTGGGAATGAGGTTACATGGTATGTCTGTATTCAAGTGCTGCCTCTGCCAAATGTTCTGTAGAAATACAGTTTTCCAATGGTGGGTTTTGGAATCTGCTTTCGTTTCTCTTTAATACCTCTGCTCTATCACTGTCTCTTGTTCCTGATCTGGATAGAGGAAGGACAGTCAGGCTCTGACACATTCATTTTTTAGCGTCTCCCAATATGATCAGTAAGTAAACTGGTTCATATGGTAAATTTCAGGTCAGGAAATGTAACCCAGTGACCAAGAGCCATCTGTTGCCCATTGACCATATTCCGAGTGAACAGCTACCGCAGAATATATTTTTGTCCTTCCTGTATTTTTTTATTTGTATGTTCTGCTGAACCAGAAGTTACACTGAAACCTGTAAATAAAACTGTGTGCAAATGTTCTTACGTGTAGGAAGTAGAGAAATATTACTTCTCTGCAGGTAAATATGGTTTCTTCTAAGCCTTATTCATCAAATGACAGAAAGTTTTTCTTGTATTTGTTAATCACATGGCAAATACAAGAAAAGTTGCAGGCTTCAGGAGGCCTCTAAATACAGGGAAAGGATTATAACCTATCTGAACTCCATAGGTACATTGCAGTCATGTCTGAAAACAAGAATGGGCTATGGAGTGCCTTAGAATTTGAAATCCTTCATAATCCTGGTACTTCAGTTTAAACTTTTTTCCAGTAGTTCACTTTTCTAATTTTTTAAAATTATTTTTCATAATGCACTTTGGTTACTTAAATATTAATTTTATAAACACAGGTTTTACTATGAGGATCAAGAAAACTGACTGTTTTTACCGCGTGCTCACTCTGTTTGTATAGGCTTCTTTTAAAAAATTCCTTTTTTCTGCCTGTTTCTTACGTGTAGGATGTGTGTGGGCTGTGCAGCCCAGAGCACAGAGTGTTTATCTCCAGGTCACGGTACCCTCACGGCCGTACCCCCTGTCCCTGACATGCTGACTGACGCTGTTACCGCAGATGCACTCACCTCACTATCACTAGCCCAGGTATTCCCAGCCCATCTGGCCAGCCAGATGGTGCCAGAGCATCCCCAGCAGACCTGTCTCTGCACAGAAACAGCCTTAGGAGCAGCCATAAAAAAAAAAGTTCCACTTTGAGGTATCAGTGGGTACCACAGTAGCTTGCCTGACAGGATCCAACTCCCACTGACTCTGTCCCTGCAGCCTGCCCTCACCGTCCCAAGCACCAGCCTTCAAGGTCCTGCCTTCAACCTCACAAAGCTGCTTTGTGTTGTGCAACATAATAAAGACATGGAGGGGAGCAGAAGAGAGAGAAATGACTGTTTCATCCTGTGGCTGGGTTTGCTACAAAGCAGGGAGGAAACCTGGGTTTGAGCTCTGCAGTGCTTCCATGCTTCACACAGAGCTTCTTTATTCCTGCCTGGCATACCTTGGGCAGAAGCACATGGCAATGTGGTGATCAGCAGTAAGCCCCACAATGTACACAGGTATTGTTCTACTCTGTTAGCCCTAATACACTGAAACTAATGCTCAGTTTGCCTGGCAGCACCAGATCTGTGGTGTATGTGCACCCTGAAAGGGCATGGTGTGGCCAGGAAGTCAAAAATTTTCTGGAAGCACCAGACTTAGTGTGTACTCACTGAGGAGTAAGTGGCCCACAGATATCTGGGATTTCTTGCACTTTAGCAGATTTTCTAGATTGTGGTGGTGCAGCTGATCAAGTTGTCATCTGAAATCACAGATAAATAAGGATATCTAAGAAAAGCTAAATTAAATGTGTGATATCCCTGCTTTACCAATGCTGCTGTTGGACAAGGAGGGTTCCCCTGCCTCTGATGGATGTCTGACAGTAATGTAGGGAGCCTCTTTTAGTCTCTGGCCCCAGTATTTGTTTGCTTTAGGAACATCTGGGCATCCCCTTATGATGAATAGTCTTGGGTCTTTCTTCCTAGGCAGGGAATGTGGGTCTGAGCACCTTCGAATGGAGAAAAGTAAATCCAGCTCTCCTACACACTCCATGGGGGTAAAGGGAGAATGGGTCAGCAATGCCTCTGCTTTTTACAGAGACACTGCTTAATTTTTGAAAGGTCTTGCACAGTTAAGGGAAGGATATGGCTGTGAATAACAAGGAATCACAATCCCTTGTGTTGAGAAGACATGAAAAATCAGAGGGTGAGATGTCCATTACCTTGCTCTGTTGGCTTCTTTAGGAGCCTCATTTGCTCACCAGCTTAGCCACCTACAATCTAGGAGCAGAGCTCAGAGCCACAACCCTCCTTTCACCAGGCAAGTGAGCAAAGCCTGCAAAACTGAGCACATTGGCTCTTACCCCCTTTTGGAGATTCAACTTCCAGTCACTACCTCTTGCTAGCACCTAAAAATCTCCAGTATTTTGGGTGTTATTAAATATCTAGGGCTCTATAATGACATTTCTAGAAGAAATAATGTCCCCCTTCTGTAAAAAACAGAACTGAATATCTGAAACACCAAAAGAAGATTGCAGCAGTAGAAAATGCTGAGAACAGTATGATGAAAACACATGGGCTGTTTTCAGAAGTTTTGAGGACAGGGCTTTTAACCTAGAATAAATTCTTCTTTATTTTATTTATGGAATTTGCTTTCTCAGAACATGCATTTATCTCTTTTTCTATACACAGATTGTAAAATATTGCTAAATCTTGTCTGAGCACAAAACAGAGGATTAATACTTTCTTCTTTTAACAAAATCTTCTTTAAATTGTCTGATAAAAACCCTAAAGGCATTTATGTTCTTATAAACAGATTAAATTTGGAACACATTAATTTCTGTCCATTTAATATGGACATAAACATAAAACCAACCAATTCTTTATTTAGATAGACTGTTGACTCTCTTGACTCAGTTAGTGATTTTATGTGTTTTATAAATACCAAGAAAGTGTTTACACATTACTATATGTGGAATGGTTCTCCCTCACATTCTGGGGAGACAAGTGACCAGTGGTAGCTCCACAGTCCATGTGACTGGTAATAAAAGCAATGTCAGATGGGAAGGACCAAAATTAAAACTCACAAGTTTTCATTTTACTACCTTCCCTGTACTGCTCCTGGGGAGATTACTGAGGAAAATGACAGCCACTACTGCCAAATGTCTATGCATTGTTTCTCATACTTGTTCCAGCTTAACCACCCATTCACCTTGCTCCATCATCCATTCATTTCTTTCCTTCACCTTTTCTGAAACAAATTTATATCTCAATTATGAACACTAGTATGTATCCTCCTTCTTGCTTCCTTGCCTACATGAGATTGGATACTGAAATATAAAATTGTAGAGGTAATAGTCTTCCCTATTTCTTTATTTCTGGTCTGCCTTCATATAATCTAAAGAGTGTACACATTGCAGTCAAAGAGGTAAAGGCAACTCATGTAGACATCTGTGAGCTGAATTTTAATGAGAAAAATACTTCATGTGCAGGGAAGGGGTGAAAGACTGCACAAACAGAATCATTAGCAACATAGAAGATCATTTCAGTGTAACTAATGTGACTTCAGGGAAGTTCCGCCAGTTTTCATTAGTCATGAATTCTCCTTCATTTTCCTCTAAATTATTATTTCTGCAGTCAATTGTGACTAATTAGGTAAGTTATATATCTGTTAGTGAAAAATCATGCCCAAACTATCTGTTTCCTTGTTTAACAAGTCTGACGTAGCCTCTGCTGTGACACCCAAGCTCTGTGTCAAACCACACACTGCTGCCTGGAATGGGCATTTGTTGCCTGAGAGTGCTCCTACAGAACCAGGAATTTACAAAGCCTAAGCTTTGATTCCTGCACTTGCTTTTCCTCCCAGAGGGCTTTGAAATACCCTTTTCTTATTTCTCTATGTGGAAAACAGTTGCCTTCGACATCCTTCTGTGCTGATGTCTAAGATATTAAATGTCTTCTTTCAAAAAATGCTGTCCATCAATCCCTCATCATTCAAGATCTTCTCACCATGGGGCTGAACAATTCATATTCTTCTGAATCCTCTCTGTATGCCACACCCTCTCACTGCCCTTTAGGCAAAAATTTCATCTGAAATTAAAATACCACTCTGATAAAATTTGTAAATATCCTATATAGTTCTACCTCACATTTACTCATGTTCTCTATAACAAAAATATATTCCATTATGTGAGTACACTGCTAGTACGTAGGAAGCAAATCAGGTCCTGACCTTGGTCCTGTGCTAAGTGAATCAATGACAAGATGACTGCTGCTTGCAGTGGGCTGTATATGACATGACATACAGAATTTCCACACCATTGTCCTTGCAGAAAGGGATGATATTGCATCTGGTGTGTTTCCAGATCACCCTTTAAGGCCAAGAATAAACTGTATCTTTTATACTGCCTTCCATGCTCTCCCTGGTCTACTAGGACTCCTTGGAAATGCTTGTGACTCCTGTTATTTTGGTACAGGATCCATAGGGGACAAGAGTATTAACTTAAGAGGTCTGCTAGTAGCCATGCAGCTTTTTCAGGTTTTCAGGAAAGTAGCATGTTCCTGTCTTGGCCACTTAAGGCCAAGCTGGTACCACCACTAAGCTGCCCTGCCTTTTGCCTAGGAGCTTCATGAGCAGAAGAACAAGCTCAACTGTAGGCATTAAGCCAGCAGTCATGGTGGCCTTGTATTGATCTGAGGGTGGCTACGTAAGCAAATTCCTTCTTGCTGGGAAGCAGCACAGACGATTGTACTTTGGAGAAAGTGGAGAGTCACTTGTAGTCTCTGGGCTGTCCTGGCAAAGTCCATGAACAGTGGGACTTCTGATTCCCTTGAGCTGTGTAAAACTAGAGAAACATTTAGCATGATATTCTGAAATGTCAAAGAAAATACATAAAAAACAAAAGCGTGATTTTAATCTGATGTTCATGGATCTCAGTTTTCCACAGGCCACAAAGCCAAGCCTTGCCTTCTATGGTAATGTAAAGATGAGACAGGTGACTCTTCTGTTCTTTTATCTGTGTATTTGTTTGTTGGTATTAATGGTGATGCTAGCACTAAACAAGTAGAATTATCTGAATTATCATCACTAAAGTGGAGAGGAGTTTTGACTCAAGCCCACTGAAAAGAATTTTACATAGTGTAGCACAGGTGTTTCCAAAGGGCAATGCTAGATTTTCCTATCTGGTGCTTCTTGATTTCCCTCTACACTAATTCACAAAAAGACAATGGCAATTCAGCATTTAACCTGAAGATGGGAATCTTTCCATTGTGCCTGGATCATCTGGTAGTATGAACTACATGCTCCCTGTTTATTCTTCATGGGGGGACATGAGAGGCTTAAAACCTGCCATGATTCCATGGCATCTGTCCAGAGCTAGAAAGCAGGTGTTTCCAAGCATTTGGAGATGGGGTATTTGAAGTAAGATTATAATCTGATGAGGCTGTGTAAGGAAATTCTGCAAGCAGTTTCTACCTGTTTGTTAAATGCCATGCCCTCAGTGGGGTTGTTGACTTCAAAGCTGTGCTCACTGATAGGGGCATGTATGACTAGGAGTAGAAACTGTGGCCTCAGAGGCTGCAAGTAAAGTAGCTAAAGGTCAGCCCAAAGTAAGTATGCCTTGAACCTCATTTGATTAACCTGGTATATAAAACTGGGTTCCACAATATTACTAAAGGCAAAACTTGACCTGCCTATATTAATAGTGGCACTGACTATACATTGACTATATAATATAATTAGTATAATTTCATATCTGGAGACATAATATTATAGTCTAAATACTGCATTCACATTTTTCTATCTTTAGAATATATGCCATCCACAGAAAGATTGAATCACTTTGTGAGTGCAAAATACTGAGTGTCTGATGGTCTCATTTAATGGTTTAAACTCCCTAATCCTGTAGCGTATCAATTCTCATTGTTTACTGATACATGGAGTGGCATTTGTGTCGGAGGCCTCTAATGGCTTGGGTTAATGCCATCACCTCTAAGAGCAGCTACCCTTGAAGCCTACTAAGGCATTTTAAAAGGCAGAATGCAGCCATAGCAGAAAAATGTCTCATGAGCAAAAGATGTTGTGGGAACTGTAGCAAATGATAAGTCTCTTTCACCTCCTGTATTGTAGGAAATCTTAAAGAAACCACCTGAGTGCTTTAGGAGCACTATGCATTGTGAGTTTTAATTAGTCTTCTGTGAAGACAAGTTTTGATTATGAACCCTGGTAGTTTTTCTAGAACCTCCATGACTAAAGATTTACTGTAGTCCAGTTGACGCATCATAGTATATTTGAGGAATGGGAGAATTGTGATGTCATCAGACTCAACTGGAATATTTTTGCATTTACTTCAAACTTTAAGAAATTGTTAACTTTAAAATGAAGTTTTTAAATTTTAAAATATCTATTCAAAGGTATCTGCAATTGCTTTTACGAATGTGTTTCTTGAAGATTGATTTAAGCGCTTTTTCATTTCTTGATGTTGAAGGAGGTTTATTGCCATTATCTATTTACACTATGATCTCAGAAGAATCTGATCTGTATTTTAAAAAAAAGTGATTCTGAGAGAGCTTATTGTGGTGACTTTATGCTGTGGGCAAATAACCCCTGTTTGAAGTATATCCTTTTCTTTACATATCCATTATCTCATTTTCAATAGAAGAAAAATACAGGACGCTGTGGTTCTGAAGGGAAACAAATGGACTTTGGGAAATTGCAGCAGATTTACCAGTAGGCCAGAGGAGGGAGCGAGGCAGCCTTTGTGGCTGGTGAGACCAATATTTTGGCCTAAAGTAAAAAGTAATAGCTATTTTGCCAATCTGATTTTGTGCAATTAAGCCTTGATTAATCCAATAATAAGAACAATAGGTTATATTTTACTCTGCTTTAAATGAAGACAACCCTTATGAATCAGTAGGGATTCATAAGTATTAAAGGTAGTAAAAGTGGGGCACACCCAAGCTCACAGCTAAAAAGTTCATAGTGCTCTGGGGATTCCAAACTCTCCCTGTGTCGAAGTAAATGAATTTGCATGTGCTATGTATTGTGGGTTGTAAGTAGTGCACCGAGAGCATTAGTGAGATTTAAAGTCAGGCACAAGTACAAAGCAGAAAAAACCCACAATTTTTTCTTCAGTTGTCTCTTAGCTTCCAGGCAGCATAAAGATAATGAGCACCTTCCATGAGTATCTATATAGCCAAGGGAGTAATGCTGGTAGAGCACTGAGAGAAAAGCTTTTAAAATTGCTAATCCATTCCTGCTTCTTAATGGGTAAAAGGGAAAGCTGGTGTATTCAAATTACCACGCAATCAACTTTGTGTTTATATCAGAATTTGTTATTGCCTATTAACACTGCTGCTATTTGATCATAACTAATAATAGGAAGGACAAAATTGCATTACACAAAAATGGAGGAAATATTATGACTGTGGAAGGAAGGAGCTAGCTGGGGGGTAGAATAAAAGGAAAACCAGAACTGTGGAAGGAGAAGAGCATCAATCTCCCAAAGTAATTAAATCTTATTTACTATTCTAGTATTTCCTTCCTCATTCCAAACATCTTTAAAAATGCAGAAAACTGAAATTATCACATATTTTTGTAACCTGCAGATATTAATCTCTGTCTATAGAAATTGGGACTGTGTTAAAGCAGTTTTCCTGTTGTTACCTACTTTGGGTGCCAAGCAGTTGCCTTGTTACCTACACTCAGGGCTGTCTGCTCAAGAGCAGAAAAAGTAGCACAGATCTTTCTTCCAAATCCAGTAGGTGTAAGCTTGAAGTAATTTGGCTACATCTAGAGGAAGATCCCTTGTTTTTTTCTGAAGACATATGGCTAAGTGACACCCGTATAAAAGTGTTACAGCATTGACAAACTTGCTGGGAAATGGTTTATGCATAGCAGGCCTCAAAAGCCACTTGTTGCCAATAAGCATTTGGGTCAAGAGTGATCTGAGCATCGTGCTCCCAAAGCAGCCTGTTGGATGGTCTCTCATGGTTTAATGTTCCAGGTGCTGTGGCTCCTGTAAGGGCTGTTCTGCCTGAGAGCCACCATTTACCTCCTTTATTCACTTCATCCAAGCTCTTGTCATCCCCAGGGCTCCCTCTGCTTCATGACATTTCCCGCAGTCGCCTGTTCCCAAACCACCAAGCCTCTGGTCAGCATGGGGGCAATGATAGCTGCCCTGGGAGGCTGCTGCCACTTAGCCACTCACAAACCATTTGGCCCTGGTAACATCTCTGGTGGTAGCTCCCACACCTGCAGAAGATCTGATGAAATGATGTTATGAAGTAGTATGAAAACAAGATGTGGTGCTGGCAATGGCTCAATCCTATGAACTATGTTGATTTAGGTAAATCTGCATTTTATTAGCAAGGCCCCACTCCAAAGAAAACATTTAGGCTTTTCTTTCTTATGGTGACAGCTTCATCTTAAATGATAAAGGACAAGAGTGTATTTTTAGACCCACCTTTGTCCCTTGTAGGTGTGCTCAGAGGCTGTTTGGGCCAATCACTTGATATAATTGTCTCTCTTTAGTCTGACATCAGGGAAGGAGGTTGGGAGAAAAGTGACAGTCACATCTGCCAGTGATAAAACAAACACAGATCTATTTCAGAAAAACTCCCCTGCTTTCAACACAGGCCTGTAATACATAGTGAGAAGCCTGTTCTGCTCTTTTAGCATTCAATCTCATGGCTCTTTAGACTTAATTTCAAAGTGTTTATTTGCATTCTTGTTGAAGTACTGCTTCCTTTCTAATCAAATAACTAATGCAATTCCTTAAGATTATGGCCATTATACTTTCCGCATCTACGAAGCATTGGTAGAGCAAATGGAGAAGCAGCAGCTGTTTGCACCAGTAAGACTAATGAAACACAGAGCACATTTACATATCCAGGTATTTCACCAACCTCCACAGCACACAGCAGGCCAAATTCAGCTGAGTGCAGCTTCTAGCAAGTAGCTGAGACATCCAAGAAAGTCTGTTTTAAACATGGTTGTGTTTATACACCAAGCATGAGCTGATTGCAATTGGAGCACAGGTGGGTGTAGATTGTTGTAGTAGCAAGCCTTGTATGCATTTAAAATGTGGTGGGTCTGTAAAAGTTTGCAATAAAGAGTATTTAGAATCAATATGAGGGCACTGGTAGTAAGAAAAAACACCAGTGAAAGAAGTGATGAAGCAGTCCTTTTTCTAACTCTTTACCCGATTTAATTTATACAATCTGCCAGGGTCTTAGCTTTAAGCCTGGATTAAAGCCCCAGATTCAGTGCTGGGATAAATTGAATTCCACAGGAGTTGTCCCTGTTCATACAAAGACAGAGTTTGTTACTGTAGAATAATTATGTGCCTTTCCACTGATAATGTCACTATTTTAATGCCAAGTTACGCTCCAGAGGCACTTGCTTAATATTCTTGCTTCTCTAGATGTAAAACTGGGACCTCCAAGAGCTCCTCTGCTCTGGACAGTTTAATATATCAGTGCAAGATTCCAAAAATAAAGACTGCCGTCAACATTTTGCCTGGATCATTTCCCAGCCATACAGTGCTCCCTAGAAGATGGCTGCATCCATGTCCACTACAGTCAACAGAACTTCCTGGTTACACCCGGACATGAAGCTCACGGAGTTGTGGCCATCCTGGGATGTGGCTGAGGCACTGATGTCAGTGGGAGCCACAGAGCTGCACAGCTCTGCCTGTGTCACAGCAAGGGGATGAGGGTCAGGCCTTCAGAAATAGCAGGCAACCAGTAGCACCAGACATTGAGACTCAATCTACTGGATCTATTTAGGTTTTGGGGTCTTTTTTGAAAAAAACCCAAATTTTCTCACTCAGCCAAGCCCATCACCTCCTACATTCTTCCCTCTTTGGCCTAAATTTCTTAGGATCAGTTTACATGTTTGTTCTGTATAAGCAGGGCAGCTGTATCCAGGGCATTTTTGCCTGTTCAGGGCTTTTCTTCTTTCCAGTTCAAAGTTTTTCTCCTTCATTTAGCAAGTCATTTAAGGGAAGCATAGACGTAAGGGTGTGCTTGCTTGCTTATTGTATGTACATGACAGAGCACTTATATAATTTTTGAACATTTACGTGCTCACTGATCCTATAGAGGATAACTGCACCTGACATTTTGTATTTCCCTGCTAGTTGGGTTTCTGGAAAAACTTTTGAGTTCATTAACATGAAAATGACAGGAGAAATTCCTGTGGTTCTTTTCCCCCTCAACTCTCTACAGTAAAAGAACATTCTGTACTGCTTTGTTTTTCAGGTTGATGGCTTCCTGACACTTCTCTTTGGCCTGGCTAGCATTAATACCCTTACAGTGATCAGTGTGACACGCTATATCAAGGGCTGCCATCCTGAGAGAGGTAAGGAATAAAGGCACATCCAGTTCTGCCTTCACTGAACCTGGTGCCAATCTGTATGTCTCTCAGAGTTACTATTGTCAGTCACTCAGACTATATTAAATATAAATTAAATGCATTGGAAACCAGGACATAATATTGTCATTTACATTACAAACATCTTTTCATAGAATCCTTCAGGGTAAAGTCCAGGAAGAGCCAAATTATTACAAGTACACTTGGGCCACCATGAGTAAATTCATCCTTGTGCCAAAGATACCACAGGTCCTCCTGACCCTCTGTATTCCTCAAAGTGTGACTTAAATTGCTCCTAAGTGATACATCGTTGTCTGGATCTCACAGAAATAGATTTGATCTTCTATGAGATGATGTTTCGGAAGTTTCCGGTCAGGGATCAGATCCTTCATTCAGAAGGCTGCCGTGCATACAAACATTTTCATTCTTCAGGGTGTTTTGCCAGGGTTTATGCACAGCAGGCATCATGATGCCTTTAGATGGCACTGGGAACATTCAGTCTGCAGGTCTTTCCTCCAGCTTTTGCAGCACTGCTATCCCCACGTGCCTCTCCAGACTCCCCTTGGACATTTTCATGCCATGTCAGATGAAGATTACTCCTACCATCCCCAGAACTGACTATGACCCAACTCTGCCTGCACAGTCCCTGTCTCCTACCTGTCTCCCAGATCTGCAAAGCATCATCACCACAGCTTCATACCCGCAGTCCATTCCTCTCTCGGGTGCTACAAACTTTTTATTCACCACTCTGTATTTTTGAACTTTGTTTTTTGTTAACCTTTGGTTATGCCTCTGTGAAGACATATGATTGTCCCACTGTCCCACAAACCTGATCTGAAATCCTTTAAACATTTCCTGCCCTGTGAAGCCCTCACCAGTCCGTATATATCACCACGCTCATCCCAGGCACTCTCTTTCACTGGATCAGTAAAAACTTCCTCACCATTTATCCTGGGCCTCCTGCCTGCTCAAAATTTTGACTTCCACTGAGAGTCTTATGTAATCTCTCTTCTTTGTACCTACACCTACCATCAGTTATCCCTAGGCTTCTTCTCACCAATCTTTGGACAATGTATGATCGATTTTCATGCCTTTATTACAAGTGGCTTGCACTGTCTTTCAGGCAGGAACCTCTCAATGTCTGCAGGGAAAGTATGTGTAAGTATACAGGATGCATCAGATGAGTTTTTCTCTTTACTAGCACAAGGAGTAATTGCTGTGAAAAGAACTTCTGCACGGAGGTACTTTTTCCGCAGAAAGTTCTTCTGCAGTTTGGGGTAATGGTAGACTTGTTGAAGTCAGCTTTCAGCACAAAATGCTGCTGGAGCTGATAGAATTTTGTTGTGATATAATCCTACATCTTCTATTCATTGCATGTTAAGAAGTCATATTTTAAACCCACATTTCTCTTTTGTGAAGCTCTACCACATTTCCATCTGGTCGTGTGCATAATTGATGTTTGTATCTCAAGTAAATCTGAGCAAGTACCCAGTATAACATTACAGAAACGTGTTGAGGAACAGAAATTGGTGACTGAATAAATATTTCCTACATAAATGAAGAAATAACCACAGTGAATGGCAACAGCAGGACAGATTGAATCTTTTGTATAGAATGGTTAATACAGTCTGGGCTAGTTTCTCCCTTTTAACAGGGAAAAACCTTGAAGCAAGTAAGAAAATCCCCTGAATTTAGATTTATCTTGTTCATTGCTATGTAAAATATAACTGTTTCCTGCATTTTACAAAATTGCAAAGTGTAAGTCTAGAATTTGCTAATTCCACAGTGCTCAACGAACTCATTGTCTCCTGCTTAAAAAACATTCATTTCCACTCTTCAGTGGTAACATAAGCCTGACAGATGCTTTCAAAATCAAACTTTTCTTATGAATATGCATTTTTCTATCTTGATTCTTTTTTTAATAGCTGTGTTTTACTTATTAGCTGGTAGTATAGGAGTCCATTTAGGTTTCAGAGATATGTTTGCCTTTCCAATACTATTTTCTGACACAAGCATTGCCATTGCAGGTCACTGCATCAGCAACAGCAGCATGTCGGTCGCTCTGGTTCTCATTTGGGTAGCAGCTTTCTTCTGGTCTGCAGCTCCATTACTTGGCTGGGGCAGTTATACAGGTAACAGGTATCTTTCAGTTGTACTTACCTGGCACCTCTCCACTTGACAAAGATACTTACCTTTCTTGCTTGCTGTTTATGATAAACCAGACCATGGAGCTGAGAAAATCATTCATCATGCGTGATGTAGGCGCAGAGTTTTGCCTGCTTTGGTATCAGCTATAAAGAGATTTTTTTTGAAGATATCACAGGAAAGGCTTGGACCAAGTGCACATTGCCTATGAAAAAAGAGAGGCCAAAAATACTTGGCATGGTTAAGCAGTGAGATAAAGAAAATTATCAAAAGACATCTTTCAAAAACTGTCAAGTTTAGGAAACTAGAAAAGAACACAAGTTCCAGCAAGTTAAACTTGAGACTATAGTAAGATGAGCAAGAAAGATTTGACAAAACAATTTGTTGGAAATATGAAAACTTACATAGCAAAGGAACTAAAAGATGTTGGAAAGTTTGTCAGTCCAAGAAAGAATCAGGGCGCAAGATAAGGCCATATCAAAAAAGGAGGGGGATTTAAAATAGGAAAAAATTAATATAGTGAACACTGAAGGAATTAAAGGGCTAAGGGATATTCCCAGACCAGAAAATTTTTTCATGGGGGAAAGATGGAGAAATTGCCTCAATTCAAGCCTCTAAGAATTCAACAAAAGCAGTATCTAGGAACAAATGGTAATGATACAGAAGTCTCAACAGTTGAAATCATGTGACTGACACTGTCCAGCAGTTACCTGTCTGGATCCCGTAGGCCTCTGCATTCTTTGAGAAGTCATGACATATATGGAGACTTACTGAATGTGCATTTATTTTCTTATTATGTGCATTTATTTTCTTATTTACTAAGTACGTAACTTTGAGGTATCTCTGGACCCTTGAAGTGTGGGTGTGAGAAAAGCAGCCATTCCTATGGTTGGTTAAATGTTCTATCCTTCACAAACCAAAATACACCCAAGATATTAAGCTCAATGGACCTTTGGTTTGAGACAAATTCCAACTGTTTATTAGACTGTTTGAATTTTATGTCATATTTTTGCACTCTGGACCTGTCATAAACTTGGGTGTTTTGGACTGGTAATTTTCTGTGTATCTTCTGGTGATCTGTATTCTTTTTACACTAATCTACCAGCTCCTCATTTATAGAGGGACTTCTGATGTCTGCTTTTGGCCTTAAACTGGAGCCACAGACTTTTTGGGCAACACTGCTTTGTCAGGACATTCAAGTGCCCCTGTAGACCTCGTTTGTACTTTGAATTCAATTGCTTGACAGTGGTTTTCAAGACTACTTCTAGGAGTGCTTTCCCCTACTGAGACTCACAGCAGTTTCAGGTTCCTGGGCTATCTCTCTCTAAACACACCTCCAGTGAGGGCACCCATGGAGATGTGGGAGCCCAGCAGTGGCAAGTTCAGCAGCAGGCAGCAGCAGACCACAGCACATTACAGCTGGCTGCCTTGGACCTTTCACTTCTACACAATATCTTCAGGGGACCCCAGGACCCCACTGATTTTTGGGAAAGCCACTTGTTTGTGTCCCTGCGGAGGGGGAAAACATAGCTCTGAATTCTGACTTGTGGAAAATCTGCAGGATTTTCTTTTCCTGTCATCTGGAGGCTAGTTTCATTTTTCAGGCAAAAGTTCCAAAAAGCAGAAATCCAGAATTAAGCCAGATTTTATGGTTATATTTTTGAATCTTGAGGTCTACTGACAAAAAAGGCAAAGGAGAGAAAAATCTATTTCTATTACAGAACAAATTCAGACAGGAAAACCTAGAGCTTTTGGTGATAAAATACCAAGCTCTTTTTGATGAGAATCATAAAAGAGATTTTAAGGTTTTGCTCATTTAATTCCTCCTGTTTAAATCTCCTATCACCTGTGAGGAATTAAGGGAATTTTTCTTCTTCAAAACTACTGCTGGATGTTAGGGAGAGATCTGCTGCTAAATCATGTAGTCTTCACCTGTAATATATCTCCGGGACCTGTGAATACTTGACTTACATAATTTTGATTCATGCTTCATTTATTTGTAATTCAATTTGTTGCCACAGCTGTTAGAAAAAAACCCCAGATTTTTCCACTTAAAAAGGAAAATACACAATTCACGATCTATAGAAAACCCTCTAATGTTATAGAACACCCTCTAATGTTATAGAACTCAAGTTTTTCTATCAGGACATCTTTACAAACACATCAGGGGATCTAAAGAAGTCAACTGTTATATATAAGTGTTTGAGCCAGTTATTCCCACTGCCTATTCCCACGTTATTCCCACTGCCTTTTCCTTAAGTACCTGATCAGCTGGTGTCTCACTTGTGGTACACCCTGCAATCTGCCTGACTGCATCTCTGTGTTGCAGGACTGTGTGTTTCCCATTTATCGAAAGGTCTCATATCTTTCAAAGTATTTATATGTTTTATTGTCTCATAATCTTTATCATTAGCTGTATCAATTTGGTCTCATGGCTCTCAGTAGTACTTCTCTGCAGTCGAAGTTCCATTGTCTCAAGGAGCCTCAATATTTTTATTTTCTACTTAGTTATGTAAGTAGTGACTTTTTTCTTTTGGCATACGGTCTATGGAATTCCTTGTTAACGCTGTTACAGTGCCCATCTTATGAAGTTACTATGTAGAGTGCTATGACAAGTAAGAGTACATATCACTCAAGGACATAAAACCTTTTTTTTTTAAATAAAGTGTCACAATTTCCTATCCTGAAACAACAGTTTGTGCATTATGGGTTTACACTGGCAATAGAAACTCGACAGAATGATAATACACATTAAATTTTGTTACAGTCTAGCTGGTCTTGAAAAACAATTTATGTAGGAAGTAATGTCATGTCTCATTAAATCAGGAAGATAAATCCATTCTGTAGTGCTCAACAGAAAAAAAATACAGCATTTTAACTAATAAATTAATTGCTTAAAAGTAGATAAATATTATAAAAATGCTGACCAACATATCCTTGCTTTCCAGATCGCATGTATGGCACATGTGAGATAGACTGGGCAAAAGCCAACTTCTCTACAATCTACAAGTCCTACATCATCTCCATTTTTATCTGCTGTTTTTTCCTACCTGTCACAGTCATGGTCTTCTCATATGTCTCGATTATCAATACTGTCAAACTAAGCCATGCATTGACCGGACTGGGTGATCCCACAGACAGACAGAGGAGAATAGAGCGGGACGTCACCAGGGTGAGTCTGGGTTTCATATTGGGTAGGATTCATCTCAATGAAATCTGTCTTTTCAAAAATTGGTCTCAACTAGAACAGAAGAGAACAAAACCAATCAATTGCATTTAATTTCTTGATAACTGTAGTGACAGAGTCTGAACTCAGTGAAGAATATGAGCTTTGTTTAAAATTCCTACTGCATCTATTGGTTAATATTGGTGCTACATCACATGTGAAAAATAATCTAAATATAATTGGAGTAGGTTACACAGCACAAACCCCAAAATTTTGGTTTGGCATATGCTTTTTTCTTTCAGAAGTTACATTACTTCTGAGCATACTCAGAGTGGAGATTTCAATTTACTCACTGTTAAGTCTACCTGAAACCTTCTGTATGCTTATAAACATATGGGAATGTAGCTATTTTCATTCTGTTAGATGAGGCATTTCTCAACCACACCACCATGACAAAATTCAATATATAGCTCCTAGGTCTGCCTGGCTGTATCAAAGCAAACCATTTGCTTTCCCATATTCTCCTGTAAGCCATACCCTCAGGGCAATCTGGACTTTTCCCTTCCAGCCAAGTGTTCAGGTTACTATTCCCAGTGTTTTGCTTTCCTGATGTAGTCTTCCAGAATAGATTTAAGACTATTCTTCTTTTGTGTTTTAGGTTTCTATTGTCATTTGCACAGCCTTCATTATTGCATGGTCACCATATGCTGTCATCTCTATATGGTCTGCCTACGGTCACCCTGTGCCCAACCTTACCAGCATCCTTGCCAGTTTGTTTGCTAAGTCTGCTAGCTTCTACAATCCCGTTATCTACTTTGGAATGAGCTCCAAATTTCGAAGGGACATTTTTATCTTGTTCCATTGTGCCAAGGAAGTCAAGGATCCTGTGAAGCTCAAACGTTTCAAAAACCTCAAACCAAAGCAGCCGCAGCCTTCTCAGAAAGAAGAGAAGTGTGCTGCAGAAATGCGCCCTGCACCAAGCCCTGATTCTGGGGTGGGAAGCCCGACCAACACCCCACCACCAGCAAACAGGGAAGTGTATTTTGGTACTCTCGATACACCCTCCAAGAACGCTGATATTGAATGTGATAGGTTGTAAGTTTTGTGGCTGTTTAATACATGCACTCTGTGTTCAGGAAGATGCTCTACAGAGCAGTGCTTGAGTAATTTACTAATTCCCGTTCCATCTGTTTCTTGCTGTAGCACTGATGACTATACAACTCAAGCAAATCAGATGGTAAAGTGATATTTTCCTTCCATGTAGATACAAAATGCTACAAAGAACATTACAGTGTGGGCAGCACACCCAGTGCCAGAAACACTTCATTTTCACAGGCATGTAGGAAAAGAAAGACTGACTTCAGGAGACCAGGCATTAGCTAGCAAAAATAATTAATACGTTGCTATCCAAATTTTATAAGTTCTGGACTACATTTCCAAATATGTCTTTTGCTCTTTAACAGTCACAGCCACAGATGATTGTTTTAACTCAGTGGTGCTTCACAGCTGTGGCTGTAGGAGAAGATGGGCCCTGCTGAGATTGCTGTGGAGCTGCTACTGCTGCAAAGGCTGCAAGGTAGTGGGAAAAGCCATGTTCTCCCTTTAGAGCACCCAGGTGTGCCCACCATAGGGCTCCCAGGCCCCACAGGGACCTCATGGGAGTGTGTCTGACCACAGGATCAGAGAACAGTTTGTGTTGGAAGGAACCTTATAGATCATCTAATTTCAACCCCTCTGCCATGGACCAGGACACCTTCCACTACACTAGGTTGCTCAAAGCCCAACCCAACCCGCTCTTGAATGCTTCCATGGGTGGAGCACCCTCATCTTCCCTGGGCAACCTGTTGCAATGTCTCATTACCCTCACAGTAAAGAATTCTTCCTAATATCTAATCTAAACCTACTGTCTTTCAGTTTAAAGTCTTTCCCCCTTGTCCTGTCACTTGTAAAATGTCCCTCTCCATCTTTCTTGTAGGCTTCCCTTTTGTACTGGAAGGCTGCTGTGAGGTCTCCCCAAAGCCTTCTCCAGACTAAATAGCCCCAGCTCTCAGCCTGTCTTCATAGATCACCTTCATAGGTCATCTTCTGACAGCCTGTGCCTGACTCTCTGTGTGTCTATGCAAGGACTAGGAGTAGTAATATACTGAAAATGCTAGCCTGGTATTTTCCGGTCACTATAGTCTGAGCAGTGGCTTCATACTTTTCCTCATTGGTTTGCAGAATTATTTACACCTCCCCTGACCTTCCTGGTGAGCAGGGCCTGGCTCTAGCACTCTGATTCAGGAAAGCTGGCCTTTGATTTTACTGACTGTCTCCAAAATGGTTATTTTTCTACCTTTCTATCAAGGTGGAGCAACAGATGTACAGGCAATGAAACCAAAACTGACACTTAGGTTTTAAGAGGACTGATGAGGTGTGGCATCAGAGCTATTTACAAAGTATAATCCAACACTTCACTGCTGCTTCTAAAGAAAGTGTAGCTACCTGCCTATGGGTAAAAAGTGACTTTTAGGTAAACTCAACTAAGTAGAAACTAAGGATAATGATTTAAATAGCAATGCTGTAGGCCTAAATCAGTTGCCAGACTACCAGATGTTGCAATTATATCACCAAGTTTATTTTACAGAATCAAAATGAGGAGGTATGTCTTCATAATCTCCTGTCTTGAAAAGTAACTGCATACTCAAAGACTTCTTTTAAAATGTCTCCGTGTTAGTCATGGAAATTGTGGGTTCATTTAGTGCCATTTGCAAGTTAAACAGGGGAAAAAGAAGGGGTAAAAAAAAAGAAAAAAGCAGCAACACTCTTTTCTAACCTCTGATATTTATGAATTTTTGAAATCTTGCTGTCTGGGTGTGCTAAAATGTAGATGTTTTGCAAAATATGCTCTTCCAGATTCGTTTCTTGGGAAAGTTACAAAGAGAGCCCACCTCCATTTCCCCCATTACTCTATTTGTTTTGAGAAAATCACCTGTGTTTTGAAGTTAAAAACAAATAAACATTACAAGCAACACTGAGGAACTGTGTTTTCTTTCATGGCCACAGGTCTGAACTACAAGAGCATTCATTTTTCTGGAAAATTTTGAGATATGGATGCTATTTCATTACCATAAATAATTAAAGGCAAATAAGTAAACATTTTGCTTCCAGATAAAAGTGCATGCTGTAGCTGCAGAAATAGATGAAATTGTTTAGTGCAAAATCCTGTTGCAGCTGGATGAAGCCAGGCTGGGCTAGCCAAAGTTAGCATACAGTTTTGAAAGCTTCTAAGTGTAAAAAAAAATCCACCTTAGTAACCATGATGGACTGAGACTTCTCACTGCTGAAAGTGCTTGGGTTTTGCTCCACAGAGAGACAGCGGTGCCGTGCATCCCCCTGCATTCCCAGAGACACCCGCAGCAGCCACGTGTGTGCCGGACACCTGCCCAGAGGCACTCTGTGGCCATAGGTGCCAGCCTGGCTTGCAATCTGTATTTCTGCTAATTTACAGATACCTAGAGAAAATTCTTGCCCTGCTGCGTTACAAAAATGCTGCTGATCTGCAGGATTCAGACTCTGAAACAGAAAGATGTGAAAAAGACAAGAAGGCAGGCAGAGCACAAGGCCATTTCCAAGAGCGTCCCAAACTCCAGCTGAAATCTCTAGTAGTTCATACACCCTTGAGCACATACAGTGAGGTTAGACTGGGGGAAGAGGAGGGTGTATGCAAAAAGGAGCAAAATAGGAGCAAAATTAGAGGAAAAACATAAGAGGGGGGGAAACCAGATCAGCAGGGGAGCAAGAGGCCAGGAGTCAAAGGATGCATACCTGCTGAAAGACAACTAGAAGCAGACAACACAGAAAAAGCCTTTACTGGCTCAAGATCTCTCTCTGGCAAGGCCAACAGCTCCAGTCCTTTGTGGATACATGGTAATACCACAGGACTGCACAGCTGCAGAGCAGAGCAGCTGGTTTTACAGGTGCCGCGAGATGTCTTTGCAGACACCAATCTGTGTTCCAGGATCAGTAACAGCAGGAGCACATTTGTCACTAAAGTTACTCAGGTAAAAAAGCTTCCAGCCCTAAAGCATGTGCCCTGTAGCTGCACCCACAACACCAGCAAGTGGCTAAAGGCAGAAAAGAGATCCAGAATCCATTATTGGAGTGCATGTAAGGGAATGCACATCAGCATTTTAAGTGTGGGAATCATCACAAATTCATTTGTAAAACACTTTTCCTGTACCTTGGATTTCCTCCCCTTGTCTGTGGTCCCTCGTGCCCAGACTAGGCTGGCCCCTGCTGCTGCATCCACAGATGGGCTCCTCAGCCTGCTGAGCCAGCACAGCCAGTCAGAAAGGAGCAAAGATCTTGGTGGCTTGAGACAGGCAGGAAGGATGCTGAAGAGGGGTGTGGGGTTTCATGATTTTTACTTAGCAAGAATGAAGGACAAACAACATAGAGAGTCTCACTTCTCACTTCTGCCCGTAACCTTGCTGCTCCTCACAGCCTTGGATTTTCTTTTACAGTTGGTGACTCTTAGCAGCAGAGGTGTGAGAAGGCTGTTGTCCTGACTGATAGTCTGGTGACAAGGAGGCTTCTCTGGAAAATTGCAGGTTTGAACGCTCTCCACCTGAGATGGTCTGACAAGGGAGGTCCTGCTCAGCGTGACCAAGCAAAGAACTACCTTCTCCCAGTGCTTTCTCTTTAGCAACACTATATTTTTGCTTTGTTCTAATGCCAAAAGCTGATGGGTGAACCAAAGGCAGGGCTAGAGGTCATATCTCCATGACATAGGATATCCATCCTAGTGATGCCTCTTCCGATTTTGTGAAGGCACAGAGGAGACAACCCACATGGGCTGCATAACAGCACCTAGTTCTTCCACTGCCTCAGCCATGGGCCTATTTCATTGTGTTTCGTATTGAATGGCTTAGTGCCAGCCTGCACAAATGAGATCTCATGTCTATTGCTAGTATCCAAATGGTTTCTTGTCATGAGGTAGGAGAACAATATTTAGATCTCTCTCCCTTTGGCATAGGAATTCTAGCCTGTAGGCTCCCTCTGTCTCTCTTGATCAGCCCTGGGTTCTACTGTGAGGTTTTGTGATTGTTGGGGTTGTTTTCATGTATGGAACACCAAAATTATAGCACTATCTGGCAGAAGGTAGTAGGCCAACCAATTCTACCATTTTTGAAGGATGCTGTCAGCGTTTTCTGGCTTCCTCCAGTAGGATCTGAGACAGACATCTTACCCTAGATGCAAGGAACCCACCCAAAAACTCCTTGCTAGCTGTTCATTATCCAATTCTGTAATCACAGCGTTTTTGACATTGCTAAAGCAACCTAGCAAAACCAATGTGCTTGAGCATAATGAAGTCACCTTGAAAAATGCTTGAAGCCCTTAAGGCACCCTTTAAATTATGCCTTTAGCTACTCTACATATTAATTTCCAACCATTTCCCAACTGTTTTGATTAGCTATTGATTAGTACACTCAGCAGGTGTTCTTAATGGCCACATAATTCATGTGTATCAAAATCTCATTAGATCTTACTTGATTACTTCTTATTATCAATATTATTCGTTATTACCAACATATCAGTATTATACCAAAATCACTGCAGTTATTAATCATGAAGTGCAGTTATTAATACTCACATGTACAACCTGGCCTTACAAGTGGATTACCAACATCCCTGCCACTGACACAACCCTTTCTCTGGGACTACAGAGTTCAAACAATTAAGTTAATTCAGGATTAATTCTGTTCAATTTCCACATTTAAAAATATCCACTTCTGGATTGGGGAGAGGGAAAAAGTTATCATAATCCTTTGTTTATTTATGCCAAGAAAACCATTTGGGCCCACCTTTACCCTGCTAGCATTTTTGCCAAGCTGAAAACCCTTCAGGATGTTGGCACATTGAGATACACAACAGCATTCCTTAATAACTTTGACATTTCAAGCGCAAACATGAATAACTTGAGTGTGTAGTTGGAGGGAGTGGGATAGCCTACTCCAGTCCAGTCCCTGTTCTCAGTGCTGTTATGCATTTTTATCTGATGACTCATGTAAAAGTATTTCTTGTAGCAGAGGCCAGAAAACAAGAAACCCTTCATCCCCCTTTAAGACAGTGATTTTATTACAGTGTGAACCACTCAGGCTTGCACCCCCTTGCAGGCTCTCTCTTCATCCCATAAGTTCTTCATTCTTGGCTGCACAGACTAACACAATAAGAGAGATCTAGAGTGTGCGCATCCAAACATGGCCTATGGTTTAGTTCTTTCTTCAGGAGAGACAGATGGAGGCAAAACCCCTTCCTGAGGACAGGGTTCAACAAGAACATTGTTCTGCTGCTACCCTGGTGAATAGTTTCACCTTGGGCAATAAAGAAAAGGATTGGTAACACTACCTTGGCTCTGTTTTCAAACGAGCCTGGCAAACCAGGTTTTCTTCCAATGCTGTGTGTGCCTCTGCCTACCTCTCAAATTGCTGAAAGTGTGGAGTCTGAGCCTTCTCAGTAAATCAACAAATGCAAAGGATTTTTGCAAGCACTTCAGGAACTCTGCAGACCAAAGCGAAGGCGCCTGCAGGGTAAAATGGCTCTGTGTTTAGTTTTGGTCTGAAGTGCCTAATTCCCACCTGCAGCAAAAACTCCCTAATCCCTTCCTGCACTGGTGATGAAGGAATATGAAAAGCTACAATCTTGTGCAATTGGGAAAAAATACCTCTAAGGTCCTCATGATCAGCATATATTCCTGCTTCCTGGGAGATGGCAATTAAGTGATTCCAGATGAAGCAAGCTAGAACTGAAAACGTGGTCTTGTCCAGAAGAATGGAGTAAAGGTACTACTGAATACTCATATCCAGAGATTCTGCAAGAATATTTGTGCCTAGCAGACTCTTAAAGAGCTTCATATACCCACACTGAGATTAAAAGAGGTAAGTGAATTGCATTGACTGCAGGAGTGTCATCTAGACCTGTGCTTTCCTCTATAGCTTTGGGTACCCACATGTGTATTTAACACATACTTCTTAAAGTACTTTGTTTTCTGGGTTGGATTATTTTTGTATTATCATAAAAGGAAAACAAGACTGAAAACATCTTGATGTGCAGGAGAAGCACAAGAATAAATATAAGATTTAAAGAATGTCAAAATAGTACTACAGTAGGAACACAGAACAGTAAGAAAATTACTAAATGAAATGTAATAAGCCCATTACTGATAGAAAAAACAGGGCCACGCTGAATAATAAAAATAAAAATAGAACTATGGGCTGTCTGTGCCAATAATCATCTTCTTTGATGCTCAGTGAATGAGAAAAGGCCTCTGGGATAACAAACATCCAGCATTTAATTATGTAATAGGATGTAACCTAGTAAAAGGAGAGTGGAAGGACTTGCAAATATCACTGCAATAAATGCCCTCCTTCACTGATATTTGACAGCCTTCAGCAGCCTTTCACACTGTACACCAGCCAGCCTGGCTGCTGGAAAGAACCACTGCTAGAGCAAAGCTGGGATGGTCCTGGAGGGTGCATGTGTGGCCAGAGGCAGATCTGCTGGGTCCAGCACAAGGTCCCTGCAAGCTGCCCAAGCACAACACACCTCTATATGTCACATCTGCCACAGTGTTTGCAAAACAAAGTGTGAAGTCAAGAATAATATCTGGCAGTACAAATGAGAGCATGAACATCTCTTTGTGATGTGACCTGGCAAAGCCTTGTCATGTGCCAAAGACAAATTTCTAACAGATTCATATCACATTAATGTTCATACAGTGAACTGGGAGAACTTGGGGCATGCTTTGCACCACTGGTAAACTGCTGTGTGAAATGAACAACACCAACATCTCTGAGAATGAGCTACCAATCATGAGATAACATGTAGCCTATACAGGGATTTAAAGGGAATAGAAAGGGGGCTTTAGCTTATCCTTGACTGATACCATTTTACCTGACAATCCAGCCTCAGCTTCCTTTGCTGAAAGGCAGTTGAGTACATCAGCTGACACACATTGTTGTGTGTCCTATCAGAAAAAATCATCCCAGGCAAATAACCAGTTCAAGAATTTGAAAGTTTAAGTTCTTAGCTCCAGAGATGAGACCCATATCTCCCCACAGTTTGGAGGAGCTATTACCAGACCATTCCACATCCTTGGAGTCATGGCAAGGGAAAACATTCACTTTGGAAAACTGATACACCTTATTCTTTGAAAGATGCTATACATTCTTCACAAGAAGCTCTTTAGTAGTTTGACTTCTGAAGGAAATCAGAGCTTTTACAAGAGGCGAAGAACATGGACTCAGGAAGTGTGGGAAAATGTGACTCTTAGGGGGCTGTGAGAAAAGACCTGGCTAGCACTAGGATAATGAGACAGGTATGTATGCTGATAAAGGAGCCAAAAAGCTTGACACCAGACATTAGAACAGATAAGAGGGAGGCTCTACCAACTCCTGGGCTGCAGCAGTGTTTAGCACACTTAAGTCTTTCTCAGTTTAATTTAGATGTCCTGTTTGCTTATGCCCCACTCACTGTCTCTCTGTAATGGTTGGTGGTGCCCACTCATGTCTCTGTTGATTCACCATGACCTGAGGAGAAGCAGCGCTGCAGTTCCCCATTTCCAGTCTAACAGAAATCCCATGTTTCAAGCTTCATGTTTTCAGCTTGTTTTATTGGCACATCCCGTAATAACCCAATATGCATTTTCAGCAGGTGCTTTGGCAACAGATGAGGAAGAGCACAGCCAACAATCAGAAAGTTAGCAGGGGTGAATACACCACCAAAACACTTTCCAACTAGAATTCTTACCATAAAGAGGGCAATTGTTGCCAAATGCTTTTTCTCACCCAACCTACTATGAAAATGGAGCATCACCATGGAATAGCGAAACACAGGGAGTTCCCATAAGGTTAACTCCTACCTGGTTCTCGCACAAAGAGCCCTTTAAACATTTCTCATGCTAGCAGAAAAGAATAGGTCTAGCATATGCATCAAAAAACCACTACCGAGGGTAATCTCCCTGAACTTCTCCTGCAAAGACAACACGGATTTTGGGGCCTTCTTCCCTTTACAAGTATGTGCAATAGAAATGAAGCTAACAACATTAGTTATATTACCACAATCTATACCTGGAATGCTATTTCTGGTCTTATAAAATTATGGTTTCCAAATAAGACCCACTCAGTGATTCAGCTGAATAACCTAAAGACTTTTCCCTAATGCTTCCACCTGCCAAATCTGGAATAGTACTTCACCCAGCAAGTTCAGTTGTAGTTCAGTGGGCACAGTCAGGTCTAAGGATGCTAAACATATGGTCTCTCAGCTGTAGATCCCAAAGGTTTTGATGAAGATGCATGCCTCGGCTGCCTCTAATCCAGAAGAATTTGATTGCTTTCTGAGTAGCAGAATGTACCCAAAGAACTTCTGCCATAAAAAAATAAAATAAAAAAAAATAGGCTTATCTTATTTTTTTAATATAGTAAGCAAAATAAAAACTAGCTATTGTCTGGGCAGTTGCAGTCATTAAAGATGTTTAAATTATTTTCTCTGCTTAATCAAAACAGTAGGTTTACCTCATGTGTTGGTCTCACAGACTTATGGTATCTCACTGAGCTACCTAAACTTCAAAGGGCAGAATGTCCCACCACCCTTACCTACAGGTAACAGGAGGAAGCCCTCGTTTTGAACTGAACATTTTCATTTGTTAGGTTAAGGTCAACACAGAAAAGACAGCTTTTCCAGACACCCCACAAGAAAACCAGCTCATTCCTGTTATCTGTAAATCCCTATATTAGCCCAGGTTACCAACAGAGGATGAACGGCCAGACCAGGTAGCAAGTGGACATGCTTCCCGTCTCTGGCTGCCATTCAGGTGTCCTTTCATGACACCTGGATAAACCCAGCAAGGATTAAGTACTCTCAGCAGGGCCAGGAAACTGGCCTGGTCTGTGTGGCTGGCCTCCCCCTTCAGCACTGCTTTTACTTACAATTATTTCAGGCTTTGTTAACCAGGCGTGGTCGATTTGACTTCCTCAGCAACAAGCTTAAAAAACAAATAATCCAATTAATGGAAGAAGCAGGGCGTAAAAGTGTTTTGAAAGGGTTGGAAAAGCCAAGAGGAGCAGCTGGCACGTCCCTGGTGGGACATCTCCTTCCAAACAAGGGCACACAGAAACCCCTTGTTAGCACAGCGGGGACAGCAGTGTGGCTTGATCTTCGAACCCCGCAGTCCTCAGGACCACGACACATCACTGAGGCTCAAAACCAATACAACAAAGCCCTGTATGCTGAGCAGACATGCAGACTTACAGACCTGCAGTTAAATAAACTCCAGAGACAAATGCTAACAATTGTCAGTGCTGCCCGCTTCCAATCCTATGACAACATCTCAACAAGGGCTTATGTAAAACTTCTCTCTAGCTCATCAACACAGCCTTCATCAGGCAGCAACAAAGAAATATCAGAAGTTATTTAAGAGTATATATTTAGTCCTGAAATGAGTGTTTGTGCTTTAGCTGAGGTGGGAGAGGGGAGTGGGAAGAGGAAGATCGAGAAGTGTTCATAGTTACTCATATGGCAGCCATGGAGAATATGTGTAGGGCTATTCATTCAAAATGTTGTCTTTGATAATGGCATTCAGCTGCAGAAATCCCTAAATATCATTCATAGAGAGAGAGAACTCCTCTGCCTGCCTGGAATAATTAAAATTCAGGGCTTTGTTCCAAAATCCTTGTACCACTACTCCAATCCTCAGCCTTACTGTATAAAACCATGTGACAAAGAAGCTGTGTGACTACAAAAAACCGCACCATGGATACCCTTTTTCAGAAAGACTCACCACAATTATTAACCCTTGCAAATGCAGGATGAAATTCCTCCCAGCCACAAGTAACAACTCAACATTGGTGTTTATGGCCACAGCAATATCAGCACATGACCAGGCCTGTAAGATTTATTGTTGATGGACTGAAGAAAAAGCTGTTGGTCTTCCCTATTTGATCCTGCCACACCCAAGCAGCCAGGATCATGCCTGCAGCCTCCTTACAGCTTCTCCTCACAGTACTGAAGGAAGGAGAAACAGAGGACATCAGAGAGGAAACACCCCGTTTCCCTTCTCCATCATGCCCTTGCTTATGTGTTTATGTCTGTCCCTTGGAGCAAAGGGAGAAAAGGTCCTCCCTTTATCCTAGAGATAAAATCCTATTCCCTTGCAAGCAACAGCAAAATGATTAATTGCAAATTGCAAAGACTTCATCTGCAGGGTCTTCAGATGAGGCCAAGTCACAGAACATGTAAAATGTTGAGAAAGGAGAACACCAAGGCCGAGTGCTGGGGTGCTGCAGGATAAGGAATTTGAAATTCTTGTGCATAAAACTGTTCCAAAACTTTTTGAAGTTTTGTAGATTAGGAACAATAGCCACACTGACAGCAGTAAATGACACTCCATCAACTGTTTATGACACAGAACATGCATATACCACTTGCACTCTCCCACTGATGGGTGCCTGAGACAGCTCCTAGTCCAACGAGTTGACTATAAAACAGTTAGTGGCAGAAGTGAGGATGGTGCAAACGTCTTCTGGAATACCAGTCCAAGCTCCAAGCACTAAAATCTAGTTCCTAAGTTCGATCTTCTTCACGCCAATTGACTCCATGGAGGTTCACTTGCACTGTCACGATTTCCTACAGAAGAAACACCAAAGACATAACAGAATGTTTTCAAAAACTCTTCAAAAAATAGAAAAATAAAGAGAGAAATAAATGAAATCTAGCATTTGTACCTGTTTCCTACAGGTGCTGCTAAGCTCTTGATCACTCACTTTCTGAGCACTTCTTGTTTATATGTCTTAATTTGCATGAACCACTCTTGTAGAAGAGCAGAGGTAATGATGGAAAAAATGGCTGTGCAGATGTCCTTTGAATTCAATTTATCTGTTGTTTTTCATTTCTTGGATCCTTAGCAGACACCAGCCTGATTTTGTGCCCCAACTCTGTGGCCTGCAGAAAGTCCAGCCTTGGAAACATGAAACAACAGGGAGTGTACTCAGAACTTCCCATAGCTAGCCAGAGTTGTTTGGCAAAATACATTACTCACAGTAACACTAATTCCTTTCCCCACTCTTGCATTGAAAAGAAACAAATGAAGTGACAGACTAAAAAAAAAAACCAATTACTTTCCACAAATTAACCCTATTTATTTATTACATAAAAATCAGGACTTGTTTCAATTTTCTTACTCATTCTTGTGCATTGACTTTTTTTAGATGATGAAACACATTCACTCATTGGGGGAAAAAAAATTTAAAAAAGAAAGATGTAAAGCATTAATTTTCTAAAGACCAAAGAAATTCACTTTAAAGCAGCAGAATGTTTAAAGTGTAATTTCCAAAAAAATTAGTGTCTTCTTTGCTGGACTAGAATAGTTGGATGGAAACAATTATAGTCAGCACTTGCAGGTTTTTTACAGGCTTTCTCACGCACTGCCACAAAGGAGACAAAGCGAGCCTCTGATGGTCTCCTGTCAGGTAACTCCTCTAAGCAGTGGTTCGGAGTATATATAGATAATCCTAATCCACAGAAGTGACGGCTGGATGGCAGAAAGCCCGTGAGAAGGACATGTGGAAGGGGAGCTCAGCAAACACAGCAGGGGCTGTACACAGAACCACTGCACCAGAGGCCTCAGCAGCTGCTATTTACAGCTCATCTGGGCTGGCAGCAGCAGCTCCCCTGCTCCAGCACGCTGGAGCAAACAGCCAAGGCCACCAGGGAGCTGTAACACAGGCTAGCATGTAATATTTCACCTTGCAGCTGGCACAGCTTGGTTTCCTACTTTATTAGCTCACTCAGGAGGGGAACACACCATTTTAGGTGTCTCTGCAGGCCTGACACCTCCTTCTCTTAATACTGGTGTGAATCAGGATTGATTCCTCTGTTCCCCCTGCAAGTGCATTGCACAAGCACAACACACCAGATGTTTCTCACTGACCATAAATGTCTTTCACTTTATGGTAAGGAACTCACAGAAACCGTCACTAGCACTAAGCAGCCTAAGAAAAACTCACCATGCAGAGTTCAAAGCAGTTTTGGGCTGCTCTGCCTTGGTGAGCTGTCAGTGGAGACACAAAAGAGCTGAACCAGAATCTGGACATACCAACGTATGGCTGTGGCTGTAACTCACCAAAATTAACACAACAGAGGCCTCACTCAGCCTTCCTCTGACCTTACTTTTCCCTGGCCTTCTGCCTGGGGCTCGCAAACCCCTACCAGGATGCAACAAAAACCATTCGGATTTTGCAAACCGAAGCCCAAGCACTGATCCCAGCACACATCAGGGTATTGCAGGGCTGGGAGTGAAGCAGCAGGAAACCTCTCCCTTTTGCCTGGTCCTGAGCCACTTTTCCCTCAGCACATGCATTTTCACAGCATGTGTCTTCAGAACCCTGAGTGATAAGGTGACCTTGTCATAGCCCTTCCAGTACAAGGTGACCTGCCTAGTGGATGAGGCAAGGACTATGGATATGGTCTCTCCAGACTTCAATAAAGTGTTTGACACCATCTCCCACAGCATCCTCCCAGAAAAACTGGTTGCTCGTGTCTTGGACAGGTGGACTCTAATGGGTAAAAACCTGGTTGGATGGCCAGGCCCAGAGATTTGTGGTCAATGGGGTCAAATCAACTTGGCAGCTAATCACTAGTGGTGCTCCCCTGGACCCTGTTTTTGGGTCCAGTCCCATTTAACATTTACACTGATGATCTGGACATGAGGATTGAGTGCACCTTGAGTAAATTTCCCGAGGACACTAAGCTGGGTGGGAATGTTGACCTGCTTGAAGGTAGGAAGGCTCTGCAGAGAAATGAGCAGACTCAATCAATGGGCTGAGCACAACTGCAGGAGGTTCAATAAAGCGGAAATGCCAGGTCCACACTTTGGTTACAACAACCCCCTGCAGCACTGCAGGCTGGGGGAAGAATGGCTTGAGGGCTGTTCTGCAGAAAGGGACTTGGGGGTGCTGGTTGACAGCTGGCTGAATATGAACCAGCATGTGCCCAGGTGGCCAAGAAGGCCAGTGGCATCCTGGCACGTTTCAAGAATAGTGAGGCCAGCAGGATCAGGAAAGTGGTCATTGCCCTGTATTCAGCATTGATGAGGCTGCACTGCATTCAGTTCTGGGCCCCTCACTTTACAAAGGACATTGAGGTGCTGGAGTGTGTCCAGCAAAGAGCAAGAAGGCTTGTGAAAGGACTAGAAAACATGTCTTATGAGGAACACCTGAGGGAGCTGGGTTTGTTTAGCCTCAGGAAGAGGAGGCTCAGGTGGGATCTTACTGCTCTTTACAACCACCTGGAAGGAGACTGTACTGAGGTGGGGATTGATTTCTTCTACTGTGCCTGCAGTGAGAGGACCACAGGAAATGGCCCTAATCTGATACAGCGGAGATTCAGGTTTGATATTAGAAAAAAATATTTTCAATTTTAGGGTGGTCAGGCATTGGAATAGGTTTCCCAGGGAGGTGGCAGAGTTACCATGCCTGGAAGTGTTTTAGAGGCCTGGGTGGCCCTGGGTGGTGGTTTAGTGGTTTAAGGATTACAGTGGTAGTGTCAGGTGGACAGCTGGACTTGACGACCTTAAAGCTCTCTTTCAATATTGACTCTTCTTAGATTATGTGACTCTCTTAATGTCTATGGGATCATGGGCATCCCTCATAGGGCTGGTAAACCCAGAACCTATCTGCAAAATGCTTTTCATTTTTTGCTGGATTAAAAAAAGGTAATTAGCATAGAATCATAGAATAGTTTGGGTTAGAAGGCATGTTTAAGGGTCATTTACTCTAACACCTCTATGATGAGCAGGGAAATTTTCAGGACAATCAGGTTGCTTAGAGCCCTATCCAGCCTAACCTTGATTGTTTCCAGAGTGTTTTATCACCCTCATTATAAAAAACTTCTTCCTTTTATTAAATTTTAATCAACCTTTCTTCGGTTTAAAACCCCTAGCCCTTGACCTACTGCAACAAGCCCTGCTAAGAAGTCTGTCCCTGTCTTTCTTGTAGTACTGAAAGTACTGAAAATACCTTTTCAGACTTGATTCTGTAAGCTCTGCACTTCTCAGCTTTCTTTTCTGTAAAAGCTGCTTGCCTTTCTTTTCCTCTGATACTTTTTAAGAGCATGCATGGGATTTAATTTTCTCTCTCCCAAAACTATTTTTCAATTCCCTTCATTGTTTGCCCTTCTTTGAAAAGAGCTTTGAAAACCTAAGGTAGAAAATGTCAATTATTGAAATAGTTGGAAAGCATTTACAGTATTTTCCACAGTATAAAACACTCAGAGGAGTTAGCAAGAAGAAAATGTAGCGACTTTCCTCTTACAGTTCTTTGGGAGATTTAATGCTGGCAATTATAAGAATGCAAATGGTATTTCCAGCTAAACTGTGCTTGTGACTAAGCAATTTATTAGTAGTAGTTTACTAAATTTGGGGATCAAAATACAGAGCTCACCTTATGGTTGTGTCACTGGAGGCAAGGAATGGAAAATAGAGCTTATTCAGACAGATTTATTTTTCTAATAAGATGTAAAGAGTCTTTTTCTTTCTTTTACAAGTAACAAAAGAGCAGCATTTCTTCTCAAGGCTTGATTTCAGAGAAGGATTTAAAATTGCATTAGAAATTTGTGTGGCCCTCAAAGGCGTCATAGAAGAAAGATGACTCTGTTTGCTACTCTATTTCTACATTACTGAGTTTACAGTTAATTGAATTGCTACTGCATTGAGTGATGTTTATGCAGACTGCCTGTTTTCTGCTTTTTGAGTGGAAATTGATCATGAAAAATAGCTGGCTTACAAAAAGCATAGATACAAGCTACTGCACTGCAGAAACTTATGTCTACATCTTCTGTCCCTTAGGGTACACCTCATACCTCTGTATGACTGGAAATGTATTGCTCTGTAGGGCTGGAAAATTGATGCCTGGGTGAAATGGTGGAAATGAGCAGCAAAAAGGGGCACAGCCTGCATTCCCAACCTTGACCACTTTGCACACATACAGCAATAAAACCTTGGTCAGAAATATCCTGGTGGGGAGGAAGGGAGGTGAGTTTCCTGCTTGCAGCCCTGTCTGCTCTGCTGCCCTGGGCAGACAAAAGCCTTTCCAATGTCAGGCTGGTTCACACACAGCAGGGTAATTTTTTAAATGGTTTTAGTGACTGACAGCAGTCTGGAGCTTCAATACCCTCACAGTATTGTTCATAGCAATTAACACCTTGGTGGTGACCAGTTAAACACCAGAAACACTCTCTCCCATCCTGCTGGAAGTGAAAGGAGCACAGGGACAGGACAGAGATGGCAAGGAAAATTGCTGGCATTTCAGCCGGTCGGCTGGGGTCTGCCTGCCCATGGAGGCCCTTGCATCACTCTATATCCTCCTTGTACCTAGATCATAAGTCCCCGGGTGCACCCCCAGTACCTTCTTCTTGCCCCATCCCTCCACCAGGATCACAATTTTCCCCTCCTATATCCCCCACTCTGCCAGCCCCAAGCACCAGGACCCTATGGTCTCACTCCTTTTCTTCCCAATTCAATTCCACCTTGCTGAAATATGGGATGTTCTACCTCTACAATGTGTACCATCTTCCAATGATGGTGTTGCTGGGACCTGGATCCACACAAAAGGAGGTTTACGTGGGTGCAACACCATCCAGGAGTTAAGGCAATCTGTGTATTCCCACCCCATAATGAGATCCCTCATTACCACACTGGCACAAGGCCAAGCAACCCTGTTTCCTCTTTCACCAGCTGGATCACTCTTAGAAATTTTTCCTCCCTAGAGGCAAAGGTCCCTACAAGAACCGTGGGCAAGGAGATCCTAGAGGGGGGCCAAGCCACCACCACTCAACTGGGAGAGAAGAGTGTTAAGCCTTACATGGTGAGTCTGTTCACAGGGTCACTTGCAGAAGGGCTTTTCAGGAACTCTGTAAAATACCTGTAAAGAAAATACATTAATCCACACAGTAAACACACTGGCATTTCTGGCCCTGCTGCATGTTTGGACACTTCTGCTTGCCAGAGCAGCACTCTATTTTCTGCATGCTGCCTCCAGAAACAGCCTGCATTTTGAACAGTCTTCAGAGCCGAGAGCCAGAGCTGGAGGAGACAAGGATAAGGGGACCACAGAGGGGATGCATTCAGTTGCTGGGAAGCAGCCATAAGCTCTCTACTGTGAAGTGGCTTTTACTGGCATCACCTATTTGCTCTGACACCTGATGTCCTACAGAGCATAAACAGAAAACCCATCGGGAAAATAGTCAGGAAAACAGACAGTAACCCTGTTACTGGGTTTACATTTTCCAGGCCTGATTTGCCATGAATAGTTGAGCTTTACTGCCAAGGTAAGGGGCACTAGGATCCAAAGTGAGACCTGGTATTCTTGGCAAACTGAATTAACAGCGGCAATGATAGCACGTGACTTGCACTGGAAGTGGGTAGACAGGGAAAGCATGCTGAAAAAGCCATTTGTATTTTCTGAGGGCTCTGGTCCTCAGCTGCAAATTTCAACACTGAATCTACCACTGCTGAGACTTTTGATTAACAAAGAGCACTCTCCTGAATAGATGATTTGACTCCTCATAAAAGAAGTCTTATGGTGATGAATTAGGTTTTATATGAGGTAGTAGAGCAATGAAATATACCCCATTTACCCGGGAAGACTCAATCCCTACCTACACTGGATCCTAGATGAACAAAGTCCACATGCTGCACTTCTTACAGACCCAGTTCTGTTCAGTCACAATACATTTCCATCTGCAATAACTGCAAGTTTTGCCCAAAAAATGGTACCTAAAATTGATTTCCTTTGTGGCAGCATCTTGGTTTCTGATAGCAGACTAGAGAGATACAAACATCAGAGTCCACCTCCATAATATCACAGCTTTTAAAGCTGGTTGCACCTCTTCAGATTCAAAGATCTGGGGACACAATCAAGGCAAACTCCTCTTCAGTATCACCCTTGGCCTTTCCTGATCCCAAACATGATGGAGGCTTTTCCAGCCCCTGCATTTACTGATCACTTTATTTACGTTTCAGCATAGCATTTCTGGCAGCCTCTGTTCTAAATCAGGCATTGGGAATATGGGGAGCAGGAGGTATGGGTAGATTCAGCTGCATGGCAAAAATAATGATTTCCTGACGCACATGGTATCTCTGTGTTCTACTTCAAGTGCATCCTCCACCTCTTTTCTTTTTTCCTATAGAGATGTATCTTGAAATAATTAAAGGAAAGCAATATCTGGGCATTGCTTCTTTCTGCTACAGTCCAAATTTATAAGCAAATGCACCAGACTTGTTGGTCTTAACTAGTATTGTCTGCATGCCCACAGCTAATGCAGTACATGTTAAAATGCTCTCAGAGTGGACAAACACTGAACAGAGAGTAGTAACTTCTGAGTTTGCTCAAATGCCTCATTAGATTCTTTCTCCTTCCAAGCCCAAGTTCACTTTTCCTTATGTCTTTTGACAATTATAGAGGCTAGCAAGGTCAAAAGTTTCCAAAAGTGACCACTCAGAGCTCTAAAGAAACCCCCAACAATTAAAATCCAGGACAGTTAAAATGGTCACTGTTCAACTGGAAAGACTCAAGCTCTTCATGTATCAGTCACAGCAAAAGGGTCCCTTTCCTGCTCCCCACTATGAACCTTCATCCTTGGAGCCTGTGAGCCTACCCAGTTGGGATAGGGATAGCAGGCTCCCAGGGACCCATTCCCCTGCTTTATGCTGCAGAAGACCCAGGGTATGAGGTTTATCAGCTCTCTCTTAAACATTGCCCTGGCAAACCTAAAAAAGCTGATTTTGTCATCTTTTATCACTTTTTTTCCCCTCTGAGGCATAAAAATGAACAGGGGACTTGGGACTTACTGACAGAGACCAACTTCTCTACAGTCTCAGGAAACATGGCCTTTGCCATCTTCTCTGAGAAACACACAGTGATTCATATTTACACAGTGCAAGTTTGGTACACATCCATTTGACCAAGAATGCCAACATTTTGTATTCATTTGGCCCATGACGTCTCCTCATTCATAAAAAAGCAAAAAACAGAGGCCTGGATACCCAGTTGCTCTAATTATTTAAAGGAGTTTCTGATGCTGGCAAGGTCTACAGCACACATAATTCAGCCTCCCTACCTTTCTCAAAAACTAGACAAACACGTCAGTGTATTTTATACAAGCCTTACAGGACATTGGTTATTTTATTTACCTGAGGCCAATTTCAATATAAGTGCTTTTAGAAGCTAAAGCCAAATAATGTTAACCCCCTGGTTGCCTTGCCATCCCAATTATACTTTTAAGTTCCCACTCTGTTCTCTCTATGACTTGTTTTGTTCAGGTATAAATGATTTTCAAGACCAATTTGCCTTAAGCATAATAATGCATTAGTTAAGATTTTACTTCACAGAGTTTGAGAAATGTGGAAAAACTGCAGAATTTGAACTCCACTGCCACTTGCTAGGAGTTAACTGCAACTTATGCAACCATGCTGGCTTTGAACAGAGCCAGCACCGCCAGGCTGTGCGTGACATCTTGAGGTGTTTTAAGATTCTGGTCTCTGACTCCTGTGGTAGTATTTGGTTGAAAAGGCTTGAGAGTAATTGCTTGAGAGCAGAAAACTTGTTCCTTTTCGTTTCAGCACCTGGATGGGATTAGATGTGACATAGCTACATGTTGTCTTGCAGAAATCATTTAATTTTTCTGTTTTCTCTCCTTGTATGAGGAGTCAGGACTGCCTTACTAAGCCCACAGTGATCAGCTGAGAAGATACATTCACCAGTTTCTGTGTAATGATCACAAGCCAGTTAGTTCAGTCTTGGGTCTTATATATTTCCTACTCATAACCTGGAGAGCAAATGATTTCATGGTTTTAGAAGAGTAGCCACAGCCTCGTGCCAGAAGAGCAGTGTGCACCTTGGGTCCCACAAGTGGGACAGAGATCTGGTATGTGAGATACTCTCTACTTTCAAGTGGGAAAAATTTCCCAGACAAAGTTTAGATTTCTCTAAAAATTGTGCAAGCATATCTTGTTTTATAACATACCTGAAGAGTATTTTCTTTGCCTATACCTACAGCAGTGGGGCCAGAAATTCCTCCTGAGTGTTGGGGAGATGAACAGAATGGCTTGGGCTGCAGTACACACCTGGTCCAAAGGATCTGTATGCCTGTCAACCCTTTGCACCTCTTGGACCTCTTGGAAGCAATTTATGGCTTTGAAATCACCATCCTCTGCTCTCACTTAGATGTTGACCTACTCTGTGAACTTACTACACGGTAAAACTTTTCTCTCTCCCTGTTTCAAAAAAAGTTTGACCTGTTCATATAACTCACTACAGAAAGGCCAGACATGATCAAAATATTATGGACCAAGTCATTAATGAACTTGGATGGAATTTGGACATGTAAGTGCAAAAAGTGCAAAATTACAGGTTTCCCTGGTGGTTCCCTCACAGTAGCCTCTTAGATCAGGGGCCATACCAGCTGGTGAGCATCAAACCCAGAACATGTGAATTTATTTGCATTTCAAAATAGGGGACGTTTCCCCTGTATCATTTACCTGTGAATGACTGCATGAAGAGAGAGGGAAGCACGAGGGATCTTACATTTTTGTATTGGCTGAAATATGTAAGTCCACTAATTATATTATTAAAAAATGCTTTGTTAAAAATTGTTGAAGTCAGATTTTAATGACGATTAGATTAAGTGCAGTGAGCTTCCCTTCAGTGAAGTCAGATTTTCAGCTGCGACCCACCATGGCCTTTACCCAGCTGTTACCCAAAGCAATGTTTTTTAAACAAACACTGTATGCCTTGAAAATTCTGCATGACAGATGATCTCAAAATGAAGATTTATTTAAGGGTCTGTGACTAAGGTCCATCAGCAAGTGTCTAGTCTTCCAGGTTGCTGCTACCTCTGTTTGAAAACACCAAACTTCCTTACTGAGTCTTGGCCAGATTATCTCCTCTGTCCGTGCTAACACTGCTTACATACATATATCTCTCTTTCTGCTGTTTTATCTTCCAGAGTGAAGGTAATATCTGAGTAGGTCATTGAATTTTATTCAGAATGTTAAGAACCTTCTCAACTCTCTTTGACTCTCTGGTCCTATTCACTGCCTGCTTCAGGGGACAGATTAGAGGTCTGCGTTATTTTGCTTTCAGGATTTGTCTCAATGGATCATGCTAAATCCTGCTTCAACTAACATGCAAAAGAAAATACAGTATAGTAAAACTTAAAAAATACTACCACAAACACTACCAAGAGTTAGCAGAAAACTCAGGTGGAGGCCTTAGATTAGAAGCAATGGTGGGAGACATGAACCCATATGGACACAGAGCACTTGTCTTCCCCTAGACAGTCATGTTCAATACTTATTGTCTTCAAATTAGTGGCTTCCTGACTGCACAGCCATCTCCTTTGCAAAAAAATCTTTCCCTGTGGCAAATTCCAGCACCAAAGCAGAGCCATTCAATGTGGTCTACCTCTTGTTCCTGCTCTTTGTGTTGCCAGCTCTTGGGTGGCTGGAAATTGCCTCTGTCAGGAAAGAGCACAGGGAACGGCACTCAGAAATGTTGTGATAAAAAGAGACAGTCAGCGCCCTTCTCAGTGTTTTGTTTTGATACTCTTCAGTTCTCCATTACAAACAATAATGAGAGGCTGAATACCCTGAATAATAACAAACCAGATAATTTTCTTTTTCTGCCCACTCAGTGTTTCTGCTACACAGTTCCCAGGATGCTCATTGCCAGGATGCCAGGTTAGCTCTCTGACAACAATGCAGAAATGTGCCACCCAAATGGCAGCATTCTTGACCCTGAGCCAGGAGTGGACCCAGCAAGGCTGGGAGAATAAGGTGGGTGCAGAGTGGACAGGGCTGCACCATTGCTGTGTTTCTGGAAGCAACAAAGCTCTGTTCTCACACCACTGCCTTTGAGCAAAGTCCTGCCAGGTCCACGCTGGCTCTTTGCCCATGGTACAATTTACCCACAAATAAGATAATTCATCCATGGAAAATGAACAGTAGATCTATCAGCTGTTTCTTTTGTAAAACTGTCACCCTGCAGCAACACCAATGAAGCATGACCTTGGTGTAGGCACTGTTGCTCTTGCTTTGACACCTTGTCGACAAAGTTCCACATGCCAACAGCTACAACCCTCAGTGAGCTGACGTGGGTACCAGAAGCTGAACCTCAGGAGGACTTTTTGCCTGTACCAGTTATCCCAGTCATCTGCTGTGTCTGGCTTCTCAGTTCCATCACTCAACACCATTCCAGCCAGTCTGATGCAGTGCTGTTGTGTGCTCTGCGGGTGCAGCCTGAGCCTTTGCCACCCAACCATGGTTTGGTTTGCCAGAAGCTCAGTCTTCAGTACTCTCACTTGCACTGGTTTGATATCAAGACTCTTTGGTAATCCACTGACCTGAGACTTTAAAGCAATACAGGCAACTCAGCATCTACATAGATTCCCATGGATTTCTGCAAATAAGCTGCTTGAATGGAAAGGAGGTGGCTAAAGACCGGTGAAGGTTTGTGCCCAAAGATTTTTGAGTCTATCAGCATCTGCAGGTAAGGAGTTGTCATGGGGACTTCAGCCTTTCATCAGCACTGGAAAATGACACATAGCCACTTAGCTACAAAACCCCAGTATTTAGATATTTGTCTCCTAATACTTACAAAATTCTAAACTTGTAGTCCTAAAGTCTCGGTCTTTTTGTCCTCATTATTTGGATAATTAGACCTCACAAAGCTTTATGAAAAGGGTGATGATATTCTGAAATTGTTAACTTGAATTAATAACACTTGAGGGGGGAGAGTGCTTCAGGGTTTTTTCAGTAGATCTTCCAGGTAGAACTACTAACAGATTTGCTGTCTGAAGAGGCTTTCTGCCAGTCCACTGCATCCTGCCTTGCATGGACTCACCATGGCAAGCCAGAGCTCCTGTACTAAGAGAATCAAATAAATTACGGATCATTATATGATCCACAGACAGAACTTGTTGATAAACTTTTGATATTGTACTGTTTATTAATATGTGGAGCTGTTACACAGTTTCTGCAGGTACTGGAGTAGATATTTACAAGTAACAGGTAACCACTTTCCTTTTAAACTAAACTCATTTAGGGGATTGCTGAATCAGGAACTGTATGTCTTTCTAATGTGTCTTTTGAAGTCAATCTCCTGTATTTATACTAGATTTTCTTTTCATCAATAATGATCTTAGATAAAACAGTGCATATTCACCCATGGATATTGTCTATGCACTTCTGAACACCTTGATGGAATTGCAAATTATAGTTTACATTCTAGTATCCTGGAATATTATACCAGCACTTCCTGTGATAATCTCGTAAATGCTATGATCTTTATTACCTCAGCAAATTTTTCTTCTTAAAGTTACCCAGGAATTTTAGGAGATCTTCATACAGATACTTAAAGAAATTAGTCATTTTGTATATCTCATTTGGCCAGATCACACTTAATGAGTACCAGTTTAGTAGCCTTTGGGAGCATTTTATTAAATTCTCACATCCAACTTCATCAGAAAGAACCCTCATGCCATACTTCTACTTCTCTGTGCCCAGACTCACAGGCTTACTCTGTCACTAATCCTCTGACTTCAGGGAAACTGCTGGGGGAATATGATGCTATTCACATAAGTAAAGGCATCACAGTCTGTCTCTTCAAAAGATATTTTTCCTCTTTAAACCCAACCTGCACCTAACTAACCTGGCAGCAATAATTTTTAGAGCTGTGAGGTTTACTCTCATCTGCTTTTTCTAGTTGTTTCACTACACTGCTGATCTGCACAGGGAGGCTGAAAAACAAAAGAGCCAAAACAGCAGTTGAGTAAAGCTTCACTTCACAAAAGAGAAAAACTTGACAAATCTGACAGGCTAGTGCAAAAGGAGCATAGAAATCCCTACCAAAAATATGTGGGAGGGAACGTATATTTAAAATAGGACCGCCTAATTCAGCTGCTAAGTCAGTGTAAGGAGCTCTGTACGTCTGTGTGTGAGGGAGGGAGAGGGAAAGACAGAGAGGGAGAGAGGAGCAGGGGAGGGGGGGGAGAAAGAGACCAATGTGCCTTTCACAGAGCTGGGAGCTTGATGGGAATGTTTGATTAGCTCCTCTCTGAAAGAAAAAAGGTGTCCAGGCCTCCCTCTGCTGTCTGTCTCTCTTTCTGTAAAATAATGTTGGCTGGAGTTCGGAGTACAGAAAAGCTTGGAAAAAAATCCACTCTCATACTGTGTGGAGAAAAGGAATAAAAAGTTGCGCACACCTCAAGCAAGGTAATTCTGATGTTGTTTCTCTGCTATATTTATTTAGGGGGGAGTGGGGGAACTTGTGTTTTTTGCCTGTTGATAATAGTTAAATATTTTCACTGCTGAGAAACTGTAGGGACATGATGTTTTATTTAGCATTCCAGCTGTGTGCTTAGGATCAAAGACCTAAGAAGTTGAAGACATAAAAGTAGAATGAAATTGTACTTTACTCATATATACTTCATGAAGTATTTATGAAAGCATTAAGCCCCTGCTGTTAGAGTGGACACATATACTCATTCCCTGAACAGCGAGAGCTTAGCTATATGATAAAGAATGGTGTGTATAAGCCACACACCAATAGATATTAATTCAAGCCTTCTGTTCAAATAGTGTGTGATAGACAGTGCAACTTGTTCCTCCTAAGTTTAAAACTGTTTTGTTTTCAAGACTTTTTCACTAAGTCTTTTTGATCAATAAGAAGGTGTGTCCTGTATCATTAATTAACATCACCTGGCAGTGGGGGACACTAATCTCCAAGGCACAGAATGGAAAATGGTATTATTCCAGTGATGTGTGTTTCTGTGGTGTGAACTCCCTTGCTAATGGATAGAGATGTATGAACAGTACAGTAACTTAGACTCTATACAGCCTTTTGTGATAAGTGCTTGTTTTGGTGGTGAGGCTCCAAAAATGAATAGCATTGTCAAGCCTGCCACAGCCGCTCAGCTCTCTGTGGAGAGATTAGAGTCTGGATAAGTCTCTTCAAAATGTGATTTCTCTCCGACTAGTACAAACATGAACCAAATGCCCCAAGCTAAATATCAACTCTAGTTAATATTTTGTTCCTAGAGTTTATGGGAACTGCACCAGAGCAAAAAAGCAAAATTACAGCTTGCAGAGGCAAGTCCTCCTTAGAGCACATTGCTTTTACTCTAACCTCTCCAAAATGTAAACAAAACAAGAAAACATACACAGAGAAAAATGTGTTTAGATGGCTGTTAAAATACATTTTACTGAGAAGAGCCATGGGGTTGTATGCATTTATAGCTTTTGTTTTCCTATATGCAACCTGAAGTTAAAAACACTTTGTCTACACTCAAAGAAAATCTATGTTTTCCTGTATCTGTATTATCATATTCAGACTTTACTCAGTTCATCACTTGAATGACAGTCATGGCTGTAAGACTGATCTCTTTCAGAGATGCACAGAGAACTCAAGCAAAAATAACTGCATGACAAACACATTAATTTTCAAGTATTACGTTAGTATCTTATATTAAACAGACTTATTTTGCTTGCATTTTTTATCTAATCCTTTGAGTTGCTGGGGCTGTTCTCACCAGGAGGACTTCCTGTCTTTTAGCTATCCAGGACATAAAAAGCATTTATTTAAGAAGAAACTTTGAATGTATTGCTAATACTGTGTTTCCACCTGTAGTAGTAATGTTATGTTCTTAACTTGCTTTTAACTTGTTCCTACCTTTACTTTATGTAAGTCACTTTTCCACTAGTGGTATAATTACAGCACTTACCACTGACTGGCTGAACCAAGCAGTTTTACTAGCTACACGAGCTTTCCTAACACTTGGAATGCAAGAGAGATACTCAACGTGGATTCTCTTTTGTCTAATAAAGATGAGATCCTACAAAAGCCTTTCCTTTAGAGGGGGCATTAACAAGGTGTTCCCTTTTCACCCAGTTACTGACTTCCACAGAAGTAGCAGGAAATGAATTTTTACTCTCCTTTTTGTCAAAATTAATTGGAGTATTCCTAAAAGGGGACTGCCTGAGCCACAGTGTGAACACAGAAGCTGGGAAAACAGGCTAATTACTTCATGTTAAACATCAGTATTATTTATTATTTCTAGCCATTGTTTCTTAGAAAACATTGCTAAAAATAAACCTGAAGTTTATGTAACAATGGCATCAAAAACTTGACCATATCTGGTCTGTCTGGGGAATTTTGAGCTTCTTCCTTTTCACCTCTGAACCACAAATAAAGTTCTAGTCAGAAAATACTGCAAACCTAAGGCTCAGATCATGCATGTACAAGTCCCCCGCTTTACAAAAATCTCCTAAATCACAGAACCATAGATTGGTTTGTGTTGGAAGGGACCTTAAACACCACCTAACCATTCCAACCCCGCTGCCATGAGCAGGGATAACTTTCACCAGACCAGGTTGCTCAAAGCCATATCCAGTCTGGCCTTGAACACTTCATGTGACATCCCCAACTTCTCTGGGCAATCTGTGGCAGTGCCTCACCGCCCTCACAGTGAAGAATTTCTTCCTAGTATCTAATCTCAACCTACTCTCTTTCCGTTTAAGTGTTGATAGGTAAGTCATTTAAGGCATCTGGATGAAATAAGCAAGAAAAAGTGATAGCTCAGCTTAGTACCTGCAAGTATGCCTGTATTCGTGAGAAAAAGTTCTGTGGCACTTGTGGACATGAACAGCCTGTATAGTGGGACTGGCATGGGCAGGTGCCAGAGCAACAAAATCTGTGTTGGTCCATTGCAATTGGCTGGGGTGGCAGTGTCTTTTCTGGACGGGTAATGAAAAACGAAAGTCTGGAATTTCCTGGAAATCCTGGGGGGATGTTCTGGCCCCCTGAAGCTCTGGGTACACAGCAGGACTCCTCCAGCCTGCTGCACCATCAGCTGAGGTTTAGATTTCTCATTCAGGGCTCAGGAAGTGGACACTGAACATACAATATGTCCTTCCTTCTAAAAACCTGTCCATCATACAGGTTGTGTTGAGAAACAGAAACACAGAAGTGCAAAACTGACAGTTTGGTGTTTGATTTTTTAAAAATAAAAGAAAAATAATAATCATAATAATCATCAGCATGTACTGTACAGAAAGCCAGGGAGGCTGCAGCTACAGTAGTCACGGGTCTGCTCTCTGCACCTTCCTCCTGTGGAGTAGATTTTTAAGTTCAGAGTCGGAGGGAGAAATAGGTGCTTAACACCTACTTAGAGCACTTCAATTCCTCTTTTGAACTTGCCGGGGCACAAGGAGCCCCCTTGTCCCAGCGCCGCCTGGGGAGCCTGCGCTAGAGCTCAGCTGGGACCTGGGACAATGCAGCCCCTGTTCTGGGCCCGGCTGTCGCACAGAGACTATAATTATCTCTCTTCTAATGACCAGCCAGGCAAGATAACAGTTTTCATGCTATGTTTAGAAAACAATGTCTTACTACAAATTGACGGTTCATTCGTCTGCAAAAGAGTCTCTCTAACAGTCCTAAAGCAGCTGCCATTCTTTTGCATCCCAGTTCCTTTATTTGCTGCACATTTCCCTTTTGGAAAACCTGAGTAAATGCTGCGCAGGCAGCACAGCTTTCTGCTGCCACACAAGAAGCTCAGAAAGGCACAGAAATGCGCAGAAAATCTGTAGCTGTTCAGATTGTATCTCTGCTAGTAAATAAAACCCTGACGACGTGTCTTGTCAGAGCCTGCATTGCCCTTATGAACTCTCTAAGCCCCCAGCCCAAAGGGGCTGCAGGCACCGCTGCGAGCACGATGCAGGGCAGCAGTAAAACTGCCTTGTGCCGACTCCTGACGATGCCCAGAGGAAAGCAAGCTGATGCAAAAAAGAGGGATGTGAAGGGACTTGTAGATAAAATGGGAGCATGTATTACTGACAAACTTTTCTTCCAGCACTGCGGCCCATAGACAAGTCAGGGTCTACTGAAATTCTGTAGGCTCCAAAGGCATATGTGGGGTAGCTGTACTGAGCAGCAGCGACTGCAGCTTGTGTGGGTATAGTTGCCCCTTGCAAAGACCGGGAGGTGCCATGTTTGGGCAGTCCTGACAGCATGGCACTCATGGGCTAGCTGCCCAAGTATTTGCTCTGGGCTCAGCAAACATTCTGCACCTATCTCTGTGCTGGGGCAGCTCTACATTTAGTGGTGTCTGAGGGCTACTACCACATCCTCTGCAGGTGCCCTGCCAGCAGAGAACAGAGCCCATTCCCTATTTCTGCAGCCAGCTCACCCTCATCTCGCTTGCCATCTTTCCTGTTCTCCTCTGCAGCAGGATGTGGCTGGGTTGCCTTGGGCTGTCTTTCCTCTTTGGGCTCATTTTTCAGTGACCGGGGCCTGGAAAAAAAACCAGAAAGTGTTGAACAGAAAGAAAATTTCCCAACGGCTTGGAAGCATCAATATTTCTCATGAAAATGCATTTTAATTTCAAAAAATAAATAACACCATCTGCAGCGTTGTCCTTCCCTTTTTAAGCAGAACGCCCAAGTCTATAGCTCATATCCTGAACTGGAAACACATTTGCATTCAGAAGAGTATAATCATTTCTGGTTCATTCAAATTATCTAGGTTTATGCAGTTCTTAACACCAGTCTTGCTGTAGTGGCTGAACTGACTTTCCATCCCATCTTTGCTTTATCTCCAGAACTTCAGAGTGCATTAAGAGGTCAGTGGCACATTAAGAACACAGTTACCCTTAATGTGTCTCATTCTACAGAACATCCCATAGACACAGATACAAAAAATACATTCAACTTGTATTTGCAAGCTGTTACTCAGCCTATCACCTTATAAAATATCTTTGTAAATGTAACACACGTAACACAGCAGCCAACAGTCCTTCAGCTGGCAGCTTGTTTCATATGAAAGAAGTGCATAATTGCCAAGTGACAGTTACACATGCGCCAAAATTTCAGGGAAAATTCTGAATGTTCTCGTGTAGCTTCATGCAGTCCTTTAATGTCCCCACCAGGATGATCTGGGGATTTCCAACACCTTCAGTCTTGTACACAAAACTGTGGAAATTTTTACCTCTCAAAAATCACTCATTTACAAGGAAGTTTGGACACGGCCATGTCTGTGCCTCTCGATCTCCCTGCCAGGTTCCTTTAGGGACTCAGAAGGCTTCATTCTTTTTTGTTTCCCCCAAATACGTCGTTTACCCTTCAGCCCATAGAACAGGGGTGAGACACAGAGGAAAGCTGGCAGCAGTGCTGTGTATTCTGGCTGTGGACAACTTCAGTGAGTCAGAGCTACAAAAGGGTAAGGGCTCCCTCACTACAGGGCTATTTTCACAGCTGCCAGCCAGCTGAGGATGATGGGAGTCCGTCCTGCTCGCCTTGGTGGGAGCCCATCCTTCTCACCTCTCTTGCATTGCATCTTCAACACTTCAGAATTTTGTTCTTCTGGACTTGGCTGAAGAAGTTTTAGGACATGAAGCATAGGAAGAAAGAGGCTGTTTGGAAATGAGACTACATGGGTAGGGGAGTGTCCAGATGAGGGAAGTGAGAGGTTAGAGAAGTATAGAGTAGTTCCAATGGAACAATTTGGTACAAATATTACAAGGGCTATTACTGGCATCACATAAGTCAGAAAAACCTACTTTCACCCTGTTTTGGAGACAGATTTTCCACCAAACTGCATCTCAAAATAAGTGGTCATTTGAGACATAAAGCCTCAGTCTTCCATGGTCTACATCTTCTATTCTCATTGGTGAGATCTGTGCGTAGAAAGAAATACATAGATTAGGGAATAATTAGATTGGAAGTAGAAGCTCATATGGTAATCTCCTAAAGCCAAAGTTCAGAACAAAATTCCTGAGCATGGAAGTAGATTATGCAATACTGAGGTCTGCAGGCTTGGTTTGTTTTAAAAACAAAAGACCACAAATTAAGAGTTCCTGCTCCCAGTCCATGTGGTTTCCTTTTCTGATCTTGGTCTCTCAGAAACAGAACCCTGTGATTCATCTCTATGCAAAACCAGAAGGTTTTTCAATATTCTAATATACAAAATTAGTAAAAGAGTGTTTCTCAGCAATTTCTGGCTGCACCTACACTGTCACAGTATCCAGGACTGGGCTCTGGAGGCCACTTTCTCTGCCATCATGTTTCCTAGCTCTTCATTTCCCCTCCAGGGCACTCAGATACCAAGGAATGTAGTTTTGGAAGCTTAGCTATTCCTCATGTTGTCTGCATGACCCATATGTTAGAGAGACCACTCCTGCCAATTGCCAAGGGCTGCCAACACACATGCCATAAGGCTGCACAGCTTGGCCCTCACTGTGTCATGTCTCTCACCAGCACCTCCACCAACAGCATGTCTTCAGAAAACCAGCACTACCCATAATAGCCTCATTTATAGTGCTGGCACTCATTCACATCCATAGCTCACTTTCCTCCCAAAAGAAGCCTGGAACCCCAAGATGACTTCTTCAGTCATTAAAAAATGGAAACACTACTCACAGGTCCATGGTTTTCAAACTGATCCCCAGAAGAGCCTCATCAGATGAGAGACCTCAGCCTGAGTGTGCCTGCTGGGTTGCAGGTGGGCTGCAGACCAGCATCAGGAGGGAGGGATACAACTGGAACAGTCTGTAGCAAAGGCAAAGCAGCAATGACCACGGGCTGGGGAGGGTCATGGGCAGGGTATGGAGGAGGGTGGCCATGCAGAACGTCCTGGGGTGTGGGGTCAGCCATCCTGACCCTCAGCAGCTGACCCTTCAAGGAGGCAAGTGATTTGGAGGTCCCAACAAAGCAGCACTAGATGACTGAGGGGCATAAGGTGGTTTGGGGTTGTTTTCTGGTTTGGGTTTTGTAGTGACCTCCCTTGTAGTACAGGTTAGTTTTTTCTAAACTAAAGGTATCAGAAAGATATTTATCTGAGAAGGCTTGAAGGAAACATTTCCGATTAGAAATAATGCCCTTAAGAAGAAATAACATTTTTTGAAAAGTACAAAATATATAAGGAAAAATGTTATGCAGTGCAAGGAGCATGAGACTATCATTTTTAAGAGATCTGTAATGCAAAATTGAAACTAATTTCTTAACTTCAATTTTCTGGTTTCCACCACAGAAGTGTATTTCAGCTCAGGTTTTCAAAATGGTTTCTACAGCATTCCCGTGTTTCCTGATTTGCTGAAGACCTTTTGTGAAAGGTGCTTCCTTGATCAAGTTGTCATTACTTGACATAAATTAATTTCACCACTTAACTGCCTTACTTCAAACCAGTGCCACATGCCAGGGTAGTTCCAGTTTTGTTTTGTTTTTTTTTTAATAACAAATATTTTCTGGCTCCTTATCCAACCAGTCCCTGGCTTTGGCATGGGACATCACTAGTCATACAAACTGTAGGAGTTATTGAATTGATAAAAGTTTTCTGTGAGCTATTGTATAAATTTACTAGCATGCTTAATGATGAGTTTGGCTTTTGATTTAGACATATAATTCACTTTTGTAGTAAAGGGTTATGTGTAGCTTTAATAAGCAGAGAGTAAACATCCTAAGGTTTCTCTAAATTTCTGCTTCTAAGTTTCTACCTAAAAAAAAAATGTTGTTTTGTTTGAACATGCTACAGAAATTCCAAAACCATCCCCAGGGTTATGTGCAGTTTTTTCAGTGCCTTTAACAGAAATTCTTTGCTTTCAGACTAAATATGTACCTTTAGGGCAACTCTGACACACGACACCAATTCTTAGTTTGCAGGCAGCACAACAGCATGGTTACTCCGCGCTCTTTATTGTCCAATCTGAGAAACCATGTATTGCACTTTAAAAAGTCACTTTGACCTGTTTGAACTATTTGTTGGAAATAGAAAATGGCACATTTTCTAAAAAAAAAAAAAAAGAAAGAAAGAAATGTGGCCACAAATCTCATGCTACAAAGCTAGCACAACCCTCCGCGGCACTGCTGAATTGCAAGTACTTGCCTCTGCCCTCTATTTCTTGGGAAAATGGCAGTGCCAGAGATTGATGGCACCTGGCTGGGGTCTGAATGACGTTAAGCAGAAGTAGTCAAATTAGAAAAGGGGAAGAAGTTTGCCTGAGAGTGAGGGGGGCAGATATGTGAGCAGACAAAAGCCATGGTGGGGAGGAGAACAGAGGGAGGAATTTTTCTGGATAGGGATTCACAGGTTTAAGCTAAGAGCAATTCCCAATGAGGTACGAAAGCTGTGCATCAAAATGAAAAATTAATGCATAATATATTAGCAAAAACCAGGAAAGCCCACTGTAATGGTCCCCAAAGAAGTCATCATCCAGATAGTCCAAATTATATTTTCTCTGTGGGTGGGTGACAAATTCTAAATATATCCTTCCTTTGCTGGAAGGGGCAGGTCAGACCAACATAATTGATGGTTTTCTTGCTGAGACAGACGAACATGTATAATCATTGCAGTTTTATTTAAGCTCTGAGAAAGGTCTGGCAAGTAAAATCACACTGTAGTCTTAAATAAATTACTTTCTTCTGAAAGAGCTCTGTGGTAAGTAGAGAAATCATTGTCACTGTTACTTCAACCTTATGTTTTAATTTCAGGGCACTGCATGAACACAAAATGAGTAGTGCAGAGCTGCTTGCATTTTTTTGTCTCTAAATTGCTGGATATAGCATCTCTTCATTATACCTACCTGAATGAGAGCTATTTTAGACTAAATTCTTCTTGCCAACCTGCATATAAACATTTGTTCAATCAGCTCAGAAAAAAATTACTCCTGTGCCCAAAGTGCAACTTAGGTAGAATTTAGACCTCTGAATCCACCCATACCTCACTTCAATGACTTGAGAGTGACTTGACAGGGACCCCACAAGAGGTACTGGCTACCAGCAGTCCCCAAAGCCCTCCTGTGAGCCAGGAACCTCACAGAGCAGAGCAGGCACCATTTTAAACATTATGTGGCAGCACCAACAATCAAAGTCTTGTAATAAAAAGGAAGTGGTGAGAACCTTTAATCAGGGGTAACTGTATCAGGGCTGTCCATGGCCTCAGAGAGTTTGAAAACAAGTTTTCTTCATCACTAAAGAAGTCCCCCATCATCAGACTCCAGGGCACAAAAGGTTGGGAGACTCCAATTTTCTGTGACAAAGAAGGACCCATTTGCAACCAGAAATGCCAAACATGGGGTCAGAAAGAAAGCAAGTGAGAAAGAAAGTCACTTGCCTGGGAGCGGAGGAGAGCCAGAGTCTCCCTGCTTCCTCTTCCCCATCTGAATGTGCAAATCACGGGGCTGCAGCAAGAAGTGGCTGCCCTGAAGGTGGGGACCACCACTGCCCGGATGTGGGATTCACACGGCCACGGAAAGCATCTGGCAGACAGGCTGTGGCTACAGAGTCTTAGGAGGTAAGGAGTATGTTAATGCAAAGACTCTTTAAGGGAAGAGCACAAGCTGTCCCCAGGCCCAGAAACTCCTTTAACAGTGGTTTCATTATTCATTTTACTAAACACACAACTGCTGAAGGTGTGACAAATGATACTTCTTACAACCCCTCCACAAGGGAAAGACCTGCAGCCATTGAAGCCTTGTTGGCTTTCTGAGACACTGGGTAATTAAGTAGAGTGTTACTACTGTGCTCTGAAGCTCAGCAGTGCTTCCAGGAAGCATTTTTGCATTCTTTCATATATGAAAGAAAACAAGTGACCGTTCACTCACCTTTTTTTATAGCAGCAGGTGATGAAGTCTATGATATTTTTAAATTCCTGGATGCATATATTCTATTTCAGACCACACAAAGAGTTAAGTCTATCCTCCCATGAAGACAAGCTCACCTCACAAAACAGCACCTTGGATCTTACCTTTTGTGACCTGGCCTGGAATACCTACAGGCTAATCTAAGCCTCCGAAATGAACTATAGCTATCAATTCAAACTTTCTCAGCAAAACTCAGTACCTCCAGTTTTTCAGAAGGCAGCCACTTAGATATTCTTTTTATGTACAGACTTCCAGATCAACTCAGTGCACCGAGGGTACATAACTTCTTCCCTCTGAAAAGAAAGGGGGTGAAACTAAACCACATGTGACAAGTGCCAGTCATATTACCTAGCGTGCACCAAAATGAACACTTCTTGTACTGCCAAGCAAGGTACAATACTATGGGTACAGAGTATGAGCATGAAACAAAAAAAGGGTTAAACAATTAAAAAAAAAAAAAAAACAAACAACAAAAGAAAACAAAAAAGAAATCTAAAATGCTTTTGTCTAGAAGATGACAATCAGTTCTTGTTTATCCAAACCGGTTTACTCACACTCACACCCAGCCCACTTGATTTTCCCATGAAGGGCACATATTTAACTCAACCCACAGTGCTTAGAGATCATGCTGTTTACTCCATGCCACTTGCTCAAATAGTTTTCAAAGTCCATTTCTGTTTTTCTTTATGCTGCCAGTGTTGCTGAGATATTAGAACCCCTTGAAAAGGAGAACAATAACACACACTACTATGGTACAAAGAGAGTATACAAATTAATTTCTGTGGCACAGGAGATTACAGGAGATAAACTGCTTACTCCTGCAGAGGCAAAGCACATGGCCCTAGCAAAGAATTTCAGCTTGCACGTGGAACGGACAGCAGTGCCTGACACCAAAAACCAAGGACTTAAAAATCTACACTTCCTCCAGAAAATGTTGCAGTTTGCCATACTGTGACAGTTTATGTGCATTTAAACCATCTGCTTGTTTGTAGCATGTAGCAACTCTCTGAGATCTTTATAAAAGTCAAGTTGCTAATAAAAGGTCAGTATAAAAATCTTACTTTATACACAGAAAGAATGGTTTGCTAACTCTGTTTCTCCACTAACATTCAAGCTTTTTCAAGTGTTTGTGCTCAGGAAAAAGTAATCAACAAAATAGTCTTTCAAATAGACCTTTGATTTTAAAAGGTAAAACATCAGCAGCATTAGGAAACACTGAAGGAGATGCTTCTTACTACATTTGTACTTAGTTGGGATTGAAGCACATGTTAATGTAATGCATATACTTAATAGCTTTCCTAGGCATAAGAGTCACTTCTGTAATGACAGTCTGAAGGATTCAGATGGGAAAATATGCTCTGATAAACAGAGATCCAGCACACAGTTTAGGAGATTTAATAGTGAATAGTCACTACTTCCCAGTTCTGATTGGGACTGTAAATACCACCTTAATAGAAATCTGATTAGGAGAAATCTCAGCAAAACTCACGCTCCAGACTAATCCAAAGTAGAAACTTTTCAGTTTGTTTTAATGGGATCTATTCGTTTTGTAAAGGAACAAAGGAAGTATAGGTTTGTATTCAATAGCAAAATATCATTCTTGATCTACAGATAAAACATCCCCAAACCTCTCAGTGGACCTACACAGACTAAAAAGTCTGTTGTAATTATGGGTTGGAGCCCTGCTTTCCCGTTCCTTCCCAGAGAAAAAAAACAAAACCCACTGCTTTATTGCAAGCTGTCGCTCCCTTTACCAGCCTGAAGAAGCAGATGCCATGCTAGTGCACAGTATAGGAGATCTCACATAGCTTAAATCAGGTGACACCCTAGGCCCCAAATACAATGAATGCACACAGACTTCCCACAACAGAAAGCCTGGAGCTTCTATGCCTGATGCTTAATAGTCAGCAGTGTAAATCCTCCTGTGCATTTCCCCATGTGACAGCCCAAGGTCTAAAGGCCAGGACCACCCCTTGGAGTACTGTCACCAGAGCTGTGTCACAGGATGTCTGTGCATTTCTCCTGATATGCCACTGCCAAATGTAGAAATTAATATAGTGGCAAAAATAAGTTTCTTTACTATTATAATTTATTTCCATGAAGACACTAGTATGAACTGCACCAGCAAAGGTACTGAGTCCACAGTAAGTGCTTTTCTGTTTAGCTATGACAGCAAAACTGTTAAGTAAATCTAACAGCCTTGTCTAAATCCTTCCGGTGTCTTTCTTACTGATAAAGATCTGTTATTGCAGGCTGAGGGTTCTGCTGAACTCTGCTGAACCCCTGACAGGCTTTACATATTAAATCCTTTCAGATTTATTGGCTTCTTTCTGGAGTAAATTAATAGTAATTTAGGAACAAAAGCCCACTTCTGTTGCCATGAAGAGCAGTGCCCACCAGCATACTAGGTAGAAACGCTGGTGCAATGCAATTGCAGGCAAGCCTAGGGTACTGCCACCCAAGAAGACCTGGATGGCTCCGGGGGTGGCTGGCCATGCCCTGGGGACAGCAGGGCTGGGGGGCAGCAGGGCCTTCAGAAGGCAGTGGGAAGTCTTGTGCAGCACTGGTGATACAGGTGGTTACACATTTTGTAAGACAGGAAAAGTTAGGCAGTATTGGACTCTCTCCACAGAACACACAGCAGCCCACCCATGAAGCCAGATTTTACATGGATGCTTTACCATCTCAGACCTCTTCTACTCTAATTAAACTGGTGAAGAAAATATCTCAGCACCAAGTCAAATACTGTCGGGACAAATTCACACAAATCTCTTTGACTTTAAATAAAGATGCCACTGCTGAATTTATTCACTGAAAATTTTGGGAATGCTCATATTAAGATGCCTTTTGCAAAGTCTAAGCCAGTGTCAGTATAATCTTTAATGGTGCATGGTAGTTCTGCAAATGAATTGCAACTCTTATTCTGCCTCTTCTTTTTCAGTGATTGACCTAAAGTGAAAATTCTTTGAAGGGGAGCAATTGTTTGGTACCTCTGATGTGTTAATGGGTTGAAACATAAAAGAGAGGAGAAAAGCATCTGAGCTAAGTTTCGCTGAGCACTCTTCTACATCTTGTTGCTACTTCTTTTAACAGCTTCACAGTGGAAATACACTGCAGTAAATGCTTAAAATGGATTTTTGTTCCAAAAGATGGGCAACGCTTTTTAATAGAACCTATCCATGACAGCAGAATATCACCACATAACTGCTCTTGTTGCTATGGCTTGTACAGCCTGGGGTCACCCCCACTGCACTGCCCATCATTTTTCAGAAAGACACAGTCACCATGCTGAGCCACTTTCCATAGCCCCTGGATTCAGTTCAATGGCTTCTGAGAAACCTCTGCTGCTTTCAGCTTTAGCAGGCTAGCAGGAAAACTTTTTCAGGGAGATCACCAAGGAAAGACATTGTGCTATTAGGAAGTGACACTGTTAGTATGTCCTGGTATTTGAAGTTCTCCAACTGTGGCACAGAAACAAAAATCAGAGGTGCATCTGCTCTATGTGAAAAGAGTTATAAATTATATAGACATATTACTGGCTAAACACAGTTTAGGTTAGCCTACTATTTTAGTCATCCTCATAGCATGTGGCTTGCTTGAAAAAGAAGAGCAATTAAAGTAAAAATATGGAAACATTTTATAGGAAGACAGAATGCAGATTTTTCTTTCTCTCCTGTATCTGCCTTCTTAGTCTAACTTTCTGGGGTGACCGACTGATTAATTATGAGTGCCCAACACAGGATTCCTTCAACCATCATGAAATAACAACAAAAGCAGCAGGTGATGCCAAAGAGGAGCTGAGAGGGGTTATCTCCACAAAGTTTAAATTCTTGTAGCCTGGCCAAGAGCTTCAGGGATGGCAGGGGTCATGGATGCAGACCCAGAAAAAAATGTTTTCCAGATGTTCTGACAGAATCCTCTTAATCTCAGGTTCTCACGTACATATATACACATACACATGCTCAGAAAAGGAAAGAAACCAATAATTTGGCTCACAAAAGATGGAACAATTGCAAAATACTGTATGCAACATCTGTCAGGAGTAAAAGGATTTATTTATGTTCCCCATATGATATGAGATTACCTGGTGTGGTTTGATGTGCAGAAGATACGATTAGGTGACTATTTCTTAGAAGAGCAGTGAACAGATTTGAATAGATGTCAGAGCATGTCCGTGCCCATCATGCCCTCTCCTGACACTGGCTTCTGAAGTAAGTATGTGAATGAATTCTTGGTTTCCTGGAGCAAAAGACAAATTTTGGAGACAAGTAAAAAATTAGTTCATGGGAGTGTGACAGCGCAAACACCATCTCCTCTGGGGATATCAGCTCTTCTACAAGGGGTGATAAGAGGATGCAGCATGTGAGGACTGTGAAAGGTTGAAGAAGAGCGCACAGTCCCTCTTCCCCCACCGTTCCTCTCTCATCTGCAATACCTCCAAATGCAGCCTGATGTACTCTTCTTTTCCTTTTCAGTGCTCCCTAGCAACGCTTCCAGATTTTGCTTTACTCACCATGAAGGCCACAGTCATTGCGACCTTCTTTGGTAAGTATAGTTGATGTGCTGCAATCAGTAGTTTATGGGTTTGTACTCTCCTGTCCTGGATGCCCAGTGGCTGCTGACTTATTCTCTTCCCTTTGGACTCCACAGCTGATGAAACTTTCAGTGGCACGTGTAAGCCTTGGCACAGATTTTCAGAAATGGGCTACACAAACTTCCTGACTTTGGCATAGAAAAAGTATTAATTACTTGCAGAGATCTCTAAGTATATGACCAGTTGCATGCAGTCCATATCAGGTGGGCCTGAAAAGTGCCTGTAATGTGAAGATTCCCTCTAAAGAAAAATCAGGTGTTTAAATTCTCCCTGTTCCTGCTCTTTCCATGAACAAGATGGTACCAAAAAGTTATAAATGTGTCTTATTTTCTTTCCCCTGGCAGTTAGGATCTCACTTTTTGGGAGCATGTAGAAACTCCAGAACTTGCATTTCATCTTACATGAATACTCTGGTTGTGACATTCCCAGACAATATTCCCTCTAGCTGTTATCCTCAAGTCTGTCAGGAGAGTTGTTCTTAGTTCAAATTCATAGCAATCTATGTAGTTCTTCTACATAAATTACCAGATTAATTTCTCCACATTATATTATGGTGTAACATTCCAAGTAGTTGAGATAATGCATTTTATTTTCCACTCATGCATTCTTTTTAACTACAGTTTTGCCCTGGTTACACAACTGCACCGCTGACAAAAGGCCCAAATACTGCATCTATGCACTGTCACTTCAGACAGTGTGAGACTGCTCTTACTTTTGAGCAAGTTCTAGGTGTGATTAAGTCTATAAACTCCGCAATCAGTCTAGGGGGAGAAGAGCATAAAAGAAAGGAATTAATTCTGTTGCATATTCTAGTAAGATTAGCTTAACAAATGATAAAAGGATCAGTTTGGATCACATCATAGAGAGTTTCAATTCACTTTGAAAGCTCAGAGAAGGGAAAGGTGAATAGGAAAGTCAATATATTTGTAATGAAGTTATCAATTATCCATAATATAGCGCTTATAAAATAAGCCCAGAGAATAAGGAGGTTCTGTATGTCATCACTTAGCAAGCAAACATAACAAGTAAGCTACATGCATTTATAGGGATGTATCTTTTAATGTAACAGCATATGTCTCTTTTACTGCTACACTTTTCAAATCATAATCCTGCTTACTGAAGAAAACGAGTGCCCTTGCTGTGACAGGATAGTGGGACATGCCATCCTAGAAGCTCATACAGTCTGTAATGCTGCCCAGTATCCCACACCTGCTGCCACCAGTGAGTGAAACATCACAACACAAAATTACAGGGTAACTTTCCCAAAGGGTTATTAAGAAGAATCTTTCACTCCCGAGCTTCCTGTCTGCTTTATGCACAGAGCACATTGTTTCATTAACATTCCTATCACACCAATTACAAAGAGTTCCCACTGCTTGCGGAAATACTTTTGTGGTTTTCTGGACCACATGGACTCCATGGCATCTTTAGACAGTGAGTTCCACAGATGAATATGTGAACTGAACTGATCTTTAATCCCCTTCAAAGAACTTCCCCACAGTAGATGCCATCATGACTGCAAAGTTAACCACCAAGTAGAAAACTAGATGTGGCTGAAAAAACTCCTATTTCAGGTTTTCAACCTGTTGATTCAAATTTGAGAAATCTCATGCACAGGAGGTTGTGGCGGCTGATGTTGATAGTCCTCCTTTTTCATGATACTATCTTTGTTTTTTCTAGGTGTGCTTCTTACATGTACATACACAGCCAAGGAAGCCACAAAGAAGACAAAAAAGGCTAAGCTATGTAAGTGGTCTCAGTAGAATTTTTGGCTGTTTTACAGCAGACATGTAATAATGCATAAGAAAGGTGCAAAGTGAGATTATATTCTGGTAACTCTTCACAATTGTCTGGAGTGAATGGCATTATATTTTAGCTAAAAGATTCTTTTATTGAAAACAAATCACTAAGTAAAGTGTGCACCACAACATATATAAAAGGAAAATTTCGTAATTCACTACTAAAATGTATCTTCATAGGTCTTTAGGTACCACACAAGAATCAAAGCTAGCACTAATGTTTTCACAGAGAGAGAGAGAGAGAGAGATAAATACATTAAATGAACCAGCTTTAACACGAAGCATATGTAGCTGATTAGTGTGAGACAAGTGGTGCATGTCTGTGCACTAGGATGTTTAAATTTCAGCTATACTACTGCAGGACCATTCTGTCTGCAGATTATTTTGCTCATGTAGCTGACAAACAAGCCTGCTGCGAGGTTGTAAATGCACACTTAAACCCCTTGTTCAAAGTAAATTGTACCCAGCAAAAAGTTTTAAAAATTAAGGGCAAGATAATGGGCTGTGACTGCAGCCTGACATTATAGATGGCACAGAGCTACACGAGCACAGCAGGAGGCTTGGGAAGCATCCCTACCCCCTCCTTCCCACGTGTTAACCACAGGCTGGGTGACTACACTTCTTTCTCTCTCCAGCAAAGTGTCATAACAGATATTTCCTTCAGAGAAGCAAACAATTCTGAAGGTCAGAAATATCCGCAGGCTTCCTTATTCCATCCTTAGTTACTGCCACATCCCTTGGTATAGCGGTTATTATGTGTTATGTTGCAGATGCAGAAGACACAGATGTCTTGTATCCCAAAACTATTGATATGAAGGCTTAAGAGGAGGGCATCCTTGTCACTCAGTTACTCACTGTTTCATGGCAAGATCATTCAGCTATGAAAGCATTCAATCTGACTTTATCAAGATTTTGCATTCACAGATGTACCCCAGATTGATTGTGATGTCAAGGCGGGGAAGATAATCAATCCAGAATTCATTGCAAAATGCCCTCCTGGATGTCAAGATGTAAAATACCGTGTTTATGGCACAGACATTTATGCTTCTTTTTCCAGTGTCTGTAATGCTGCAATTCACAGGTGAGTGAGTTGAAATGAGCGAGGCACTCAGACAAAACTGTCATCTCGGTGTAGGGTGCTTTCGACTTTTCAAATTCTTTACTTCCTTGTAGGTTTGATTGCAGGCTGCTGTAGAAAACCTGAAAGAAAGACCATGTGTGATGGAAAGGATCTATTCTTAAAAAGTGCTGTCAATCCTGTATTCCTATAGAAATTAGTTGTGTTTGAAGAAGTTTCTCACCTTTGGAGAAATGGCTTGAGATTTCCAGATCTCTCATTCATGCATAACAAATTACTATTGTACTATTATTATTCAAGTGGAAGACGAGATGGAGCTGCTACTACTAATAAATCTTCAGAAAAAATAGGTATATCACCAGTGATGAATACATATAATTTTCATACTCCTGGGATTGGTTTGGTTCTCCGGGTTTGAATTTAACTGTCCTTGACATCAAAGACTGAGTAATGTGCTCTCCTGCCACATAAAAGGACACTGCACGAGGAAGTGAGTAACATAAATTTTGTAGCACAAGTTTTTCAGAGTTTTATTAGCCATGCAAAAATGTGCATAAAATTCTAATGGAGGATAACTGCACAATCAAAACACACTGCACTTGGAGGCGGGATGCAGAGGCAGGATGCATTCAGCTGAAAATGCAGCAAGAAGTTATTAAGCCTGATTGACAGCTTGACTTAGTTCGGAGTTATTGGAGCTACTGCTGTGCTTCCAGTTCTGCGAAATACCTGGGATCTCGGGTAAAGTGAGATAGTTAAGGCTTTGGGACTTCACCCCTTGCCGCTGCGCTGCTCAGCGCTTAGGCTGAGGCGCCTGTGTGTGCACAGGGCTGCCACCTCCTGGCAGCTGTGCCCGCTCAGCCCTCGCTGGGGAGATGACTGCCAGGTGACCGGCTTTCGGACGGCAAACTCCTCCGTCAGATACTAGTGAAATTGTCCCGGCATGCAGAATTAGTCTCAAAGGGACGTTAAAAAATACTGGTTGCAACTGCAATCTCCCTGTAGCCTGGCTGGCTCTATTGTTACAGTGAGGGTTTCAGTTTTTCTCATTTGCCAGCTGGTTTTGGCCTTGTTAACTTACGTGTTGCAGTTCCACAGACAGTGAATTTCTTCTCCAGACATTTATTTTAACGGCAGCTTCTCACAATTACCAGAGAAAACTACACCTTTAACATACTCTTCAACCCTGTTTGTTGACCAGTACTTATTTTCCTGCCTGGACATTACTGCCAGCCCTACAACTCCCCTACAGTCACAGTTGCTTCCAGGTTGACCTGGTATTCTAGTGATGCCAGAGCAGGTTGCATACACTGAAGATTTTCCATTTGTCTTGAGGTACATGTTACAGCATGCGGTAAGCACCACTTGACGTGCACCACACCTGGAGTCTGCCAGGTCTTCTACAGCTTCCAGCAATATTGTGTCCAGTTTACTCCAGGCTGAGGTCAGAAACAGCCTCGGGTTTTTGCAGAAAACACATACTGAAACTCAAAGAAAACACATTCTGTCACATGGCTGGCCTGAAACCTCCTCTGAGTACCTCTGCCTGTATCTTCAGTCATTCAATCAAGCTTGCAGGAATTTTAACGAAAGCAGTGGCTTTTTCTTGTGTGCAACTAGGTCAAGCTTAAACAGCAGACCAGTAGATCAGTGGGAAGAGCAAAGAGATCCTGACAGCTCTTAGCAACAAACTGCTCTTCCCTGTGTGGGAAGAGCACAAATATTTCTTAGCAGCAGACTTAGTAGTAGCATCACAGCCCCACCACCACACCTGGTTTAAAGGTAAAAGGAAATATTTCATACCTCTTGCATTGTAGAAAAGTTTTGAAGATTTTTGTGGAATTTCTGCCTTGAGACACTGTATTTCCTCCTTGCAGTGGTATCATTGACAACACAGGTGGGAAGATCCTTGTCCAGAAAGTTGCCGGGCACTCTGGTTACCGTGGGAGCTTCTCCAATGGTGTCCGGTCCCTGTCACTGCCACGCTGGAGGGAGTCCTTCCTCGTGTCAGGTACCATTCTGGGGTGGGGCACTGGAGCTGCCTGCCCTCCCCACCTGCTCCCCACCACTGATTGCTGGGCAGCAATGGGCAGAGGTGGAAGCAGCCTCTCGTTTTACAGACCTCGTTAGTCACCACAGGCCCACCCCACCTAGCTTTGGCAGGAATAGTGCATTTGAGACACTTCTTGTTCTGAGCTTTCCATATAACCTGCAAAGAGACATGCATCCTGCCAGCAGTGGGCTCAGCTCAGCCCAGTGCAGGTCTGAGCCCACTGCAGGAGCAAAGGCTGTTCTGGAATGAGTCTTGGAAGGCACCTTCACTCCAGCTATTGATGTATAAGTTCTGTTACTCTCCACCCTGGTAAGCAGTGCTGCTGAGGGACCTGAAAGGCCTTTTGGCCATTTGAAGCATCCTCAGCCTGCATCTGAGTTTGCATCTCCTGAAGTGGCTTCAGACTTATGTCAAACCCCATACAGCCCTACTCTATGTATGCTAACCCTGTATTAAGCAATTTGATTGATGCATCCCAAGTACGTCAGGAACTCTCTGTTAGCCAAACAGTTTTGATATCTAATCAATGCAGGTAAATCCATCTTAATTTAATGCATTCCTTTTTCCTCCCCATAGTATATATAGGAACCCACTTCCATTTACCAACAAAATGCACAGATTAAAAATTTTTTTTTTGCAGATTAGATCCCCTTTACCCCAGCTTCAGATTATCTTAAATCTACTTGCACTCATTCTGTGTGAAAGAGGGTTTGCTTGACCTTGCTTTACATTAAAATTCTAAATCTAACATTGGGCCAGTTCTTGCTGGTCTGCACTTTTGGAGGTTTAAGATAGGTACAACCAATTGATGTTAGTTAACTATATCACTCCTGGAAAAATCAACAGCTCAAGCAACTGAATATCTACTAAAAATAATGTGCTTTTCATGGAAAATTTGTGGACAGCAAAGGAGGTCTCAGAAACTAACCAAAACAAACTGTCGTTTTGATTTTGCACTCATGTATTTGGATGCACTTTTTAAAAGTAGTCTGCCATGGGTACACCATATTATGAGAAGGATTTACTTTGGATGAGTGCGAACTTCGTCGAGTAGCTGAATTTCTACTTGTACTTGTTGCAGTTTTTTTCTCCAACAAAAAGCACATTGTAATTCTGGTAAATAAATGGGAAAATGGGAAATAGGATTTTTTTTTTTTTTTTTTTACCTCAACAGCTGCTCAGTTGTTATCCCATAAAACTGTAGAAATTCTTCCATGAAACGGTAGGGATTTTTGATTTATGATAATAAATCTTTATTCTTAAATAATGAGACACTAGGAAAGAAGGTACGAGAGAAAGTTGCAGGAGCATATAAAAGGAGATGATGAGAAACCTGGGTATGTGTAGGCGTGATGAAATTTGTCCCCCATGCACTTAATTCTATGCACACTGAGTGCTCTCATTGATGACAGTAGAACTCTTAGTTTATAAACTCGCTCAAATGTAAATTTAGTATATCATATAACATATATATCATATTTTATATGTGAATAGGAAGAAAACTTTCACTATACCTACTGAAAATGTGAGAAATTTAGAGTTTTAGAGAAATTTAGAAGACTAAAACCCAGGAAGACTGTGCTACTTAGCAGCCTGAGGCTGAATGCATACAGATCTTCTTCTCAGAAAGAGCTGGGGATGGATTTTTTGTGATTATGAGTCATAAAAAGCCAGAGTTGCATAAAACATTCCCCAATAAAAATATAAAATCACCTAAGGCATTAATTTCAGGACAGCTTTAGAGCTTTAGAACTGAGTTCCCTATTCTCCAGCTGAATTCTCTTTCAGCAGACCAGACCTGTATGCAAAATGGTACCCTGGGAATGTGCCAACAGTTTATTCCTAGTTAGGATACTGTCACCGATGTTTAAATTGTGAATGAACATGCATACAAAAGAGCACAGAAGAGGAATCCTTGGGGGACCCAGGAAATAAAGTGGCATGATTTAGGGGCAGTGGAGAAGAAGGTCTGTCCTCTGGGATTAAAGCAGCCAGCACACCAGGAGGTATGCAAATACCTTGGTGTTCACTTTCAAGCACTGAGATGCCTCCACACTCAGTTGAATGACTCCGTTCAGTTTAGTGGGAGTTTTGCAGCTAGTGGGTTAAGAAAATAGTCCTGAACTTCTGGGTTTGCTAGTCACAGATGAGTGAGTGGGTGAGCAACCGCTGCACTACAGCAGCCACCATGCCATAGCTTGTATTTCAATGGCCAAAGCTGATGTTTCCAGCCCACATGAAAACACACTTAAGTATGTTAAGCAAACTCCAACCTAGATGTAGTTTTTTTCCAGTAGCGAAAAAGACATATTACCATTGCCCCAGAGAGCAGGGCCACATTCAGGTCAGGTCACAGGCCTACCTCTTGGTCACATATGGGATGCAAATTGCTGTTGATCAAAAAACCCAGAATCCAGCCTGCCCAACCTAGCAGGTGTATTTTCACAGAAGCAGGCTTCAGGTTTGCATTAGAAATCAGATTAGCACAGAAATATTCCAAGTTAAGATCAGATCATCAAGATGTTGCTGCATCCATGTATCAACTGTTCAATACTGACAACTCATCCACTGTTGGGGATAAAGGATTTAGAAATCATCTGTGATCCCATAACTTTTCTGTCTTTCTACTGAATTAGAAGATCTCCCTAGTCCTTCTTGGCTCCTGATCCCAGTTTTAGCTCAGGGGATAGTAGATATAAAACCTGCTGCCCTTCACTTAGACCAGCTTCCATGAGAGAAGCCCAGAGGGCGAGAAGGAAGCTCTTTCCAGTTTGTTATGCATGCTAACTTGCCAGCTCTAGTCCTTGGTGGATTGGTGTTGACATTAGTGGAGCTGCTCTCAGTTTATATCACTGTAAATGAGAAATGGAGCAACTTCTTACATCATTACTCGTTAGTAACTCTAACTTCTTTATCTATGGTTTTGTAATGACAACTAGAATTTTAGAGAGGAGCAAAACAAAGGAGATAGAGACATGAAAAGGGACAAAAGACGGACTCTCCAGCTCCATGGACATCTCTGCTCATTAGAGTTCCTCTAGTAAACGCCTTTCTTTGTGTGCCATCATGGGGGAAACAGCCCACAGTTCCCAGGAGTGGCTCAGTCTGTAGGAATTAATTCTGTTTAGTGCTGTTGGTCCCTGGATTAATCACACAGGATGACAACTGACATGCTTGCAGTGCCATATATACCTCCTTAAAGAATCCCCCAAGGGAATAGAGGAGAGGTCATCATGACTCAGGTTTTGCAGGAGGTGGAAGTAGGTCTCACCAGAGCTGGTCCAGATACATGACACAGCACAGCATCTCACAGACACACTCACCAGGGTCTGGAAGACCTACACCCATCAACTCCTAGAGGCCAAAGCAGTCTTCCCTGCTGGGCTTCTCTGCAACACTTTTAATTCAGCGATGTATGTGAGTACAAAAACTGTCCCAAGAGATGGAATTGCATGGCCACATGTACCAACAGAGTTAGCATCTGCTCTGGCACTAAAAAGATTTGTGGTTTAAAGCTGAACTGGGAAACATACCTCATTGTTTCAAGTCAGGACTCTCATTTTAGATCTAAATATAGGTACCATATGTTCCCACACACAAGCACAGCCTTCTCTCACTGTTATTACTGCAATAGACTGTTGCCAGAAATGGCATCTTGCAGAAGTGAGGTCAGAGAAGAATGTTGTGTGCGTGATGAAATGAATCCCACATCAAACATGCTTTCCAAGTCAACTGCATAGTCAGGCGCTGGAGAAGGCTGCCTAGGGAAGCTGTGGGTCTAATCAGAAGTTATACAGATGTCCTTCAGGAATGGTCCCCCTGTGCTTAATATCATTTGAGAGCAAAAGAATGAACTAACTGACCTCTGCAAATCCCCCCCAGTACTGTGTTTTCATGCTTTCTAACTCTTTTTTTATGATGCTGGATTTAGGCACTGATATTTTTAGTGATATGGTTTTGAGATTCTGCCATCAGATGAAAGAAATCTTCATGAAAATAAGTTGGGCAGTAAAGAAGAGGGATCTAATTCTGAATGCCTATGTTAGATGAGAATTTTATCAAGAAAACTTAGAATATTTTGTGATGCCTTCTAATACTTTTTTTTTTTTTTTTTTTGTAGAGGGCAAGCCAAGAAAAGGTGTGACATATCCAACAACTCTTGAATATTCTTCATCAAAAAGTACAACAGTTAAATCAGGCAAGTACTCGTGACAGACTTTCCCTGACATCCATTCACAGCTCTCTGTCGTAGCTTATCAGTTGTATAATACAAAGATATAACTATTCAGAGGCAGATGTTCATGCATCCATTAGTACGTCATCCAAGTCACTCATAGTATTTTTTTATCTTAAGCAGATGGAAACCATCTCAGACAATTTCTATTTTTTGGTCACACCATGTTTTGCAGACTTCCGTTTCCAAACAGTTTCCCCCTTGCTTTAGATCAGTTACTGAATATGATGTTGTACTGGTTATATGAAAGCATTTGAGGTTATCTCGTTGGCTTCCTCCTAATGTTACTCATGTTATCTCTTGGAATATTCAGTGCTGAGAGTATAATATTAAATAGTAATATAATACGAATGACAGGGATGGTAATGCACAGCAGCTTAACTAAGAATGCCACAATAAAGAACTACTCTGTTAATCATTTTAGTCAGCATCCTACTCTATAAGACTCAGTTTAAACAATTTAGTTGTTTTCAGAGGTCTTTGATCAAGTTTCCCACTGGTGGGTAGTTGATATTCAAGTGCACATGGGTTGCCTTTGTCACTGAAATGACACTTGGTTTTGCTCCGTGTTACAGCCCTGTAAGGTTCAGACTTTTCCCTGGGGGTGCAAACAAAAAGAAAATCAATGTCCCATACTACAGTGCACTTCCCTTACACAGTCCTTTTGCTGATTGCTGAGCCTGAGCCTTTCTGAGCATATCCACTGTGAGCTGTGGTATAAGGAAATGTGCTGTATCTTCTCCATGAACTCAAATGCTTGGCATTGGGTGCATTCATTCAAGGCCACAGAGAGGTTACTTGGAGACTACTCTTCTCCTGTACATTACTGTTGGGTCCTTCAAGAAAAGTACAGACCCCTTTCGTCACAGAATCATAGCATCATTGAGGTCAGAAAAGGTCATCATGTACAATCCAGCGCTGCCAAGTCCATCATAACCATGTCCTTAAGTGCCACATCTACATGTCTTTCAAATATTCTCAGGGATGGTAACACCATCACTTCCCTGGACAGCCTGTTCCAATGCTTGACAACACTTTCCATGAAGAAATTCTCCCTAATATCCAATCTAAACCTCCCTTGGAGCAATTTCCTTGGAGGCCATTTCCTCTTGACTGACCCCCACCTCACTACAAACTCCTTTCAGATACTTGTAGAGAGCCATTAAGCCCTCTCTGAGCCTTAGGGGTTTTTCCCAGGATAAAACACCTCAGTTCCTTCAGCTGCTCTTCATAAGACTTGTGCTCCAACCCCTTCACCAGCTTCAGTGCCCTCTGTTTTTATATTTTCACTTGAACAAAGGCAAATTTAAATCTCAAAGCTGTAGTTGTTCGGACTGAATATGTGTCGCTCAATTGTATGCCTTTAGTTTGTAATACCTTTGAATTTACAATCAAATAGGTACAAACTTATGTATTTCTTGACTACATATGCAGAGATTACTTGACCCAAATATTATGCAGTGCTAGAAGGGAGGGCAATACCTTAGGAATCTTGACTTTTTCTGAGAAATGTTTACTAAAATCACAACTCATCATTCCCAAGTGTAGCCACACTTAAAATAGGAGCCCAAACATTTCACAGCAGACCAGAAACAATCACAGACAGGATTGAGCTCAGCAGGCTGTAAGCAATGATGTCTTCCACCAGTGCTAAAAGCCATATAATATAAGAATCAGTGTAGAAATGGGAAGCATCATCAAGTCAGGGTTCTGTCACACAAACAAAATACCAGGAGCCTGTTCCTGCAGCAAACCAAAGACACAAGTCTTCATTTTGTTCTTGAATCAAATAGTGTGAATGAAAATGCCAGGATCCTAACAACAAAGACTGTGCATTCATACAGAGAAAGCCCAGGATTATCAGAAGAGCAAGAAACTATTATATCAAACCCAATGACACTGTCTGATTTTGCCCAGCCCTGTCCCACAGGTAGCAAAGATATCTGATGGTCACAATCTATCTTCCCCAAGCCCTACTTGGCCCTGTCAGGCCTCCTTAGATCTGCCACCTCAGCTCAGCCATCTCAGCTGTTCTCTGTTAAAAACAGCTTGTCTTTAAGATAAAAATCTCTGTAATACGCTGCCAGGGCCATCTTGTGAAAGAGAATTTCCTACTTAGTTTTTAAAATAAAAAAACCCAACTTTTTTCTTCTAATTTAAATTACAGAGACCACACTGTTCACTTTGATACTTAAATCCATTATCTGTAGGAGGAAAAGGCCTTTCAGTCCTTTGAGTATTACATTCACTGCTGTCAGATTAACAAAAAATCCTGCTTCATACCTGATCAGCTGTCAGAGATGCAATTTTAGTCCTCATCCCAGAGATGCCAGAGATTCATAGTGCCTGACATTTCTTTAAATGCTCCTGCTGGTTACAGTGCTTCTCAAATGCTGGGCACAGCAAGAAAAGCCTTCCCAAAATTGTAACTCTTCACAGCTGCTCAAAACAATTAAAAGACGTTTAGTAAAAACAGTACAAATTTTTAGGAAAACATTAACACTGGAATAAATTCTCAAATAGTTCAATGCTGCCAAAAGAGGTAGAGAAAAAAAAAAAAAACCAAAAACAAAAAAAGGAAGATGAAAATCATCCAGTACTCAGCCAGATAAAAAAGCAGAAGCAGGTTTTTTTGTGAGATAGCAGTAAATAATATAAGTAATAAGTACTCCAAGTATGTTGATGTCTCTGGGTCTTAGAAATAAAAAAGGAACCAAAAAATCTCCCTTTTCCTTCTAAGCCAGTCTATGGCATTCAGGACTTGGCCCCACAATGATCTCAAAATGTCAGGCAAGAAAGAAATACATCTGAACATGAATTAGTGACTGAAATATTGCACATTAGCTAGTATTTCCCGAACAACGTACACACATCATGACCCTGGTTCTCAGAACGTGCTGCTAGTCAGAGGAAAAAATACAATGCATTAAGTCTTATGAGTACTGGCTTACTAGTGGCAAACTCCAATACTTCTAGCTCACTTCAGAAATTCTATTGGTACTGACAGGAGCTTTCAGGCTGTAAAAATGCCTAAATTTGGCACAAAAGATACAGGGTGACTACTCTCTAGTCGTCGCTTTTTCTCAGTAGGTGATAAAGCTCTGATTGGACTGACTGACCCACCTAATGGCATGTGATGGGATGCCTTCCTTTGGGGACTGAAAATCTCTAAATGGGAGACTTGAAACTATTTTCTTACAGAGCTGCCTTTTCTAATGTGCTCAATTTTGCTTCAGGGCCTAAAAAGCCAGAGCAAGACCTAAAAGGTATGAAGAGTGCAGACACCACTAACACATCAGAAAAAGCATTGGAACAAGGTAAGGGTTGGAGATCTTGATGCTCTTTACAGGATCCAACCCACCTAATCTGCCTGCAGGTGCTTATAGGAAGAATTTTGACACTGGTTACACAGAGAGCTTTACCTCCCCCATCCAACCTCCTCCCCACAGCCCCTTTCCCACCAAACCAACCTGCAATGGTGCTTGAAGGACTTCTGCCAATTCAGAGAAGAGGGCACCCACAGAGTTTAATCTCTGCTTGTGCTTTGGGTGAGTTCAGGTTTTGTGAACTTGAAAATCTTGCATTATGGTTCTTGGCAATCTCCTATGCAGGGCATGTGCCCTGCAAACCCTTTGAAGATACTGTGAAAGAGATGGGTACCCTGCCCGCAGGAGCACTGGGAAGAGCTGTCCCTTGAGAGCCCTCATCTTGTGTTAAAGAATCCATGAGAAACCCAGCCAGCATGCACCAAGGCAACAGCTTTTCTGTGCTCTTACTATGCTGCTTCCTCAGGTTTTCTGCTAATACTGTTAGCTTCCAGCTTCCTTGCTCCTCACAGACTGGGGTATAAAGCTGGCCAACGTGCCTGTTCCCTACTCCAGCAGCACAGGATCACAGGGGAAGACTCACTGTGCCCTCTGTTTTCTTTCTTTTAGCACAGTTTCATGGAGAGTGTACTGTTCAGCCCAAAAAGAGCTATTCACGCTGATTTTTTCAGCTGAGTTGTTTTGTTTTTTTTCTGAGCCCTCTTTCAGCATTATTCCATTAAAACTGTCTGAGATCTGAGTTTTTTCACTGCCTAGCATTAGGTGATAATTAATCCACCAGACAGTTTCACAATGGTGCCTTCCAAAAGGAGAACATCCAGAAATAGCAATAAAATACAAGCTTGTGTTGTGCAGCAGTGAATAGTGTGCACACCATTCCCTTTCAATGTAGACAGTGCGTCAGGCCATCCCTAGGGCTATGGGCAGCGAGGAAAGGAACGAGACCGAGGTTAACGTGGAAGATATTTTAGGGCAGTCTTTTTGTAGCTAGATAGAGAAGATAACAGTGAAGAACCTTTTTTGATACAATGACTTGGAAGAACCTAAGCATGTTGACAATTCTTTGTATAGATATTTAGGATGCATATTTTGCAACTAGAATTGTCACTGTTCTCACAACAGATGATACATTTTAAAAGTAGTAGCAACTGTGAGATGAGTCAAACTTAGATGAGATTGGCACCTTCCAGGTGGTGCTCTCCCCCACTCCCCTCAGCCAAAGCCCTATCGCTCCCTGCTCTGGCTCTGACCCACTCCCCCAAACCACCTTTATCTGAAAGCTTTCTTTCTGTCAAAAACATTTCATTGCTGCAATTTTATTCTGGTCTATGACTCAGATTGGCCATCTTTACTACCAGATGCCAGCTGATTTCCATTTATATGGACCTTCTAAGTGCTTAATTACACTGAGAAAAGATGACGCCAAAACAGAAACTGCAACTGGCTTGTTGAACCATTTCATAGGTCTGAGACATCTGTCAGTTTGATGAGTGTTCCTGGCCAAAGCAGAAAAGCGTAGGGCAAACATTAATGCTGCAACAGGCTGTTGTCAGCACCCTCTGAGAGCAGAGCGTCACACAGGCACCTGCACTACACACCCCCACAGCAATGAAGGCACTAATGGCTCCACAGATGAGGATGCTTGTAGGTATCCTGAAAAGAATGACAATTTCTGGGTTGCCTTAAACACTGAGTGTTGCTGTTGCTTCCATACCTGTCACACATCCAGCCACAGTGACAGTGTCAATGTTCCTACAGGGGACACAGTCCACAAAGAGCATCAGACAACTCCAGTGCCGACTCCAGCCACACAAATGGCCACCACAACCCCCACACCAATGACCACGATGACAGATCCTTCCACCACAATGCCACAGCCAACCACGACACCTGCAGCAGCCAGAACCACAGCAGCTGCAGCCAAGACTAGACCTGGACTGCACAGGGTCAGAGATATGGGTCAGTAGCGTGGATGTTTGCATTGCTTTCCTCTGGACTGACAGCTTTCCTAAAATTTAAGGAACGAGACATACAGCTGGATATACCATGACTCAGAGGATCACGAGTTCGGTAATTCAGTATAGAAATACTAGGAGTGGAAAAAATATCTAAGTCCAGCAGACCAATTAATGTGAGAGTAAGCTCTCCATCCCCAAATGCTGTGATGATTTTCAGGTATAGAAGTCAATAAATAGTTCTTTGATTCTCATGTCTAGACTGAGAGTTCAACACATAGGTGAAGACTCATTTTAGATTACTTTTGTGATAACTTTCAATTGATTAAAGTTGTAATATATTTTTTGTAACAGCTTTTGAATTTTAAAGATTAAATTCTCATATATTTTTGCACACCTGATTTTCCCTAATCTTTCCTTCTTCATTTATTATTAGACATTAGCACTGTGGGGTTTTGCTTCAATAGCTGAAAATTAAAATCTCTTATTTTTAGGTTCTAGCAGTGTCCACCCAGCGTATGCATCTGTGGTAGCTGCAGCAGCAAGTAAGTATGGTGAAGTAAGTATGCCACAAGGCATGCAGCACAGTGTATTTTAGGGCAGAAATGATTCAATAACCTTTCAAGCCTCAGAAAACTCAATGTCTGAATCCAAGCCTGGATTTAAACTGAAAACCAGACGCATGGCCTGAATGTCAAAGATGCTGATCACCCACAGTTCTGAGGAAGCCTTTCTAGTGAGTATCTGCCCATTTCAGCAGTGACAAAAGCTGGGTTTTGCAAAACTTGAGACAAAGATTTTGCTGTTTGAATCATGTTTTCCTATTACTTCCTTCTGTCACACTCTTTCAAAGGAAGACCTGATTTAGTTGTAAAATACACAATGCAGAGGGCTGCACAGCCATCTAAGCTTAGGGCTGAAAGCTCTGAAATGCTGACATACGTTAAACCACTCTTCTCTCAAAAACCTCCGGCTGTGGTTCTGAGCCTGGCATACATGTGATGTTATTCCTGGCTTGCCACTTGCTATTGACAGCAGAATGGCGGCTGCTCAGAGCTCTGCATCTCAGTCCAGGAGTCTGCTCCCAATCCAGCCCACAGCCTGCAATACAAGTATATAGAGGTGTTTTCCCATACAGTGCGCAATTGCTCAGCTGTGCAGTCAAGAAAAGGAGAATATTTTCAACTGTTTGAAAGGTTCTGAGCATTGGGAAATGATTGCTTTTGAGTGAAAAGGCAGCTGGGCCATCATTAGGATTCATGCTCCATAGCTATTTCTGAGTACTTTCAATTCAGCTTTGCTCTCACATACATTACTGCAGTCATTCCCACTGCCAAGTAGTTCAGAGCCAAGAACATGGCAGGGCAAGCATCTTTTGAGTAATTCAGGTCTTGAAGGGAAGCATAATTAAGTCAAATTTAGTTGTGAGTGCAGAATAAAGGCAGGGGCTGGAGGGGTTAATCTTATCAAGTCAAATGTGCAGGTAGGTATGTGCATGGCAGGGTTTACAGAAGTGACCACACAATTCAAAGGGGTTTAAATTCTGTGGGAATCTGCATCATTCGGTACCTAATGTGCCTGTAAACTTGGTTCTGCTTGTTGCTTTCTTTCCTATTTCCTATTCCCACAGGATGAGCACAGAGGAGGCCCTTACTGTCTTTACTAGCAATTAGGAAAACTTGAGTTTCCCCAGCCAGGAGGAGATGCATGTTGAGAGTAAAGTTTTGGCAACACTGAAATCAGTGGGAAGGTTGTATTTGTCTTTAATAAGACAAATCATTTAGTCAAAAAATTGAAAAAAAAAACCCAAACAAAACGAAAAGACAACCAATGACCTCAAACCAAAAAAAATCTCTCAAATTTTCCAATGCTTTCAGTGGTCACTTAATTGTAATTTGGATCCATCTTTCTTCACAATTTTCTTACTGAAGTTCTAAGCAAAAATTAATTCCCAAAATTTTAAAGTGATCAGAGCTAAGAACATGATTTTTTTGAGCTGGAGTGGTGGAGACCACTTCTGATTTCACAGACTTCCTTTCTAGGACTACGTCCAGCATGTCTGTACCTGATATCTGGCTTCCAGAATTCTCCTGACCTCTTGATTCTGAAAGAGCTGGATAAAGAAAAAAATACAGAAAGTACAAATACAGATTTGATGTGATGACCATACACAAAGTAGTTTATCAGTTTTCTTTGTCTGAGGAGCATTTAGGACCCCTGCTATTATTCAGGCCAGAGTTTCTGATGATGTCGTTGGTCTTAACCAGAGTTTGGCGTGACAGAATCAAATGTCTCCTGTCCATCTTGGCTCACAGTGACTCACAGATCTACCTCTCACTGTGCATTGGTAGTTTGCCTGCAAAAGACACCTCAAAAGTAAATATCTGTGAAGCAGAGCACAGTCAGAATGAACATACCGTTTCCATTTCCAGCCACTAGTACTGGGAATAGTTCACAGGAGGAAAAGGAAAGCAAGATTTGCAGATTAGAACATGAGAGCAGGGGCAAAACTCCTGACCTAGTTCTTGCTATTCTTTCCCCTTTATCTTCTGTTTGTCAAAGACAGAGTAACAGGAAAAATAACGGCAACTTTGCTCCATTGCAGGACCCCTGCTTCAAAGGCTTGATGTGGCAAAATTGCTAAATGAAAAAACACTGATGTGACTAGTGTGCCATATGACAATGGTTCCTACCTGCCCTACTAGGGCTTCTGCCTCTGTCCAACAGCAGTTAGTCCACTCCCAAGGGCCACAAGCTCACTTGTTCTCTCCCATCTCAGCTCTTCAAGCAATTCTTTCTTGCCCAGCAGCTTGGTCCCTAGATGAGGACTGGGAGCAAATCCAATGCTTCTGTGAACACTGTGGTCATAAGTCGTGTCATGATCCTTGGTGCCATGTTGAAGCACTGAGCTGGCAACCAAGCATCAGGCAGCGATTGTCTGGGCATCCTCAGGTGAGGTGCTTTCCTGCCCTCTGTGTCCAGATGGGTTCAATGGTTGCACCTCTTTTCAGACAGGGACTCTAAGGTGGGCACTGCCTACCACGGTACACTACACAGCTTCCGTCCCCAGCTGTGACTTAAAAGGGTAGTAAACAGAAAAGTATTGAAAAGACATGAGACAAGAGTAGTGTAAGTGCTAGAGAGGGCACTGAAAGCTCTTCTCCAGCAGGAAGACCAGCAGGGCTCATGCCTTCCGGAAGCACTGAACAAACATTCCATCCTGGCACCAGGGAGAACAGCTGGCGTTTGTTTTTGAATGCTGCCTTTCTCCCCAAGTTATCCCTGACTACTTAAGCCATCAAGGGTGCTGGCCAAGTTGCAGATGGGTAGGCATGTTTTGTGCACAGAGTAGCTGCTTTTCTCCTCAAATCAGTTCTCATTATTTACAAGGTTCACTCTAAACTTCATGTAAACTGCTGTTCCCATCCTTTCCAGCCTCCATGCCTCCCTGCTCACCACAGCACTTGCTCCCAACCAAGATTTCTCAGCTCCACTCCTTTGATTTTTGAGCTGGTTCTTGGGATTTGCCTGGTGACTGTCCATCCCCAGTTTGTTACACACTTCTCCTAGTCTGGTTGGCCTCCAGCTTGCACAGAGCTCTGTTCCAATGAACCCACATCACATGTCACAGACTCCCTGGCATCTCAGATTTGAAGGAAGAACAAGCCTTGCAACCTGGAAGAGCAATTCCAACCTTTCTTCCTCTACCACCACCATGTCTGTCCTAGCCAACAAAAGCATGGCAGAAACCAGCTTATTGCAGGGATAGGGGTAATGTGCCATTGGGAGGTACAGCAGGAGGGAGCAGCCCCACAGCCCAGCACAGTCAAAAGATGCATAGAGAGAAATCCACGTTGCTAACATTCAATTAAAATTTAAAAGTGGCATAAAATACTTGGATACTGAGGTAATCTCTCTTTTACCCTCTTGTATTCTGTTTCTACTGACCTTGTAAAGAGTGTTAGACGCACACTGGGGCTCAGTCATGGCAAACATGAAACAAGGGGAGCTCTGAGACTCAGAGTTAATTTTTACCACCACTTTGGCACCTACTGATCTCCTGTGTGTAAAGCCTGCCCTGCACAATCCCATGCAACACTGATTGCTGCACACACAGATTTTTCCCTCCGAAATCTGAATACTCAGCCTGGTATATCTGTGGTCCATCTGGAGCCTTACAAGCTTAGAGTTTAAAAGCCTTGCCAGTTTTGGCAGATGAGCCTGTTACTCCCATAAACAGGATCTCTTTGGCATCTGGAGTTTACAAGGTCTCTCAGAACAGCTCCTAGAAATCCCATCAAAGGGCTTCTAGAGGCCTGGAAGGTTCAAGTTTGGGTCAAACACAAGCTACTTACTGTCACCTAATTTTGCAATGTCAAGTTCCCAAGGAGCAGCCATTCCTGTTTTCTGAGACAACCCTTCAAAATGGTCTCATTGATGACATCTATTGATAAAATAACCTCCCGGGCCCCTGTCCAGTGTTCACAGAGCCAGCTAGAACATTCCCACTGATTTCACCGGGCTTTCGAATTAATGTTTCTGGGAAAACTAATGAATAAAGGCTTGTTATAGGATAAGTTTGTTAACAGGCTTCTTAAGAATAATTAATGAAATGAAAGGCATGATTAAAGACATGGTTTTCATCTGCAAATGCTTTGAGCCTTTAGTATTTTTGAACAATGGGAATTTAATAACCCAATCACCTTAAAAAAAAGCCTTTTGTGTAGAAGACATGTCAGACACACGAATTCTCCCACATTATTTTTCCATTTTCTCATCACTTACAGTCTGCCTGCTTGCTCATATCCACTTAATCCCTGCAGAAAGGGTAGTATCTGGTCTGGGGGGCTGTTTTGGGATTGGGGTTAAAACCTTCCTCACACAACCAGGACAATTGGATGGTACTGAAATAGAGATAAACATAGATCATCAATGTCAGTGAGAGAAAAAAAATTACAAGGGAAAGCAAACCACAGAAGTAACTGCAGATCTTTTGAATGCAGACCAGAGACCTTTATAAGTAATATCCATAACTGAAAGGAACATTAACAAGGCTAATCTCTATGACAGAGCAAGACAATCCTTTTTTAAGCAGGCTCAAAATATACAGTTAACATCTGAGAAAGTCTGTTAATGACAGCTTTATATATGAACCATTAACTCTGACAGCTAAAGTGAGACTACGTGAAAAAGCTAGGTAGGAGCAGTCCTGAACCAAACATGGTATAAATCACACTTTTCCATTTTGATGTCTACTTAGGACAGGTTCAGGCTGCACAAGGAAGAGGACAGAATACAGGTACGTTTTAAATTAACAACAACCAGTAGATTTGTACTGCTCAAATACTGGAAAATCTTGTGTTTAAGTTCCATGTGCTAACCAATACAATATTTTCAAAGCATTCAGGGGCACTTCCACCTCTGCAAGTAACAGCAATATTTTACGACACAATACAGGTAAAGGCATTACAATCCTCCTTTATTTTCTCCCCACAGATATTTCTACCTCTTACATCTACCGAGTCATGCAGTAATGCACTGTTTCTCCCTCCTAACCATGTTCATAGCAGGATGCAGTGAGAGAAGATACCACAGTGGTCATTGCGTGACAATAGTGTAATTTTTAATGAAAAAAGTAAACAAGATTGATTAAACATGGAATTGTTCTCAAAACAGTAGTCTAAAATCATTTATAGAGGTCTTTTATAACATTTGCTGTTGCAAAATGAGAGGCGAACGTTGTGTCTGTGGAAGTTTGCGAGACTACGGTCTGACCCAGTTCACAGGCCCTAAGCACAGTCAGCATCCCAGGATCCAGTACCAGTTGCTCCAGTGCACCAGCTAATAGCTTCCCTGTGCAGCACCTACTAACATTTAAACTCTTTTGCCAGCCTCTTTCAGTCCTTTTTCTTTTATTATTAATTCATAGTTTCCATCTTCCTTTTTTGTGTGGTTTGAAAATGTGCAGAAAGACAATTTGGGGCCACTGCATCCCTTGTGATGACGCTTCTGTCTTCTTGCCCACTGGCATCCACTGGTATCTACTTAACTCTTGCTTCTTTGTTGGATCATGCAGGTGTTCAGCGTCAAGAGCCTGTTGCCACCTTCCAGAGGGCTGCCAGCTCTCCAGCCTACCTGGGTGAGCAAGACTGCTAGCAGCAAATTTTCCACTCTCTTTCATAGTTTCAGCAACCCCAAACTAGCCCTTGTACTGCACATTGTTTTCCTGCATCCTGGAGGAGGAGCAGGGCAAGTTTCATGCACAGAATGCCAACTAGCAGCTTCCTGAAAGGGAAAGGCAAAGAAAAGCTCAGTCACTGGCAACCAGTTATTTCAGACCGTGGGTATCAACAACTACAAAGTGTTTTCAATTTTTCTTTAAAAACACTTCACAAGAAACAAACAAACAGCTGTTGCAGCCTATCAGGTCTTCGATAGAGCTAAATCTTCTGTTCCTGTGGTTCTCAGAAACCTCTAGGCTGACAGTGAAAGTAGAGGTTGCTTTTAATACTGAGGGTAGAAACATCACGTGTACTGTTCTCTCTTCCTGGAAGTGCAATTGATCCTTCCCCAGCAAGCAGCCCAGTCAACAGGCACTTTTTTGAGCTTAAACAGATGTTAAAGAAGCCCTGACAATGAGGTGGCAGCAGAAACAAACCTGTGACAAATGAGATGGGTACATTCCATTGCTCTGATCCTTCAGCTCACATCTCTACACATGAAGAAGAGAAAAGATGGGCAAATCTTTATGCAGCTCCTCAGCTGGTTCCACATGCCATACAGTTCCTACTGCTTTGAACAGGTTTACCACTGCAACTCACACAGCAGCATTTTTGTACAGAAGACTCAATAAGTGCAGGGTCTTCCTCATAATTTGCTCTTTGGCTGTTTGTTTTGTTTTTCAGCTGGTCAGGATGAAAAGCAGCTTCACATGAATCTTATTTTTTCACAGTCACTGGGTGCTCCTCCACCCTGGGAGGGGGAGGCACACCTTTGGGGATTATCTACTCACAAACTGGTTTCACTGAAATTTGTTCTACTCACTGACAGCATTCAGGAGACGTGTTGGCCACTCTGGCAACAAATGAGCACCAGCTCTTCTCTATAGGTAGGGTCCCACTGCTCTGCAACCATCATCCCTAGCTCCAGTCAGTCGCTGCTGTTTCCTCATGACTCTGCTGAAGGATGTATAAAACTGGCAAACAACACTACCAGAATGTAGGAATATTCCTCCTGGCTTTCCTCTTGTTTCTTTTCCCATTACCCAGGCCTGCCCTTCCTTTACCCTACTTCTCCTCCTAAGCAAAATCACAAAAAAACCTCAGTGTGCATCATGACTGATTTAGCCCTTCACTTTCTTCAGTTTTTAGATCCTTCACAGGGTGTTTAAGAAGTGCTCAGCATAAGGAGGGAAATCACTTTAGCAGTGAAACATGGCAGGGTTCCTCCTACCCTAAGGGAGACCACACATCTTATTCAGCCATCAGTCTCATCCAACAAACAAGTCTCCCTCCCAAAGTGAAGCTGATAGCTCCTCATGGGTAAGGCAACCTAAGCATAAGGTCAGTGCTCTCTCTAGGCTGGAGGACACTGGCAAGCCCATGCATAACTTTTTCAAAGTCTACATTGTAGTTCACCCTCTGGCTCTAGTAAAGAGCCCACCAGCTCTGTACAGCCAGATCCAAAGAGGTATATTTAAAACCTTAAAAAAGGTCAGTGCTCTGAGGGCAGTGATACAAGGCTCTTAATTATGGCTTGAAATGTGCACATAAAGGTTCCCAGGTTTACTGATTTTCTCAGCTCCTAAGTTGTTCATGTAAGTTATTGTCTGAACTGACCTTTCTAAATTGAGTCAGAACTTTGTAATCTCTAGTATTTTCACTATTATCAGTAATAGTACTTTTTCTCTTTCATGTGTGAAAGCAATGGAAACAGACTCATGGAAACCTGGACTGAGCCTTTTTGACACAGGTAAATATTAAAGCATCTAGTAACTAGTCTGGGAATAAGTGGTTTCCATCACACATGGGAAAAGCTAAATCTATTTATTCGTCAAGCCCATGACACTGGTGATAACAATTTCCTTTTAAGAAGTAATTGCACCATTTAAAATTATAAATAAGGTATGTTGTTTACATCTTAGTAGATTATTCTGCGCTTTCATCAGTCTTGAGTTCTTGCTTAAAGCAGGAGCAGAAGACATGAGCTCTGGAAAGAGTTGGCAGCTACACTACAGAAAGGGGTTCTAGCTACTGAAATCCATTTGTAAATGAGAAGGTATTTTGGGAATGCCACAGCTGAGATCACAGTTTAGAGCGGCAATCAGTGAAGAACATGACAGATTATTCTGATGTCAGTGTACTTAGGGGAGACATTCAGATAAGAAAAGGGGGGTTTAAGTCAAATGCAAAGAATAATTAACATCATTGAAATTTTCAGACATTTTAGCCTTAAAAACTGACAATATGGAGATAAGAATATTTTTATGAGTACTGGTGAAGTAAAAGACCAAGGCTTGTGCAACCCTTATTCAGGAGCTATTCCCAACTGCAGATTCTACATGTTTAACAGCTCCCCTTCCTTGGGAACATTAAAAGCAGACTACACAAGATACAGACCAATTCATGACCTGGTGTTCTCCCTCTTATGAGGGGCCTGTATCCAATGTAAGAGGTCTTCCCCACCACCAGTTTTGTTGCTGGAGAGGGCTGTGCTGGTGGCCCTTGTAAAGACTATTCCCTTGAACACTCTTCTTACTTCAAAGCCATTAGTGTGCTTATTCAGGAAAAGCTACCGCATGAGGGCCAGGGTGCGGAGGGATATTTTGAGGCAAAAAACGACAGATTGCATTAAATGCAATGAAAGACTGGGCATGGGGGAAGGGATGTTGTATTAATAGTTTCTCAGCAACTGAAGGGCCAGCATAGACTAGTGTGATAAAGTCTGATGAATTCAGACTGTCACTTCAAAGGAGTGGTTTCTGGCGTGGATGTAGTCGCTGCTGTCTTACTTAAATGAATGGGAAGTTTAATCAGTATGGACAGCTGTAACAATCAGTGAAGGGAACTTTAATTAGCACGGCATAGACTGCCCATGCAGTGAGTTGAAATTCCCATGGCAATACCAACATTAAACTGGACTGGCAGAACAGGGAGGCCCATGGAGACTGACCACCCTCCCAATTAGTTGGGGAAGAGTATTTGGTGGGTGACCTTATTGTTCTACTAAGCACAAATCAGCCAGCTGACCCACAACCTTCAAGAACTGATAATTGCACTGGCAAATAAAAATGAGAAATGCTGCACTGCCTACACTTGAGTTTTTACCACAGGGATAAAGCTAATGTCAGCTGTATGCCTGGGAAAAGAATATGGATTTTATAGGATGCAGATGAATGCATGAGGCAAATAGCTAACTATGAATTATCTTTCATATACAATTTAGTTGCTAAAATGGATGGCACACGTTAATTTCTAATTTCACTACTGTGTTAAATCCACCTACTTTCTGTTCTGCAAATAAGGCAACGTGGGGGGGAACTGCACATATGGGACACCAAGCTGGCACATGTGAGGTATGTGTGTGCAGGCTGCAGGATGAAGTGTGGCTTTGGTCTGTTGCTGTGGAACTATTATGTGCCTGTGTATTTAAAGCCTGTACTGGAATATACACAGCCAGGAAGGCAGGTTGGTGACTATTTCAGGTTTTAAAGAAAAAAACCCCAATCATTGTCATCCATGTGGTTGACAAAAAGAGGCTATGCATTGCCAAGTCATGTTGCCTTTAACTTCCACATCAGATAAACTAACCACAAACCTGCACAAGATTTACCTTCCTTCAAAGGTAGGTTTGGTCCCTGTCAGCAAGACTTTCAGGCCTGAGAGAGGTCAGAAATGTTTCCTGCAGCAGATATCACTGGACAGAACTGTTTGGTGTCACCCCTGTTTCACATCATTTTTCCTCAGTCAGGAACAAGTGGCGAGCCTCAGGCAGTGCTGGCCCAGCACCACCACTCTGCCTCTCCCTGGTGGTGCATCCCCCATCCAAATGAGCTCCCACGGGCAAATACACAACACCAGGTGCACTCTTCCCTGCTCCTTGCCTGGAAGCTCATCCCCAGTGTGCAAGACAAGAGGCACAAGCCAGCAA